>NC_133756.1:146566719-146884219 GCF_036562045.2 Rhinolophus sinicus
TTCCCTTAAGGCATGCTCTTTGTTGAGTTTTTAAATGACATTCAGGCTAGGTGATATATACATGGACTTCCAGCGATATCTCTGATTTTTTCTGAATTCAACTTCCCATTTGGCAGTATGTGCAGAGTAGACCAGATTATTATTATTACAAAACATTTGCTGGCTTTTACTGGGGGAGGATTATACTGCCCTGTCATGCTTGCCTGACAAAATGAGAGTGGCAGCTTTGATCACCAGTGTGTGTGTTGTCAAGTTCTGCCACAATAACCAGCACTACTCTAGCTAGAGGCCACTCTGTCAGTGTCAATCCCACAGTTATGTGCCCCAAGGTGGACATAAGGTTTCAGTAAAGAATAAAGCTTTGTTGTTGTCAGCTGCTGAGTTTTAGGGATATTTGTTACCACAACATAATCCAGTTTACGCTGAGACACTGGGCTTTAGGGAGATTTGAGGAGGAGTAAAGAAAGGGAAACTGTTATTTGACAATAACTACCCCATGCCAGGCAATTCTGTAAGTTCTCATTAGGGGGACTGCTTAAAGTAATATGCTAAATCAAAGGTGAGGAGAAGTGTATTTAGTATCCAGAAGAAATAGTTTCCCTTTTCAGGTCTCTACATTCAGCCAAAGATTAACACTTTTTTTTTTTCTCTCTCTGAAGCTAAAAGACTCTGTTTGCCTTATGGTTCTCTAGTTATTCCTTTCATTTCATGCCAAGGCCTGTGGACATCTTAGTTGAGAGCAGCTACAGTTATCTGAGTGTGGTAGAGAGAAGAAAAGCAAAATGTCTTTCCTCAGCATAATGTGTCGAGTGTTCTTAGATGAGGTAAGAAGCACAAGTACTAAGATTCCTGTATGAATATAAAAAAATACTTACCAGATACACAAAGGAGGCAGCCATCCAGCATATACATCAGTACACTGTGGATAAATCTCTCAGTGGCAATATGTGAGAAGTGGTTTTCCTGCTCGTAGTAACAGGAATGTATACTTTAGACCCTCGATCGGTACTCAAGCCCAAGAAACTTCAGGTATGACTGATGCCAGTCCAGAAGTAGCAGAAACACTTGAGTGTGGTCCCAGAACCACTTGTCTTAGCTTTACAATGATGCAGGGCAACATGTATAGCCCGGGTCTAGGGTTTCACATTCTGTCTTGGTGGGACCAGTTCATTAACTTGGTTCTTCTTTCCACCACACAAGAAACTTTGAACAAATGTCAGAAACCTGTTCTCACTAAGTTGAACTGAAATAATTCATTGGTCATTTTATAGGGATTTTAAATGCTGAAATCATTTCACAAAAACATTCAAGGTTAATGTTTCAGTAGTGATTTGATTCAGGCGTTTACAAGTCACCAGGCAGCTTCTACTATTTTTTTATCTCAGGTTTTCTTATCAAACTGGTTTCCTTCTCAAACAAGTTCTCACCATATGGTAGAAAGAAAGGTCACTAGAAACTCTGAAGTTAAATCAGCCACATAATTTGAGATCCCGGGGAAAAAGGGTCCCTTCTCGAAAACAGGTAAAGTCACAGAAAGCCTCCAATGGAGCCATCTTGGGTCATGTGCTAATTGTGGTGGCTTGAGCATGTAGCACTCTGATCATCCAAGTGGGCATCATGTGTAGAATGAGAGGGGACCATCTCAGCCAGACTATACGGAATGGGTTTCCCGCAACAAAAAAAGTTCAGTTGTGAGAAGAAGACAAGAAGAAAAATATGTTGGGAGTGGTTAGACCAGAACGTTACTATGTCTCCTTTGACTGGGCAATTTTGTGACCAGATAAAACCTGATTCTTTGAGTTGGAGTGTGTCTAGGCTCTAGAGTTCAAGACTTCACTAACAGCAGGAAAAGTTCAGTCATTTAAGCATGGGCATTTTCCAATATCATCTTCTCAAACATTACAACCTGTTAATAAGGCAAAGCTGAGTTTATTGCTTTTCTTGGTAAGAGAAAAATACAACTTCCAAAGTTTTGGCAGTGTCTCGGGGGGGAAATGCAGGGTTGGAATTTATTGGTAGTTAGAAGCTAAGGTGTATCTTTCAATTCCAGCATTGAGGAGAAGAGACGGGCTTCATCAGAATTGGGTAAGAACCATGCTATTACAGTTCAGGATTGGGAGAATGTTTAAGGAAGGGACTTCAAGGGGAGAGGTTCAGAAGAGCCTTAGAGCATAACTGCCTATTGATGCATTCTATGAAGAGTCATTGGACATTTCTGTAAATAGGGAAGTTTCTGTAATGAGCAATAAAATTATTTACCTGGGCAAGAGACTCATAGTATAGTAAAATTCTGCTGATGAAGACAATGGAATAGTAAAGTCAGGTTAATATAGACAGCTTTGTGTGGTGAGGTGTTCTGTTTCTCAGTGTCCAAGCTGCATGTAGGAAAGATGGTTTCAATTCTCAGCATCTTTTGGCTTAAAAAATGATGACCTAGAATGATTATATAAAAAGGATTTTTTAAATCACTTAAAATGGTAAATAGTCAAGATGATAAAAAAAATTAAAAGAAACTTTCAAAGGTACAATGTCTTAAAATTTGAATAAATATGTCTTCTATCACTATTTTCCCAGCTATTTTAAATGAAGATGATTTTAATATTCAAGTTTGTATTAAACATTTATGTATCTTTTATTATTGAGAAGACATATTTTGAACTCACTTAGATATTCCTCCTTGTTTTTGGAGAGGCTTCTCTGCTTATTTCTCTTATCTTTCTGGAGCAGCTTCTACCCTAGAGCTTTATTCTTCAGTATTATTGAGAACAGCCTCCTTCAGGTTTTTTTTTTTTTTTTCTTTCTTAGCATTCCTCTGCTCTTTGGGGTGGAGGCATAAGCTTAGCTCTCCTCTTTCCTCTTATTTCCTTCTGCTCTACGCAATAGCATATACTATACCTTGATTTAAGTAACCTGGATTATCTAACCTAGATTTTAAAGGGTTTGATAATTTAGGGCTATGACTATTTTTGATACTGATTATTTATCTCTTTATAGGGATGCTACAATTTGAATCTGTGAGAATAGGATTCAGTTGATGAGTAGATATCAAATGCTATGTAAATGTGCATTTCAGCATAGACTTTTAGAGAATGGAAGTATAACTATTGTGTAATATACACCAAACCATAGTGTAAATAGAAGTAACTTTGTTGGGAATAAATTGTCATTTATGATATTTTGATTGTCTTTTCTGTTAAGTGAGTCATCTGTTATCCTCATTATCCTCTCTCGATATTTCTTCCCTTTGCCATGCATTTCCCAGGTTCTGGGTCTTTCTATTTAGGCACTGACCTGTTCAGGTCTCCACAGCGCCATGAAAGCAGCAGGTCAAAAGGAACAGGGCTGGGATGCCTTTTTCTAGGGGTTGTTGTTCCTGATTGGAATTTCAGCTGTCACAGAAGCATTGCAATTCAGTGAGCCACCCAGGAAGGTACTGGTCCTTTCCTGAGTGTGAGGATTCCTGCCATCCACCTTCCCAGAGGGGTTAGGTATACTCATAACACAACACTCTTCACACTGAAGTCAATAACACTACAGCTTTTCAGCTATAAGAGGAAAACTTGTTATCTATGGCATGTGAGAGTCTTGGTGGAAAGTCACAGAGGAAAGCTTGTGTAATTTAGACTCAAGTGTCATTTAGAGTATACTTATTGCCCAAATGGAGTTTCGCTTTCTCTGGGTAAATGCACAAGCAAGTGCTGAGAGAGAGAGAGAGAGAGAGAGAGAGAGAGAGAGACCCACTAACTCATGCATGAAAATATTTTCTGCAAAGCAAAACAATGACAAGATTGGATCTGTAAGGAAAGTGCCTGTCAAAGCAAAATAGAATCCTGTCAAAGTTCAACAGGTAAAGAAGACTTCATTCAAGACTATTGCAACAGGAGAAAGGCCAGCATCCATATGAACATAATTCTGCGGAAACAAAAAGCTGGAGAGCTTTTAGGAGTTGAGGTGAAAGGGATCGTAGGCATCTTTGTTTGCTAATTGGGCTTATCCACAGGAAAACAAAACCTCCTGTTAGTTTAAGCTTTCTACAGTAAAATCCTCTAAGGAAAGGGAGGTCAGGGGCTTAGAAGCAGGAAGAAGCTTATCTAAAGTTTGGTCAAGCTGAGGAAAAGATTAAGGCCATCTTGTCAGTTTCATGGAGAGTACCTCCGACATCCATCTGTAAGCTTCTTCGCGGAAAGATATCCACCTTGCCATCATTCTGGATGGGATGTGACTCACTTAACATACATGAAGCAGGCTGATGTATATGGAGATTGAGTTGAAACTACTGGGGCCACTACTGCCACCAGTTTGTTCTTTGTGGCCTTGTTCTATTAGCTTAAATTCTCTCTTTTAGCCATTTATTCTCTTGCGTTAATCCTCACTTACTTTGGGGTTCTCTTCTTATAAAGAAACATATATTTGATCATACATATAATATATACATATATTATATATTGTATATCTTTATAAATTAATTAGTTTATTTCCTCTGTGAAAGAAGATCAAGAATGGCCTCCTAGACTTTAGTACTTACAGCATAAAGAAGTTTAAAGGGGAACAGGAGGAAGGGGAAATAATATTTGTTATACAAGTATTGTTTCTATGAATCAGGCAGTATTAAGATCTCTACTGTTACCTAGTCAATTATAACAACAACTCTATGAAGTAAGTATGGTGATTCTCATTTAAAATATAAGTGAACCCAGAAACTTGATGTCACATAACAAAATCGTGCTGCTAGTTGGTGGTAGAGCTAGGATTCTAAGAAAGAGACTGCTGCCTCCATTTTTGATGTTTGGCCACTGACAGCTGTGAGGTCCCACCCTTCACCCTTTGCTTTCACCTCACATCTGAGCAAGTCAGTATACAAGGGGAATCACATACATAAGCCCCTGCCCACAAGCAGGGCACCCCTCATTCCACCCTCTAACCACAATCAATACCATAGCTACTTGCCTCTCCCTTCTCTCAAGCTGCTCCCAACAAGCTTGGGTACCTGTTCTACTCAAAAAGAAACAAAAAAATCCATTATATCAGTAATAAATCTTTCTATACCCTCTTGGTGATGTATGGTCATCAGTTTGGATGTTTGAATCAATTTTGTATGTGTGATTGATCCCCTCCTCTGAAGGTGTGATGAACATAAAACAAATGCAGTGCAACATGGAGAGGGGAGGTGGGGTCACTGTACACACACTCACACACACACATACACACACATACACACGCGCACACGCACAACCACTTTATACTGCAGTAGCCAAGATTCTTCATGCGCCTTAGCCACAGAGTCCCTCCCATGCCTTAAATAATACTGAAGCAGAGAAAGTAGGGAAAAATCATTTGAAATAGAACTTTGTTTAAACGTGATATGCACTGATTCTGTATGTTTGCTTCTGTATGTTTGCACTTGTCCATCTTTGTTTCCATGTAGTTTTGGTTCTTTCGATTCTAAATTATAGTCATGCGAGAGAGTGAAGCCAAGTCAACTTTAATGCAATTAGGACTGTTTAAGGCCTCTTCCCTTCTCTGTTCTGTTGTTATGAATATAATGAATTTTTAAAAAATAAAGCAACTATTACTGAGCTAGAAGACAAATGCTATGTTGCAATCGTAAAGGCAGACCATCTCACCCATCTCACGCATCTCCTGACAGAATTAGTCAAAGAATTGTCCCTGTGGCTAGTGAACATCTGTTTTATATAGCTTCCCCCTCTCCAGTTCTCTGATAACAGAACTGATTTTCCTCTGAGAAGCTGTTCCATATATTGCAATAGAGATACGTCCTTTAACATCACAAAATCTGCCCCAGACTTGGCTGGACATAGGGCCTGGGCTTGAATTGGAAAAATATTTTATCCTCCTGAAACTGATGGCGCTTTAGAGATGGGCAACTCCTCCCTGGGCAATTTTCCGCCAGCACCTTTAAAATGATGATGGCTTTCACTGAGGTTGCGAGGCTGGTAGGGTGTATGACAGGTGATTCTTCTTACTACCTAAAGGTTGATTCATTGATAGAAAAAGAAATAGGGTCTAAGATATAAGTCCTGAAGCCAGTTACCTTTGGACATTTCAGTTAAAACAAGCCAGTGACTTCCCCTGTTCTTCTTAAGCTAGTTTGAGCTGAGTTTCTATTACTTATGATCCAAAGTCTACACTGTATATATATATAAACACTGTGTCCTGAAAGAAGTCCTAGGGAAAGCTTTCAAATAATTTGTTGTCCAAATCAGGACACTTTTGGAAGTGAGAGTGAGCACTATTGATACTTATACAAGAGGACAGTTACACTAGAACTGTCCCAGGACATACCCAGGACATAGGTTAACCCGAATGATTAGGGTTTTGTCGTACCACATTTCATATCTTCGAACATTTGTCATAGCTGCTTCCATGTTCATAGATTTTTGTAATACATGCTTTATATGTAACTAAATAGCTTGTAAAAATAACTGCCACTGAAGATTGTGTGCCTAGGCCTTACCCCTGTACCAATCATGTATAGATAACCTTTAAAAGATTTATAAGTTGGGGAAGAGGGTGGTTTGTAGATAGATTACTTGGAGTAATAAACAAAAGCTATCTGTCCATGTAGAGGGCCCAGAGTGAAGAAGAGACAGCTAAGCAGCCTTGTGTGGCAGGTAGTGTGGTTGTGGTGGCAGGGGCTTTGTTTTGGCCTGACCAACAAATGTTTCTCCCAACTTATAGAATCCTTCGTGGCTCTTTATGTGGCAATGTGCTTAGCCACATGGGATGAAATATAATTGTTCTAGGCAATCATAGCAATTTATTTCACCTTTATTACTGAATGATCTTTAGAAAGCTTTTCACTTACTTATGGCCAATAGGGTGGATGTCAGAAGAAGTCTGTTCATGACTCCCAGCGAAGTTTTTCTTTCCTGAAATGAGAGAGGCACAAGAAAATATGTCATGGTTGCCTCTGGGTCCCTGTCCCAATGATAGGCCTGCTCTTGGTGCAATTGTGGTAAGACTCAATCACTGAATCAGTGGCGGTGATTTGGTGTCCATGAGGCACTGAGGCTGAGGGTGAACACCAGCATGTTGGGGATGGTGGTGTGGAAGCATGGCACGTTCATGGGTCCTTGATGGCATCCCCAAGCTGTGGAAGCAACCTGAGGACTTTTGCCTCTAGGCTTCTTGTTAGATAAACAAGTTGTGTTCTTATGGGTTAAGCTATTATCAGGGAAATATTCTATTACATTCACCTGCATGTATCCTAATAAATACAAGAGCCATAAGTTCAACATTAGTGTATCAGTGTCCCATGATCAAACCCTAATGACAGGCAAATTCTATATGTAATTTCCACATTAAGAATCACAGTAACACAAAGACTGCCCCTAGAATTTTCAAGAAATCTAGAGTTGTATAGATAGGCCTCATATTGCCCACCATAGGAAACCAACCTATATCTATCTATCATCTATCTATCTATCTATCTATCTATCTATCTATCTATCTATCTATCTAATATCTATCTATCTATCTATCTATCTATCTATCTATCTATCTACCTACCTATCTTCTTTCTGCTGTAGCAAATCATTCTTCAAGGGTAAGTTTGGAAAAAAAGCCAATACATATAAGTTAATGAGAAAGTTACAAATATCTACCTTTTGTGACTTTAGCATCATTTCCTGACTGAATTCAGAGTAATACTACTGCTACAACCCAGGAAACTAATTAATTGATTGACTTTTCTCAAAACCTGTATAAACGCTTATACACTCTAGGACACCAGACTTTTCAGTGATGCCTGGAGCAAGCAGTAAGGGCCCTTTCCCTCTCTTCATGCCTGGCAGAGAGCAAGCCTACCTCAGTGAATTGAACTTCCCACATACTACTGCCTACCAGGTATCAATTTGTCAGGTCATTGGACGGTGATGGAATGAGTGTTGGAGTAACCATTTGGTGACATGGGCTTTACTCACATCCTCCTCACTAGCAACACCTGCCAACCAAGACACTTTGCATAAGACCACAGGAGATTACACTTTTACAGTTGGTAAAATGAGGATTTCGGATGAGAGAACTTAGAGTTCTGAAACTGCATACTGAGAATTCAGAGACATTTCACTTCAGGAAGTGAGGTTTCATAGCAGGGGCCAGTGTCCATCTAGCATCAGCAGCTGCTTGGAAAGCTTTGTTTAGCAGTGCAGTGTGCTGACTCATGGCCCCCAAAGATGCCCATGACCTGATCCCCGGAATCTATCATATCTTATATGAGAAAAGGAACGTTGCACATGTGATTACATTAAAAATCTTCAGATACAATGAGTTTCCTGAATTATCTGGGTAAACACTAAATATAATGCATTCTTATAAGAGGCAGGCAAATGTGACTACAGAAGAAGAGAAAGATATGAGCTCACACTGCTGACTTTGAGGGTGGAGGAAGGGCCATAAGCCATGATATGCAAGGAGATTTCACTTTTAGCTCTAGAACATCAACAAGGCAAGGAAACAGATTCTCTGCTGAAGCTTCAGAAGGAACATAGCCCTGCCAACATTTTGATGTTTGATATCTGACCAGAACTGTGAGAGAATAGATGAGTATTTTTTCAAGGCACTAAATTTGTGGTAGTTTGTTACAACAGCATAGATAATTAATCCAAGGAGGCTGATAAAGTCGTGGTGACCTCTGTAGGAATAAGGACCAGGATATATATGAGACAGACCATTCTGAGTGTAAGTGAGTGGGGATGATTTCTTTACCGTCCTCTCACTACAGTTTTTGGCTTAGAAGTCTATAAACCTGAATAGGTAAGGATAGCTTTGTAATAAACTGACATTTTCTGCTTTTCTGTGAATATTGCTCTCTTAAGCGCAGCCTCTGATGTGTGTTGATAGGTTGCTCTTCAGCTTTCCTCATAAATTATAGTTACAGATGATAGCAGCCTTGGGGTGCCCACATTCAATATTTATCTCATTTAGTTTGTGTTTATCACAGTGGCTTCTAATCACTGGCATATATCAGAATAATTTAAGAAGTTTGTAAAAGTGCATGCTTGGATCTCAACCTAATATACTCAATCAGAATTTCCCTAAGTGTTTATTTTTATATTCCTCCACAGAAGTTATAAAATGCCCCAAAAGTTGAAGCCATGAGTTACTGCCATTGGCCGATGTAATTTGAGGCACTCCCACAATATTGCTTCTTTTGCAACACATTTGAAAGATTTGTAGTTCTATTTCTGTCATCATACTCATGTTCCTATGATGGTAAATATAGGTAAAGCCATGTCAAAAGGCTCAGAAATTTTCCTTAAAAGTGCATTAAATAATGCTAAATATGAGATTCGTATTAAAATGCTGACTATTTCAGGAAATTACCAGTTTGTCTTAGGCTGGATGGTATCTCGTCAAATTTTTGATGTAATTTGTTTGCTGACGAGAGAGACAGAAAATATTGCTGTTCTATCCCAATTTACACAAACATTAAATTGAATCATGTGAAATTATTGTTTTAGTAGGTCAAAAATATTTGAATGCTGGCAGTTCTATATGGTTTAGCCTGAAAAATAAATTGAAATGAAAGTTAGTAAATAAACTCAAATCAAACAAGCTAATTTACTTCAGTATTTTTTAAATGAAATTTAATAAGTAGATAAATAGTAGTTTAGCTTCCAGGTTATTGAAAATAATCAAACAGATAAAAAATAAACTGTGAGTTAAAACTCTGTGTATTATTGTCTTTGTTTATTTTACTCAACGTTTCCCCAGAGATAAATTTGTTTCATTCTGTACAATGAATTTGTGCATGTTTATTGAATATGTGAATGTTATTATTTTATGTGAATAACAATTACAAGCCATGAATTTTTGTGTGTACATAAAATTCTGTTTTATGATGTGTATTGTAAATGAGTTTATTTTATGTATATTATTAGGGTTGAGCTAGGTGTAGATGTAGCATAATTTAAATATTATTGGAACTAGAGTAAGACATCTTAGGTTGAAGTCCAGGTCGACAACTTGCTTTAATTTTCTCATCTGTAAAATGGAAAAAAATATTATTACTGCACTTAGAATGGCTGTGAGGCTCAAATGAGTTAATGTATATGCAGGGATTTGTATATCATAAAACACCGTGAGATATCATGGTGTATGTGACATAAGTACATGCTGAAGATTCACCATCTGTGCAGGAACTAAAGTTGTTTCTAACTGGGTATGCTTTTTTAGATTGGCAAACAGAATGAGTCTATGCATGGGGAAAAAAGGTTTACTCTTTCCTAAAGAATAGATAACTAACAAATATGAGTGATTCATGTGGAAGCAAAACAAAACAAAACAAAACAAAGTCTATTAATTTAAAAAAAAAAGTAAGGTAAAAATAATCAGCCCAGCAATGGCATTTCATAAAGAATAGTTGCTTTTTAACTTAAAGGATGATTTAAAATCATCCCTCCTCACTTTTGCCCTAACTTCTCCATATGGGGTAGTATAAAATTTATTTCATTCAAGTAGTCTCATAAGAATGTTCTCCTGCTGCTGTTGCTTCTAAATGAGCTCATGGATCAGACGATGTCAGGAGGTAAAACACACACTGATGTTATAGCTTCTATATCAAAGGTGTTACAAACAGTACAACTCTCCTGCACAAATATTATGATTTTATTTTATTTGTGTTATACTTTAAAAGCATTTTAATGTCATTAAAAATTATTTCATGAGTGTAACTAGTAAGATAGGATGTGATAAGACCACCAAATTTTTACTTCATTTACTTTTGTATTATTTTATTCATTAGCACTTCTCTTCTAAGAGGAACAGGCATCTGAATAGATCTTTTCAATGTATGTGGATATTGCCTGGAAATAGAACAGCCCAGAGAACAATGAGAATGTTTTGAGAGTACAAGGGCAGTGAGAGGGCAGTTGAGGCTTCTTAGAGGAAAGGGCATTTAAGCTGAGCCTTTGAATAATGAATACATTTACCCATGAAAGAGAGAAGAGTGTGAGTGTTGGAATGGTGGATGAGAGGGTGACACAAAAATGTACAAGGAAGAGGAAACAGCATGGACCAAGGTGAAAAGGCATGAAACACCACAGGATGTGGAATTAGAATTATAATCAGGTTAGTATTCCTAGAATAGGAAATTTGAAGAGGAGGAACGCAATCACCCTTTCTAATAATTCTATGGTGTGGTACCTTCCAGGTGGAAGAACTTCCATAAGTATAACACACTTATCCTCCTACCACCACCTGATATTCCGCTTGAGGTGTGTGGAGTGATTTACTTAGGTTTGGAAGGAGAAACTATAAATGTATAACTCCCTTCTCTCTATTCTTGGTTTGGAGTCAGGTCGACTGCAGGGCATTATCTATTCTCCCTTGTTTGTCTCCATATCTTATTTACAGGGGCAGAGCTTGTCCGTAAATCAAGGGTGGGATTGAGTGGCAGGGAAGTTGGATGCAGTTTTAGGGGGGTTAATTCAATCTATGATTATTAGAATGTGCATTGGGGTATACATTTTGAAAAATAATTAGGAAGAAGAATTTTGGGGACCAAAATATATATTGTAGAGGTTTTATGTGGGGCCAAGTCCCCTAGATTCAACCTTGAACTTTATGGTTTGGGGTCTTGGTCTTTGGTGGCAGCTTGCATTAGTCTGCAAGACTAGTTTTTACAGTTGTACAGTTGGCTTTTAGTTCTTGCAGGCCGGGAAAGGGACTTTGGTTTTTGTCCTAAGCTATTTTGACTTTAACGCTGATCAGACTGAAACTTATGGAAGCTTTATCCACAAGCAAATGGCTCTTTGTATAGGGGCTATAGTACACGTGCCTGGTCAGAATTAAACAAATGGAAGGCAGCCTCCAGCAATATTGAGAAGTAATTCATGCTTCAGAGAAGCTATGGGGCACCTTCACCTCCAGGAAAGATTCAGGGCCGCTCAAGTCTCAGCAGAGACAGAGGAATCCGAGACCTTTAGCAGATTCTGTCAATGCTAACTCAGGAATACACAGACCTGGGGCATAAAATCTCTACTGTGGCTGAAGCTACCCAGAGGAGTCATGGTTGTTATTGCGGGGAGCCACCTCAGGAAGGTGAGAACAAGTCTGCCTCAATAGGCCACTGATCTCCTCCTCAGTGGAGAATACCATGCCCTAAAGAGGCTAAAGCGTTGAGTTAGAGTCAAGAGAATACATTTGGAAAATCACTTTCCTTCCATTTTGTCTATTCTTGAAGAGCTGAAATGACTTGATGCAATCGGTGAGTTTAGAAAGAGATGACAGACAAAGGTGGACACCCTCCATCTCTTTTCTTGGGAGTAATCACATTCTACTTTGTGACTTCCATTCCTCTGTCTAAAAAAAACCATATGCTCCAGTCTAATTGTTATCAGTAATAAGATATTTTGCCCCCAAAATAGTGATCCCTTTTTCTGAAGTGTCATGTGGTTCAGAATCCAAGCTGAGAAGAATTATACTATCTATGGCTTCTCTCTAGCATTCACCCCACCAAACCTGGATCAAATCAGGTCATGAGGGTTTTTGCCTGTATCTTGTTCATTAAATGACTCTTCTAATTTGAAAAACGTGTGTGTGTGTGTGTGTGTATGTGTGTGTGTGTTTTCTTTTATTACTAGTTTCAGGTGTACAAAACACTATAATGATTAGGATTTACACCCCTCACAAAGTGATAACCCCAACAAGTCAACTACCAATCTGACACCGTATATAGCTATTACAATACCATTGACTATATTCCCTATACTGTACTTTACATCCCATGAATATATATATGCACATATATATAATATAATGTGTATGCATCATATTATTATGTATATGTGTATGTATATTATATTGTATATATTATAGTTGACATTCAGTACTATTTTATATTAGTTTCAGATGCACAGCACCGTGGCCACGCATCCATACAACTTATGAAGTGATTCTCCCATCAAGTCCAGCACCCACCCAACACCTTACACAGTTTTACATTATTGACTATATTCCCCACACTGCACTTCACATCCCTGTGACTATTTTGTGACCACCAATTTGTGCTTCCTAATCCCTTCACATTTGATTTGAAAAACTTTAATGGCAATTGTCATCATACAAGGAAATTGTTTTCTGAAGATACTTTATCATACGTTTTCAAAAAATTTCCCCTTCTTTCCAGAATACCTGATATCATGTAACCGGTATTGATAAATAAATCAATAACTCTATTTTTCTCTTCAGTATTATCAAGGATGCTGATTTCCCACTCAAAAAGGCGTAAACTTTGCACAAGTATCACTTGGTAAGAGGTATTGCTTAGCTGAGCAATTCACACTGGGCACAATACCAAATCCATAAAATGTGCTCAATGAATTATAGTAGTTGTGGTAGTTGTATATATTTTGATAACTAAATCTCCTTCCCCTAGATGGAGACTTTGTCACTTAAACTAAGTACCTGTCACTCTGGCCTAATTCATGACTGCTGGATTACAGGTTGGGCACAATATTATTAAATGCACCTTATTAAAAGTACCATAGCGTGGTGAGAACTGACTCTAAGGATTAGGTTATATTACAAACTTACTAAAACAAAATTGATGTATCTAACTTCAGACCAGAATAAGAGCTAACTCATTTTTCAACATCTCTAATTTTTATGTGGGTTTACAGACCTTTTTAAAGAGGTGAAATTTTAAATTTAAAGCAGAATTCTGAAAAAAAATATAAATATACACTTGATTGTTCATTACATTTTTCATCCTAGGATGTCTTTTTAAAAAGATAACTTATTAAAATTGCTTATATAATAGGATAGTAATAAAATATATATATAAGATAACAGAACAAAAATTCAGTGCACACTTTATATTTACTACCCAGTTTACAAAATAAAACTCTACCATTACCTTTTAAACCCAGTGAGTCTCTGAATGTTGTATATAATTTTTGCTTTTTGTTAAAATTTTACAATTGTTTATTATTAAATAAACATAAAATATCTAGCCTTTATCTACTGATTAGCAAAGCCAGTTCTGTCAAAATTCAAGTGTTTGTTCATGTGTGGGAAACTGGGGTGGGTGGTCTGACCCTGTATTTTGTGTCACTGGTCAATTTGTCTTTCCCTATTCTATTATGACAGTTTTAGTTATTATAGCTTTGGAATCTTTTCACAAATTCTTGATATTTTAAAATTTTATATTTTTTGGTTCTACTTCTCTGCATCTTGGTAGCATGTCTCAATTTTGCCTTTCATTTTAGTGAATCTATGTTCTAAAAGTCAGTTCTGCTTTATTTAGCATCCAATACATGCGTTTATTCAACTATTGCAATTTTAGTTTTTATTTTTTTTTCTTCTCTTTTTCTTATTTTAGTTTCACCTTGTCATCTTATCCTATAATCTACTTGTAAGAAGAAATCGCTTCCATGGCACATAAATACAAATATCTACTAAGGAAAATAAAGAAAGAGTGGTTTTAATATAAAGAAAATTAAAACATTACCCCTTCCAATTAAACAAACAGGTGGATGTATTCTATTTAGGATATCCTGCCAAACATCTGCTAATATTATGTTCTGTTTCCAGTAATATATCCTTATTAGGGGTCTGAATTCCCAATTAATGAGTCGCTTGGGTGATATATCACATAGGCTATGAAATAAACCACCCCTAAATTTAGTGGCTTAAGATTATGCTCACTGTTGTACAGTTCAGAAATTTGAGCTGGGCTTAGTAGAATGATCCTCTTGCTTGCCTGAGATCACTCGTTAGATTGCAATCACTGCCAGGTCAGCTAGGGGCTGGCTGGTCTAGCACACTGTCATGTGGGCAGCTCACCTCTGCTCCACATGGCCTCTCATCACCCTCAGGCTAGCTTGGGCTTGTTCATGTGGCAGTAGAGCAAGTTTCCAGGGGAAAGCAGGACTGTGCATGGACTCTTGAGTCTTAAGCTTGGAACTGGCCCAGCATTGCTTCCACTATATCCCATGGATCAAAGCAAGCCACAGGACCAGCCAGATTCAAGGGGAGGGAAAGGAGACTCCACCTCTTCATAGCAGGAAGGCAAAGTCGCATTGCAGAGGGGTCCAGACAGAGGAGTCCAGGATTGTGGTTATTTTTTTTTTCATTCTATCATAGGCAGTGTTCTGTTTCATAAGTATTGATGTATAATACATTTTGAACAGGTTGCTGTTTATTTCTCTATGTTTATTATCAAGGTAGGAAAGGTCTGGGCAAAACTATTGGGTATATTGTAAAAGGGTGTTTGCATTGCTCTTTGGTCTTCTCACAGCCTAACTGCACCTCAATTTCTTCACAATGTTCTCTCCTTGAGAAGCCTGGTTTTCTTGTGTGGTGAATTTTTTTCTTATGTTTTTACTACTACTTTGCTAAGAAGTTGAGCGAGCCTGCCTTAGGGATTGCTAGCCATTTTGAACTAGTGGACTTAGCTTGATAGTAAGATTGCTATGTCTTATTCCAGATCAGAAGGTTATAGGTTATATTCACTCGCTCCCACAATGACTATCACAATACAGTGTTTTGACCACGGCTTCCTGGAACTTAATGTCCTGACAAGTTACCTGACAAGCGAAACCAGGATTTCTTGAGTTCAATTTCTTACAAGATAATTTATCTTTGTCCCATGCTCCTTGCTACCTGCTTAGAGACCTGCTATTGTTTCTGAGTCGGCAGTGTTTGAATTGGTTCTTGTTTATCCTTCTGAACCTGCATCCATCAGGCTGTCACTACAGACATCCACATTTACATAACTAATGGCAATCCTGCGTGGTGTCATTTCAGTGTGTGCTATGACTAGAGATCTCATTTACACACTGGTAACTTTCCAAACTTCACTTCTCTTAATTTGATCTGTAAGTCCTTCAAGTTCAAACTGCGAGGTTCCTGCCTGTTCAGAGAAAGGTGCTCAAGACTCTTGTCCATGCCCATTTTACCATGGAAGGTATGGAAACCCATGCTGTTTGCATCAGATCACTCTGCTGTGTTTCCCAAAAGTGCTCGAGGGCCACACTGAGCTACCGAATTGTCTGTTTGGGTGGAATTGATTAATCATGCAAGGTAAAGTTAAACGAATAGGTTTTGATTATTTTTTTCAAAAGTGAATTAATTAAATTGTTGGTTGTGTGGACGGATCAAATATTCTGGTTTTGGTTTAGGATTTAAAAGCCTCTGGTGTCCCACTTTATCAACATAAATCAGCAACATCTGGGTTGCAGTCATTCTGAGGAATGAGGTGGGTTTCATTTACCATTTAGAAGGTCATTGCTTTCTCTAATTAGCATTCTTATACCTTCTTGAAATGTGCCTGCCATTTAAGCACAAGCTGTTAAACTAGAACTCCAGAGTCAGGCTCCCAATCCTGTCATTTACCACTTGGATGTCAAGTCTCCATTTCTTTATCTGTAAACCATAAGTGAGTTCCACTCATTGAGCCACAAGGGGTGGAATATACCTGAAGCACCGAGAACTGTGAGAACGCACACAGTAAATTCTAGCTATCTTTCTTCTTTCCGTCCTCTCAGTGGTGTGCAATGCCTTGAAACCCAGGAAAAGATGTCCAGGTTGACCTCATTATGAACGATGTCTCTTTGGGACGCCTCTGAATCCCCTTGGCCTGTCTGGTTTTGCTCTAGGCTGCTGAGTTTCACTCTTCTGGCCCGTTTTGGGTTTGCTGTTGGTGGCAGAAACATTGCAAAACCCCCTGATGTTTGGAAAATGTGAGCAGTAGGGTTTGTGGTAGCAAGGGCATGGAAAGGTGAAAACAGCTGCCAGCCCAGGAGGTGCCAGGCTTAGGGCTTTGCTTGGGGACTGCAGCCTCCCTACCTTCTACATCATGTAAAAGTGTGTTTTCACTCTTGTTAATAAAACTGATAAACTCAAGATCACTCAGAGAAGGCTGCTCCCAGCATCCTCAAATGCAAGAAAATCATGATTTCTTGGGGAAGGTGCCAGGAAAAGTAATAAAGGAAGAGACAGAAGGCAAAGCTCTCCAGTTCTGATGGAATTATTATAGCCTGAATTTGCTGGCAAGCACGCTTTATCAGGAGGAGCATGGGGTGGTGGAAATAACAAGAAACCAAACATTTGTAGACAAATAGACCATGCAAATAGCTATCTGGTGCACTTGAGCAAGTTGCTTTCCTTCTCTGAGACTGAGTTTCTGTGTCTATAAAGTTAGGGTGCTGATTTATAATCTCTGAATCCTCACTGCTCTGACATTCCTTGTTTCATTCTGAAGCAGAAGAATGCATTTGTGTTGCCACAGGAGGTGTCTCTGGAAAGGCTTTAGAACAATTGTGGAACCCATTCAGCATCACTGTTGGCAGAAATTGTGATGAGTATGATTTAGCGTGCTTCCCAGAGCGCCTGCAAAAGACTGTGAGCCAAATTCCTGGGGCAGCTGAACCACTGCCTGGCAGTAAGCTAGGCCTTCTTCCAGAACTGCTAAGTGGTACCTTTGTGACCTGACTGTGTTAATCATGAGTTGGGCACTTTGGGAGGTATATTAGCTCACCGATACCTCTGGATCAAGACCAGCTTTACTTTGGGGGAATAAATAAACACGGGAGACAAATATGTCCTGCCTTTCCTAACAAATACTCGTACGTGAATCCCTATCTGCCTCGTAAGTATGGGAGACATCAAGATCAAATTTTGTCCCATAAACATAAATATATGTTTATACAGGAAGAATTTTAAATATGTGACTAGACAATGGGGTAGATATTAGATCAGCCTCATGTCAGCAGACTGAAGGAATTAGATATTAAGTCCACTCTGTGGGATATGAGCCAAAATAATTTGACATTTGTCCTGTGCTTGTCCTCTAAAAACAATTTTTTTATTAGCTTGAGAGTGACCTAGAATTGTTCTCCAGATCCAAGAAGACAGGACTTTTTTATAAGGAGACTTTCTTATCAGAGCATCTGATAATGCTTATATTAACTTTAAAAACAAAGGGCAACCACTTAAGAGATGCCTCAGGGAAAATCTGATAGTGTCAACCAGGGAGTTTACAGCACAAATATGCAGAGGAAAAATGCCTTTATCTAATTTGCTCTATGGCTACCACATCCCCAAACACACACACACACACACACACACACACACACACACACGAACACACACACGAACACACATACATATGCATGCACACATCACCTACATGCTTACTTAATTTGCAAAATAGCATATCCGAAGCTTAGGCTTTAGAGGTAGACAGACTTAAATAGCAACTTTATGACCTTGACTTAGTCTTTTGGTAAATTCAGAATATCCATAGTGTTTACCTTATAGAGTTGTTGTAGTACTATCTAAGATAACACATATTAGTCAGGGTTCTCCCGTAAAGCAGAACCAGTGGGGGTTTGTGTGTGTGTAAAGAAAAAGAGAGAGAGAGAGAGACAGAGAGATTTATTTTAAGGAATCGGTTCATGTGGTAATGGAGGCTTGGCAAGAAGAAAATCTGCAGGAGAGGCTGACAGGCTGGAGTCCCAGGGAAGAGGTGTAGGTTGAGTCCAAAGTCAGTCTGCTGGCAGAATTCCTTCTTACTCAAGGGGAGGTCAGTCCTGGTTCTGTTAAGGTCTTCAACTAATTATATGAGGCCCACTCACATTATGGAGGGTAATCCATTTTACCTGAAGTCTATGGATTTCAATGTTAAATCTCATTTAAAAGATACCTTCACAGATACACCCAGAATAATGTTTATCAAATGTCCTGGGCACGACAGCCCAGCCAAGTTGATACATAAATTAACTATTTACACACATGTAAAAACTATGGAACAGTATGCCTGACACGTAATAAATGCTCAGAAAGTGTCAGCCATCACTGTTTTACGTAGTCACAAAAGAGCTTCATTTGACAGCCGTTTTGTCTCAGACTGTCCATAAAGGACTACCAGAAGATTCAGAACCAAAATATGTAACTTTAATTACAATTGTTAAACTCTTTGAACTCACAGATTAGAGAAAATTCACACTTGTATAGAGCGAGCCTGCAGAGCTGTAGCAGACTGACCAGAATAAATCGGAGTTTGGGGTTCTCTTCCTGCCTTTCTGCTACTGATTACTTTCTCTAAAGGTTTTAGGTGTAATTGGGTGTTAGTTCGCTCTTTTCCTTGCCATAGCTCCAGTTTTAGACTTAGTTCTCCAAACAGTCTAAAAGGCTCGGCTTTTAAAAAATATGATCGCACTCATTTGAAAACATCAAAGAGTACGGTGATTGGTGAACGTGATTATTAAGTCTTAACACTCTTGAAATTCACCTTGACAATATGTAGAGAACAATTATATTTCTGTTTCTGAACTTAAGTTGAATCAGACCAACAACATTGAAAATTGTTGATCTGATAATTTGGGCTTTTGTTAAGCAATGTTCCAGCCACTTGAGCAGGCATGCATTTCTAAGGCAGCTGCTGAAACTAAGAAATTAATAATTGAAAGGCCTAATCCTGGGCTCTTTTCATCATTATGCACTGCTTCCCTATGATGAAACTGACTATTTTTTAAAAACATAGGCTCTCAATACCTCCCTCAAACTATTCCAAATGCTTCTCCTCAGAGTCTAAACAACCCCATTAGCAAATCAAACTTAACATTTTTATTGCAGTTTTAGGATGACAAGATACAAGTCACTTTATTTGAAAGAAAATTATCAGGATACCTTTGTGCAAATCAAGTCTTTGTTGATGCGTAGACTTGACACGAAAGGAAAACATATTGCTGAGCGGCATATGTTCTATAGATAATGATTTACATATATAGATAATGGTCTTCAGTATAAGTAAGCGATCCTAAGCTGAAATTTACCCCTCGGAAGGAATGAAGAGAAAATTAGGGCATGGGTCGTGAATAGGCACAGAAATGCCAGGGTAATCACAAAATGGTCCATTTCGCATGCAGAACAACTTCTTAATTGTAGCACTCTAGATCTTTTGGGAAAAGTGGCAGTGTGGGGCATTACGGACTCCAATTCATTCTGCCCACTTGGGTGATCTGCATGGTCCTGAGTGAAGCACCTACTCAAGGGAGAATCAGCCCAGAGAAATAATGACGATGAAAGTCCCATGGGCTCTAGGGATGGGGCAAGCCCTGCTGTTACGTAGAGCTGCCAGAAGTGAAGTGAGCCAGAGGATAAATATAACTCTATGCTTAAAGAAGAGAGTTACGGTGACCAGCTCAAAGAAGCCTTATCCATGTGGGGAGCATTGGGCCAAATAACAGGAAATACTTTGAAGGGAAGTTAAGATTGAAGGAAGTAATGGTCAGAATGGCTTGATGGCATTGCACAGAATGATTTGAAGGGGCTAAAACATTCATTCTGCACCTAAAGTGTTTTGGGTGCCAGTATTGGGGAAATTGGTAGGTTTTAGGAGTTAAGTGTGCATTTCAGATCAGAAACAATGGGAGACTAGTCTGGATTTATACTTACGACTATAAAGGCTGTCAGTACTTAGTTACAGGGTTTTTTTCATCAACATATAGTGCAGAGAACCCCAAGTATTTTATAGGTTCTCTATTTCAAAGGTAGAGGAATTATTGAGTCTGTTTGACTGTTTAAACAATAAAAAAAATTTGTTTATATTTTAAGAGTTATAAGAAAATTATACAGTTAAGAGTGATAGTTCTCTTGAAAACAATAAATGAATTAAAAGGAAGATCTGTTTTGAAATTTCTTGAAATAGTAGCTTTGTACTTGGGCTGCTGGAAAGTTGTAGTGGATTGATTAATTTAGGAATTACAATTTTATATTTTGAATGCAAGTATTTAAAACTATGACACCATAATTCATCCTTTTCTATATGTAGGATCATATGTATATGAAATATATAGTTTCAAATGTATAAATATATATAATTTACAAAAATAAATATAGTCATATTTATATAAGTTTACACATTTGTGTATATAAATATAAATATATTTAAGGTGCAAATATATTTCAATATGTAGTTTTATAAATATACAGTTTGCAATATGTAGTTTTATGTGTATTTCAGATAATTTTTCTGGAATCAAATTTGTTTAATACTTGTTCTTATACGTTGCTTGGGTTCTCTTATTTGGGATCACTAATAATCCATATGTTGAATCTTCTCTTTCTGCCTGTTACATTTGATATTTTTCTTAAATTATTTAATATTTTCATACTTTTTATATTTTTACTTTTTCAAAAATTTATTTTCAGCTTCCATTTCCCTTCAAGCATGTGTGTGTGTGTGTGTGTGTGTGTGTGTGTGTGTGTGCATTTGCTTTTTTGTTCCTTTTGGTTTAGACTTTATTTTTCTAATGTGTTTTTTATTGAGTTTAAAAAACCCATTTCTGAGTTTTCCTATTTATCATGTGTGGTGTACCATATTTTTTGTAGCTTTTCTTTATATCTTTCTATTTATTTGGAAATATTGGGCTACAGTTTTCATCATTTTCTAGGCAGATCTTGCTGGCATGACTAAATTGCAGGGATGTTATTCTAATCTTTATTCTCTTTTGTTGTATTTTCTTATTTGAATTTACCCCAAATTTTTCTATTTTTTAAAATAAAATTTGTAATCCTGGTGTTTTTAGAAAAGGGAGAAGTGGGTCATAATAGCTCTTTTTAACATCCTCTGTCTATAAATACTTCTGTTATTTTGTGAAGTCTTAATCCATGTTCTCATACTTGAGAGAGATTCTTCCTCTTTTCCCCACTCCTGTTTTTATTTGGACATTCTCTTTTTCTTCTTCTATTACCTCTGTTTTGTCCAATTTCAAATCAATTACCAAAAGTTTCTCTGTGGTGCCTGTTTATCCTGGAGCTTTGGCACATTGGTTTAGAGAGTATATGAGGATCCGATTGCTTTAATTCTTCACACGAAACCACTGATTCTTTCCACTCACTGATGAATGTGTAAAACAACTCCTTGGTTGAAAACCTTGGAACACTGTTGAGACTCTATTGAACTTTTTAAGGTCCTCATATTCTCTGGATCATCAGCCACTCAGTTTCTTCCCTCTGTTTTTTTCCCCCACAACCCAGCTGATACCATTCAAATAGTACAATTAGTGGTGGTTTTTACCTCTTGATATTACTGAGTCATGGGGCTACTTTGCTTCTTGTTTTTAATATAGATTTTTATGGGTTTTTGGTTTGATTTTCCTAGTTGGTTTGATTTTATGATGAGATTCAAGGAAATTAAAAAAAAAAAGAAAAAACTGTACCACCACTGCTAACTTCTCAATGTTGACTGGCTTCATCACAAGTTTGTGCAGTGTTCCACAGAGCACACACTGGGAAATAGTAATGTAAGGTAGTTACTTCAGATCTATTTTCCAAAGTGATATTTTAATGCTCTTTATTTTCTCAATGAAGACTTCCCCAGCTATGCTAATTGCTCTCTATGAGTGAGGAGGTCATTACAACAATGAGTTTAGAAAATAGATCTATATTTGGATTTTGGTTTTACTCTTTAGAACAGGTGTGACCTTGGGCCACTCTTTGAGATTTGCCTAATGTGAATGATACAGTGAGATTATTTCTCTAAAGTTTCTGGCCCTAAGTGAGGAGCATACAAGATATTCAGTATATTTTATATTGTCTCTTCTATGTTGTACACTTTCCTTTGATTATTACTGTGATGTTTTTTCATATTGACTTAGATGGTGCCCTGTGAAGACAGATAATGTGTCTGTCTTATTTTTCGCTGTATTCTCAGGGACTCATATGGACTGGAACATAGTGAGCACTTAGAACATATTGAACAAATGAATCGAACTTGTAATTATTTGTGTGATCTTTCTCTTCTTGTATTATACTTACCATATTAGCTAATATTTAATGAGTGCATATTAGGTTGCTAGAGCTGTTCTTGGTACTTTGTGTGTTTTTTTATTTCAATATCACAACAGGCCTACAAGGTAGATACTATTATTATCGGCCCTAGACAGATGAGGAAACCAAGGCAAAGAAAAGTTGAGAAACCCACCTATGTTACTAAATTGCCTAAGCACAAAGAGAAGTTAAATAGTGAATGCTTTAGAGACAAGGTGTGTCTCGTTACATGTTGTATATACTATGCCTAACTCAAAATATACCTGAATGCTTGCATGTATAAATGCATGGATAAATAAGTGAAATACAGTTCCATTACAATATGTTGACTGGGTCTTAATGATTCTTAATAAATGCGTGAGATGGTGATTTTATCATGATGTTGGTATGAATAGCTAGAATTTTTTACCTGAAGGTTAAAATGTGATACATATTTGAAATAACTTTGGGTAAATCGAGCAGATACTAAGCCACTTTTAAAGTTGTAATGTTGAAAATTGCGTATTCTTTATTATGAATTACTAACCCCTACCTCATTAAAACTACTTAAAGTATTGTACAGTAATGATAATGAGAGTCATATCCTGCATTCTATGCTGTTTTGTACTCTGCATTGTTCGAAAGAACAGAAAGCTTACAATAAGATGAATGACATAACACAGTGGTAATCTTATACAGGAAACTGCGTACAATTAGCTAAAAATTGTATAACATGGTGTTAAATGGGACATAGCTGAATACACTGTGCAAGCATTTAACGTGAGAGGAAAATTTATTATGTGGAAATTGTGGGCATTAAAAACTAATATTTCTATTTAAAATTCTCTCTCCTTTTTCTATCCCCAGCCAACTAGTAATCAGCCAAGTAGAGGTATTGAAGGGGAACTAAATGAGGTAGTGCAGGTTTGTGCACAAG
The DNA here is from genome assembly GCF_036562045.2 of Rhinolophus sinicus. Lineage (NCBI taxonomy): Eukaryota > Metazoa > Chordata > Mammalia > Chiroptera > Rhinolophidae > Rhinolophus > Rhinolophus sinicus. The sequence goes on from NC_133756.1 coordinate 146,590,436, forward strand.
ATCTAATCATAGACAAAAGTACATTGAAACTTTCTTTGAAATTTCCTTTGTGGGTTATTTTCTTGGTGCTTTCAAAATAAAACAAGTGACAGATATTGTGGAGGTTGTTAAGACAGTTGGAATTTAATGTTAGAAATGAAATGAAAAATATGCAATGAATAATCCGCCTGCCAAATACAAGCCTTAGAAATTGTGTTATACAGTAGTGTATGTGATTTTTCTATAGTGTTGCCTATTTTCCATGAGTCAAATCTGTGACCTTTATCCCTAAATTCCTAATGTGGAATTGACCCCAGCCCAGGTCCAGGAGTTGCAGTGGATTAGCCTACACCATGTGATGTAACCCATCCCTATAACCTAGCTAATTGCATATACATGTCAGAGTCAATGAGTTGTGAGATGTTTGTTGAATCTTTCTTTCCCTAGATACTGTGGGGTGGGAGTTGGAGGTTGAGAACTGCTATAGTCTTTTTTCTCTCATGATGCAAGAGTGTGGACAGTTGTGTTGATGTTGGTTTGGTTGAAGGGGAAGGTTTGTAGAGCCTAAGGATGAAGCCAGTGCCCTCAAAAGGCAGAAGAGAGAATCAGAGAGAAACCAGGCTCCTAGCTGACGTAATTAGAACAACTAGATTTTGTGAGCCAATAAATTCTCTTATTTTTCTAGCCAATTTGATGTCAGCCATTTACTTGCAGCATAGAGTCCCTCATGATAGTGATGGGCAATCTGAAGAAATGTCATATACAACGAGTAGGAAACCAGTTAATAGGGAGCGCCAGCCTGAGTGGAGATCATGGATTAGGTGGAAACCATCCTGATATTTTACGTTCTTATTGATTAACACGTATATAGTTCAAGTAGGATGGTGTGTAGATGCCTTCACATAGTAGAGGAAACACTAGCCGTCTATTCTGGCATCAAATGAAATAACATATTGCCTAAGTTTGCAGGCCACTCTTCCCTTTGAGCATAGACACATTTGTGAGTAGTCACATTTGTGAGTATAATGACCTGTGTGAGTTAAATTTGAAGTGTCTCTTTAAAATAGATGGAATATGAGTTATAGAGTCTCTGGTTGCTTTCAGTGGTGAAGAAAGTTTGGCTATAAGTAAAAGAAGCCACGTTCAAAATAGATTTATTATCATATATAGAAAATTAGGTAATTCCAGATTTGATATGTTCATCAGTTGATTACATGATCAGGGACCCAGTTTTTTTGGTCCCCCATTATTTTTCTCTCTGCTAACTTTAGAATGTTTTTCTTGTTTGTTTGTTTGGTTTTAGTCTTGTTTTATTTTGTTTTTGTTTTTTTAGGTTTCCTTCTGACATGGCTGTGGGGACAGAGCCAGGAGTGAAGTTTCCAGGTTCTCAGCCTCACGTGGAAAGGTGCTGGCTCAGGTAGTAAATGGCCATCAACTGTGATCGGATGGCCATCACTGTGGCTAGTTGGCCGTCAGCTGTAACCAGTGAACCATTGGCCACTAATATAAATGCTGTGGCTACGCTAGCAGAAAATGGGGGCTAGCAAGGAGATGGTGGCTGAGCTAGCGGGGTGGTGTAGTCGCATGGTATGGTGGAGTGTGGATTATGGATTGCAGAGAGGTGGATTGCAGCTAGCAAGTGAGGTTGGTTGGCAGAGACAAGTGGATGGAGGGTTGCGGATTGTGTGGCTCCTGCCTCCTGTGTCTCCAACCCAGCCGCCAGTGAGACTATAGTGGTATGACTCCCCTATCTATGGCTCGTGGATGTTCCTTTTTGGCCTCACCATATCCTGCGTTCTTATGTGGGGGCGGGACTAGAGCCATAGATACGGGAGTCATGACACCCTGCATGATGCATGACAATGGCCCTAAAGTAGCTTGTTGCAATTCCAAATATCTTGTGCAGATCATTTCATCCAGAGATGGGAGTAGAAGTCTCTCTTTATGTATCTCTATTTAAAAATCAAGAAAACTATAGCCTCTCAGCAGAATCACATTTGTCATTCAGAATAATATCACATATATATTTCTAAACCAGTCACTGGCTAGGGAAAATAAATTATCTTGATTGACATAGACACATGGACATTCATTCCCCAGGCTGGGGAGAAGCTTCTTTCCTCATCAGTGGCCATGTGGAAATGCACTACTCTTAAAGAACTGGTTCTGCCTGAAGGAACAAGGGGAGGTAGAAATAATAGATGTGTTTGTTTTTATCGGAGGGTTTTGGCCTACTTGGTAGAGATTATAGGAATCTAATTCCTCTCTGATTGTGTAGTAACCGTCTCATTTTAATTTCCTTTGATAAATGCTTCTCACTTGCCACTGAAATTGAAAGGAAGTATGTTTGTGACTGTTTTGTTACATGCTTGTATTGTCCCAGAGAACACAGGAAGACAATCCTTACACAGCATATATTGCTTTTATCACACTTTCCTGTACCCCTTTTGCCTGGATTAAGAGGAGAGGTTGAGCCATATTAAGCATCATAAATCAATTAATTAGAAAATTCTGTTTTGCAACTGACCCAACCAATTCCCCCATTGCCCCTCCCTGCTCTGATAAATGGGACAGTTATTTGAATATATTGACATAACCTGCTTTTTCAGAATCACTGTTACCTCCTTTGTTAGGCAGGGCTCACAATAAGATATATCTTAGAAGTTGTCCCAATTGCTTAAGAAATACTTAACAAGAACATAACTAAATAAAATATGATTTGATTCTATGATAGTGATATTTCTTGTCCTTGGTGTGAAAAACAGCATTGTTTCTTAATCTAATTTTAAGAGGATGAGATTACAAACCGTATTAAGTATATACCTGTCCTTGGCAGTCTCATGGATATCAAGTATTACATAGAGATATTTCTCAAGTAAGTGTAGTTAAGATCAGATTCTTATCAATATATATGCACATAAAACAAGATTGACCTGGCGTTCTGACTGCAGATTTTGCTCATGTATCTGGAAGAATCACATGTATTTGTTTACGCAAATTTTAAATTTGATTAGAAAGTGCCTGATGGTCCTCTTTTAAACATGTTGGGTTATATCCCAGTTTCTTTCCGAGAAGTGAGTATATAAATGGCAGAGAACTGGTCTTAGTTATTTCACCTGGTTAGACTGGTTGAGTCTGGAAGGTCAGGAAGATGTTGCTATAGACTCAATGTTTGTGTCCCCCGTAATTCATATGTTGAAACCTAATCCCCAATGTGATGGTATTTGCTGGTTGGTCCTTTTGGAGAAGGTGATTAAGATATGAGGGTGGAGTCCTCCAGATTGGGATTAGTGCCCTTATAAATGAGTCAGAAAGCAGCCTGACTCCTCTTTCTGACTGTCAGAAAACAGTGAGAAGACGCCATTTATGAACCAGGAAGAGGATCTTACCCAACACCTAGCTTGCCATCACCTTGATCTTGGACTGCCCAGCCTCCAGAACTGTGAGCACTAGATGTTTGTTGTTTAAAGCACCCAGTCTATGGTGTGTTTGTTATAGCAGTCTGAACAGACTAAATCCTTTCACCTGAGCAACTCCTCTGTTCACAGGCACTAGGGGCTACCTGCTGCTCATAGAAATTGGCCAAGGGGGGAAAATCTGAAAGGCTTTGCTAATTTATTTTGTGTCTTCTTACTTCTTTTTATAACCCTGGATGCCCATATTTACCCTTTTAAAATCCCATTATCTAGAGTAGTTCTTCCCAAACTAATGGGTATATTAATCCCTTGAAGATTAAACCAAAAATTCTAATTCAGTGGGTCTGGATGTGTCCTGAGAGTCTGCAGTTCTCATGAGCTCCCAGGTGAGGCTGATCATGCTTCTCTGTGCACCACGCTTTGAGTAGCAATATGCAGCCTTTCCTTACCACTCCTTTTCTAGTTAGTTCAGAATTTCAGTATCCTGCTGCCTCAGAGCCTGGCTAAATGACTAATTGTTATGCAGGTGTTAGAGGTGGAGCTCTGATTCAGTTCAATTGGTACTCTGAGTCCTTGACATTCCCTTAATTTGGTAGTGATTTATGATGTGGTTAGATACATTTTTATTTTTGCCTCAATAAAGGACTGTTATTTAAGGTTTGTTTATGCTCTGCTTGTCCCCAAAGAGAAATAAACTGAACATTGCAACCAGAAAAAAAGATACTATTAATGGTTGTTGTAGTAACTTACTGTGTTATAGTAACTTCAATCCTATCTCCTCATTATAACGCTGCAGAGAACTCAAAATATAAGGCTACTTTTTTTGTTATTGTTATTTGTTTGTTTTTCTAGTATTAGTATGTCCTATGCAATATTTGGGACATGTTATATAATTTGGAACAATTAGTTGAAATGATTTGATTGTATTAGTTGGCTTAAATCATTTTATTTGACTCAATATAAATTATCTTTAGCCAAGGGTAGAATTTGGGCTGTTTTAAACCTATCATCAATTGGCTGAAACATGAATCCTGCCCTTTTAAGGAGCATGTTTGCACTCTCCAGGCAAGCAAAAGTTTCACAATGATTTTTCCTTCTACCTTTCTTCTAGTTCTTTGCAACTTAATTGACTTGTGGTTGAAACTGATTGTGTTTCCTACTAGGATTTGCTAAATCTAAATATAATCTGGGCTATCGCCTATGTCTCCATGATGCAGAGAATTCCAGTATTTAGGGGAAATTCATGGGCTCTGTATAGTGTTTAGAAAATCGTCTACTTGTCCCTGATTTGTTTCCTCCAGAAACATCAATGGATATCAAGAATATTTGTAGAGCTGGGAGCAAAAGCTTTTCCTCTACCTATTTAGGCGGTGTTTGGGACACTATGAATTAATTGACAATAGGTTAACAGAGAAAAGTTTATTATCCATGTGGAAGTACTCAGTAGTGAGTAACACCAAATAGATAGAAGTAGGTTTTATATGTCAACTTAACAAAAGGGGTGGTAGTGGTTCAGACTTCAGTGAAAAATTATGGAAAGTTCTATTAGGCTTCTTCCTGATAATAATGAACAGTCTCTGTCCTGGCTGGAAGGTCCCCTTAATGTGGAGGGGGTTATGGCAGTTAAATCCATCCATACCTCACCTGCTAAGGATCAAGCTCCCAAATAGGAAACACCCTTGGAGGGGGGTTAAGGGCAGCATTTTCAGGATGTTGTGCTTTACTCAGATAAGGGAAGTTCAGAAAAAATTTCTTTCTGCTGATCCCTCAGTGACCTTCAATTATGAGCTACTCACAAAGGCATACCCTCTTAGGATGACTATATAAAAACATTTCAGGGAACATATTGCTAAATAAAGAAAGAATTCCAGTAGTTCCATATTATGTAGTGTTGTAAACACTGTGTGAAATGTGACTTTAGGGAAGAAGTTAGGGACAAAGAAAAGGATGGCAGAAAAATGACATTTCTCCCCCTAGTTTTCAGGGTGGACTCATGAGTTTTTAAGGAAGTATAGCAGGTGTAAGGTACAACATAATCTATGCATTTCTAATGAAAACCAGATGGTACTAAATAGACACTTACAGCTATACCCTTTTTCATTTCTATCTCCAAACATTCATGGCTTCCAGTAGTTGGAATTTATTAAATTAAGTGGATCTAGTGCAATTATTTCATCTATAATTTAAATTTGTATAAAGATTCCTCTTTATCATAAGAGTCCTTGTGTATTATGGAAGGTCTGAGGCAAGGAGAAATAGGAAGAGACTTTTGGGTATAAAACTTAACTTGAAAGAAATATTTCTCCATTTGAAATGTGGTTTATTCATTCTTTATTGCTTCTCACTAAACTTTTAGGAGGAGCTTTGGCACTAATGACAAAACAATACATATTGTTACCCCCTCATCTGTATTAACATAAAAAAAGGTTCTTTGTTTACAATGTAAACTAACATTTTCATATAAATGCTCTCTCCTTCCTAGCAGCATATTCAGTAATGTTTTAGCATATTGTGGAAGTACATAGAAGCTGTTGGAAAGACAAATGAGCAAGGACAACTTGGTGATATTTTATAAATTGACTTTAATCTTACCCACCTTGGTAGGAGTGAAAGGAAAAGGGATCTCCATCTTCCATTACCGTGTTTCCCCGAAAATAAGACCTAGCCAGACCATCAGCTCTCATGTGTCTTTTGGAATAATACAATATAATACCCAGTCTTATATTAATTTTTGCTCCAAAAGATGCATTAGAGCTGATGGTCCAGCTAGGTCTTATTTTTGGGGAAACATGGTACCTGATTACATTATCACAGGCTGTTTCAATCTTCATTTCCTTAAGGTCAAATTTAAATGGAATAAGTGGACTGGTTGGGAAATATTTTGGAAAAAAATTAGGAAAAGGTTTAAATTTGAATTCTAAATCATTGGAATACTATCAAATTACTGACAGTATTTTGGATCACATATAAATGTGTTTTCTTTTGAGGAAGCAGAATATATTCTAGCCTTAAGAACTATTTATATACATCATTTATTATATGCTTTGTGTTCGATCTTTGGTGAATAATCTTGTAAGTGTGATTTTTTTTTTAACCCGAGGAACTATTTTGTTCTTACTAACCCATTCCATACCCTGAATTTTATCAGATATTTTCTTAGTATTGTGTTGAGAGAAAGTTGTTTTTTTTGTTTGTTTGTTTTCTCTTTTTTTCTTTCTTTCTTTCCAGATTTATACCACTTTTAGGGTATGACATTTCCTTAGATTTGTAATTGTGGTTTAAAAGGTCAAAAATAATTGCAAAAACTGCAATTAGTTTTTCACCAACCTATTATTTAACTCTGTCTTTAAGCTAGAAAGAATTTTTGGAAAGTTTTGTTAAAAGATAAACTGAAGCACATAAAAAATGTGAAGAGTTCATTTAAGCCAAAATCTATTAGAATCAGGTAGCACCAAACTGGAACTGCTGACAGTAGCAGTCTGTCTACATGAGCTAGGGGAAGACTTATTTAGAGAATGTGGAAGCAAAGAAAGGGAATTGTTTGATTGGCTATTGCTTAAAGCCAAGTTGGCTGTTTGTGATTGGTTGTCTTCAGCATTTGCCTTATTTGGGAAAGACTAGTTGGTTGGTTGTGATTGGTTATCCTTAGGCTTTGTTTTCTTTACCTTGAGACATTTATAGGCTTATATTCTGGGTTGCTTACTTAAGCCACCAAAGAATCAGTCACTTTAATCTAATTGCCTCCTTGTTTAATTAATTTAAGCTTATCATTTAATGTTAGAACTGCTGATAAACAGTTTTTACACTGATGGGAAATGAAGAAAAATCAAGTCTGAAGTTTCTAAGCACTGGCCTTATAAAATTCTACTACTTTCTTGGTTAATGGTAGATTGCGTTATCTAAGGGTGTTGGGAACTTATTGGTTACCTTCATCAATGTGAGCCTCTAGCTGAATGTCTGGAATATAACAGATGCTGAACAAATATTTGCTAAATGAATGAATGAATGAATGGGACTATAAGAGAGAAAATTAGTAATTGTATTAATCAGGGATCATTTTGTTTTCCTTTTTCAGTGCTATTAATTCATTTAAATGTGTTCTGCCTTGATTAAGTTATATGTAGCTGTGAATAAATATACCTTCTTGTTTCAAATGATTTGGCCTCACATTATAATAAATCAGGATTACAAGTTGACAGGAACACTTTATTTCTTAAGCTGCCTTATGGTTATTGTCTACAGAGCAAAAGTGAACAGAGCACTGATGAATGGAATTGCTAATTGCTCTTTCCTGCTGAGGCCATAGGTTATAACAAAGGTAAGTAGATTATCTCCCATTGGTTTAGCAAGCAAATGCTGCTGGGCTTATTTTCTTCATTTCTTATGGGGACACACTGGACCTTTTTGTTCTAGCTATTGTTAACAAGAACCTGGCATCGCTGTGAAATGAGTCTGTAGGGTTTCTTCTCTTACTTTAAGTGTCTTGCTGCGTGTTCACTCTGCAATGCAGGGGTTAATGCAACAAAGCCTAGTACTGTGATTTGCGGAGAGTTACAGAATACTGAGGTCCTTTCTAGAGATTGTAATTTAATTGGGTTAGGGTATGAAATGCTCCTCAGATGGTTCTACTGCTGCAGGCAAAACTGAGAATCACTGGATGGCTATGAACATATACTCTTGGTAATCCACTTAACCCTTTTGCTACCCAATTTCCTCTTCTGTAAAATGGGGAAAATAATGGAGTCACTCTCATTGGCTATTAAAGGATTAAATGCAGAGGGTGCCAAAAAAATGTATACACATTTTAAGAAAGGAAAAAGCTATTAAAATTGTAAGACTCAATATATGCCAATAACAAAAGATGGGTACAAGTCACGTTTGACTTCTGCAATTACAAGAGGTGCCCAAAGTGGTTACGATCAGCGTCTAGACACTTCTGATTACGGCGAACTACTGCTTGAGCAACATTGACCAAAGTGTCCATTTGTGTCCATTTTTTTGGCACCCCTGATACGTAAAGCACTTAGATCTTTGTCTAGCACATAAATGCTAGATAACTGTTGGCCCTACTGTTTGGTAGATAAGGAATCAATCATAATAACAGCTAATCTTTATTAAACATACGTGCTGAACTTCATTCTAAGTGTTTTTTAGTTATACTGTTATTATTCTCATTTTGCAAATGAGGAAACTGAGGCACAGAGCTTTAGGTAATTTTTCTAAGGCCTAAAATTCCCAAGCTTTACTCAATGATTAAATATCAGGTGGTCTGAATTCAAGCATATAATAAATGCCATAAATGAGATTGTAAAGTAAAGTGTGTTCTGATAAGTGTGAGATATTTCATACTTATGAAATATTTGAAATATTTCAAATGCAATAAAATAAAAAATCTAATATTAAAGTAGCTCCTGGCTGTGCCAAATAATTATCAAATTTGTGTACAAGCACCTCGTTTTCTTTGTCTTTCTTGCCACAAAACAAGAATATTCAGAATACTTATTGACTTTTGACAAACATTTTTTTTTATTTCCTGACAATTGATGAATACTTACCATATTCCCAATACTTTCCCTTTCTTCTGTTATGAAGTATATTTGCTTGAAATAAGGTTTTATTTGAGCTAAACATTTAGTTTTTCCCTTTCTCTTTTGAAGACAATGATTTCCACAAGTGTGAAATTCCAGAGGACAATTTCTTCAAGTTGTTAACAACACAAGAAACATTTGTAATAAAGTTTCCTAATATTTAAAGAAAGGATCATTGTGTTTATCCTAATATTTAAAGAAAGGATGGTTGTGTGGAGTAGAGGAGGAGATGTTTATCAAGTTTTCAAGCTAAATAGCTACTGCAACTCCTGTAGGTGTCTTTTCTGGGGTCTAAAGAATTTATTACATTTTCCTGTGTTTCAGTCATAGGTGGAGCCCTGTCATGCCTCTGTTTCAGGTTGAGTTTAGAGTGACTGTTTCCTCAACCTATTCCACACCTTTTAGCTTGTTGGCTCATGCAAGATGGCACTATTGAATCACTTGTTCAATTTCAGCTGTGTTGGTTAATATTTATTACATCTTGCTCATGTTTCATTAAAATAAGAGGAAAATGGAAATGATAATCAAACAACTAATATTAATGAAATATAATTGAAATAAACAAGGAAAATGTTTGGCATGATGAATGTGGTGGATTTTAGCTTTAATTTTATTCCATTGTGAAAAAAAAAACACAACAAAAAAAACCCATAGAATTAAAGAAATCACTTGAAATCCTGGAGACACATCATTGTGCCAAAAATGATAGGGATTACATATTGTCCCTTATTCTATATGGCACAGAGTCCTTCCTACCTGCCTCTAATCATGTAGTTTCATTGTTGCATATTTGCATATTTGGCTTGTGCACATTTTCAGGAAAAACAAACAAACAAACAAACAAAAAAAACAGCACCCAGGATGGAGTTCAGCTTTTAATAAATATATATTGAGGTTAGCTGACTGTGCACAATAACCTGTATATAAGGCAAAACGGTAGAATTTAGTGTGCCGACCAACTCAATGGGTATTTATTAAGCAAAACCTATGTGTCCAAAACCATAATCTTCAGGCTCCAAAGTAAGAATGGAAATGTTAAGAGTGGCCCGGCAGTTATTATTGAACAATCTAGATTAGGAATCTCTTTCTCAAAGCTGTCATTTCAGTACTCTTTGGTATCATTCCACACTGCCTTTCATTCATTTGTTCTAGTGAGGCTGTTAGTGAGAGGACAAAATATTTCTCAGAGTGAAACAGATGCTATCATTCTCTCAATCTTTCTATAGTACTTGGGGGGAAAAAAACACTGAAAGTGTTTCCACCAACCTACAAATTGATTTCATATGTCACTATAACTTTGTGTTTTTTCAATCACAATGATATAGGGTCATCATAAGAGAAAATTCAAGCCATATACAAAACATAAAGCAATAAGTTTTCTAAAATACCACTGGTGTTAAGATTTGTTTCATAACCTTCCAGACCTGTCTACTTGTATGTATGCATATAGAAAGCTAGACATGTATATAGATTGGTATAGATAGAAATATTTTATTTAAATTAAAACGTTAAGTTTACGTGAACTTGGAAAACAATTATTTGTAATGAACCTTAGATAAATAAATTTTGTATGTGAATAAGAAAAGAATATTAAGTGGTTGAAATCACTATATGATTTTTAACTACCTCTTTCAGTTTTAAGTAGCATGAGCGTATACCCTACTTTAAAAGAAGGATGGTTAGTATTCTTATACTTTCTCCAACTCCATGTTCTAGTATTTGTTAGTTATATGTTAAACTGTTAGCATTTATAAATGCTAACCATCTGTTCTGCAACCATTGTTCCCTAGATGTTCAGTCATAACAAAACATTTGCTGAATTTAATGTACACCGCCACTACTTTTATTATGCATTTTCATTTTTCACTTTTTTATTTTTATTGACCTCCTGGTTTGCTGGATTTTTTTTTCTAGAAGAGTTCTTGGGTGCTATATTTCTAGAGTTTTGCTATATTTAAGATGTCTGTCTCCTATCTTTATATTTGAATGAAATTTGAATGAGTAGCATATTTCTGCGTGTGCGGCTAGGTTCTTCTTTCAGAAGTTTGTGTCCATAAGTCTTATTTTATATCATTGAAGGCAGTTGTAGAGAAGTCTGAGTCCAGTCTGATTTTTCTTCTTGTTAGTGATTTGCTTTCCTTGTCTGTGTGCTTAAAGGATTTTGTGTTTTGTTTATGAAGTTTGATAACTTACCTGGTGAATAGCCCACTGTTGCTCATTACCAACACTTTCTTTTTACTGTTATATCACATGCTCTTTTGATGTGCTCACTAAATTCTTCATTTCAGGGAAAAAAATCAGGCAAAATACACACACACAGGTCTTTGTTCCCCATTTATGTCATCTTTTTTTTCTAATTGCTTTAATCTTTGTCCCTTAACTCGGCATCTATGTTCATCTCAGCCTTTTATGTATAAAATGAGTTACATTTTCAGACATGCCAATCTATAAAATGTTTTAATAAATTCTTTATTTTTTCTATAATGGAGTTACATCTATAATGGGATTACATTTCCTTAGCTTTTCAATCTCACTTTTTGTGTAATTCTGTTGTTAAAATCGTCACCTTTGATGTCTTTTTAGACTTTGTAAACTTTTTTCTATTTATGTCAGCTTTTAAAGTTCTTCTAGGATATTTGGCCCTCACTTAAATGTATTTCCTTTCCTTGGGCTCTGTTTTTACTCCACACTAAGCCTTCCATCTATATCTTGCCTACTATATTTTCTTTCTTCCTCCCTCTCTTTCTTCCTTTTATCTCCTCTTTCTCCTACTTCTCCTTCTCATTCTTATCTTCATCTTTTTTCCCCTCCTGTTTTCCTCCTTCCTTCACCAACGCCTACCAAATGCCATTTTCATCTCTGCATCCAGGTGTAGTATGTTTGTATGGTTGTCATGTTATATTTTTTCTTACGTAACTTACGAAGGACAGATCCAGATCTTCCATTTTCCCTGATACAGTCTGGATAAATTTTCCTTAATTGCTTTTCATTTATTTAAATTTATAGGGTCAATTTACCTTTAGCTCTCTGAGTTTGTTTGTTTTTTTTTCTCTCTCTCTCTCCTCAACCTCTCTCTTTCTTGCTATCACACACACACACACACACACACACACACACACACACACACGAGGTTAGACAATTAAGTTTACGAACTCATCCTAGAAAAAGTGCTACATACCTCATTCCTGAATATCACTATGGTCACCTTCGAAGTACTCCCCTTGGGAAGCTATGCACTGACGCCAGCACCTAGTCCACCCTTCAAAGCAATTTGGGAACTCTTTTTCTGGAATGGCCATCAGAGCTGTCATCATGTTACCTTTGATGTCTTGAATGTTATCAAAATGTCTTCCTTTCAATATTTCCTTTATCTTTGGATAAAGAAAGAAGTCATTGGGGGCCAGATCAGTGAGTAGGAGGGTGTTCCAATACAGTTGCTTGTTTACTGGCTAAAAATTCCCTCATAGACAGTGCCCTGTGAGCTGGTGCATTGTCGTGATGCAAGAGCCATGAATTGTTGGTGAAAAGTTCAGGTTGTTTTCGTCTAACTTTTTCATGCAGCCTTTTCAGCACTTCCAAATAGTAAACTTGGTTAACTGGTTATCCAGTTGGTACGAATTCATAATGAATAATCTCTCTGATATCATAAAGGTTAACAACATCGTTGCAAATAGTTTGCAAACCTTATTGTCAGACTGTATATATACACACACATGCACACATATAATATACCATATGTAATATATAATCTTTGTTATATATAATTTGTTATATAGAATATGGGAGAGAAAATATATACTATTTGCTCTGTTTCTCTCTATATAAATATATAATATATAAAATGTACACATTATATATAAAATATATATTATATAATATATAAGATATGGGAGAGGGTAAGTGAGAATATATCCTATGAGTTCTGTTTCTCTGGAGAACCCTGACTTGAGACAGAGGTATAACAGGAAGCTTAGGCATTAACTCTGTATATTCCCTATTGTTCCATAGGATACTTTGTTTGGATCTTTGGTAATCATTTTTTAAGCTATGAATATTTTCTATTTTGCCTTCTGTAGTGCCTAGTACAGCAATTGAAAGATCTGTAATTTCAAGGAGACGGTTTTAATATTGATGTTCCTAGTAAAATATTACCCCTTTTTTTTGTTCTGGATTTTTAATTGAAAGCTAAAAGAAAACATAATAAATACCACAGAGTTTAAATTGTGAGTTGGTATAGGAGAAGCCATTTAATTTTTCTCTCTCTACCTTCAGGCAACTTCTATTGATGCTGACGTTGTTGTCTTGAAGGATTATTAGGAATATGTTGTTTCAAAAAGATGAATAGTGCATTCCTCATAGATGAAATAGCATGTGTGAAATCATAGAGTGGTTAAATTGGGCCAATTGTGAAAGAATTGGCTACATGCTAAGAGAAATATTTCTCAGAATGACTTAGCAGCCACCTGTACCAGAATCTCCCAGAGTCCATGATAAAAATGCAAATTTTGGGGCCCTGTTTTAGACCTATTCAGTCATAATTGAAGGGCATGCTTCCTAGGGTTTTGCATAGAAACAAACAAACAAACCCTCATGAGATTCAGGTGAGAGTGTGTTTTATATGTGCTGAAGTTTGGGAACCACTGCATTGTAATTCTGAGATTGTATAGAATAATTTGGAGGGAGCCCAATTATGAAGAGCTTAATTTGCTAAGACGTGTTCATTTTGTCCTGATGGCTCTGGAAATCCATGGAGGTGTCAACAGATAGAGGTTGTCCTCAAATTTGCCTGTGAAAAGCAAGATACGCTGACGAGGGCCGAGGGCTGCTCTTATAAGGCTTTCAGTCCTTTGATGCTTTCGTTTTTTTCTTTTTTATATTTTAAAAACATTTATAATCAAACATGGATTTTATACTGAAATATTTTTTTAAAACTTTGTGTTAAATTATCCTGATTTCAAATGGCATGATCGGTGTGGGACAAGAAATGAGTCCTAGGCTTGAATAGGCTAGGACTAGAGCGCAGAAACTCAGGCAAGGCAAAGACGATAATCATCTAAGAGAGTTCCTAAACTATTTTACCACTACCGCTACTATGAGAAAAGATCCATCTTATGATATGTGAAGAAATATTTAGGGAGTTGTATATGTGAAAAAGAAAGTCAGAAGATACAGAATGGGAACAAATGACTGCCAAATTAAAGTTCAGAAATTTTCTATAATTCAGTAGCAAACATGAGTTTGAACAAGGAAAAAATAAAAGGGAAAAAAAAACACCTTATTGGCTCCCATATACTTAATACTTCTTTTGCCAATGAGCCGTTGACTTGCTTCCTTTAATTGTATTTATTTCTCTCCAAGCTGAAGATAAGTTCATCAAGGCAATAACAGAAACAGTCTTACAGGCAATCAAGCTAGGAAAGTATGAATACTCTTTTGCCAAAGAGTTATCAATTTAGTGTGGCTGCTAGATAATAAGACAGGATGTAAAACCATGCTTTCTCACCCTCATTGAAACAAAACATGTTGCCATCACATTAATTATGCACTGGTGTTCTTGAGGGAACAGGATATCAAGAGAGAGTGTATTTGGAAACATTCACAATCCACCTGAACTACTCTTTATAAAGTTAACTACATATTTAGATGTCAAATGCAATTCTTTCTACTTTCTACAATCAAAAGTCAGTTTGCTTTTCCAGGCTATGAGCTCAGACACAGCCAGCGCTGCTGATTTGATATCATTACTTTGCCTTCCCGTTCTATAAAAAGGAATTGATTAATTGTCAATGTGATACATTTTTGGTTATTTTTCTAAATTATCTAAGAAATAGCTTTTGCCAAATATTTAGGCATTATAGGACTTACTACATTTACAGAGATAGTGTCTGAAGAGTAAATTCCTGAATCAGAAACACAAAAACTAATCCCTATTTATTCGATATGCTTGAAAAATCTAACTTCTAGCTACAGACAAATTTAAGCAGCTAACTCCATCAGTAGAAATTAGTGTACAAGAGGAAGTTATAAGTAACAGAAGAAGTTATAAGTATCTTTCTGTCCTGTAAAGAAAGAAAGATGTGTGAGTGTGAAGGTTAGAAACTAATACTACATCTAATTAAATAATGTGTGGTATTTGTGGAATCTCTTCTCTTTATCCTAGAGTAAGCTTTGTATGCATTTGTATTTTTATAACTGACATTTCAACTTATACAGAATAATTATAATTGGACTAATTCTAAAAGTTTTTGGTGGGAAGAATAGAAAAATGGCACAAAATTATGTGCATGTTCATTGCTTTGAATATCACTAGTGAATTTAATACAAAGATGACAAAATAGATTTTAAGTAATAAAACAGTCTGTCAAATATAGCATTGGCATTGTTTTGGCATTGAAACAATTTCAGCATCAGAAGCATTTATTTTAAGATAGCTTGCTACATTTGGAAATAAAGTAAATGTCAAAAAAGCCTCCCTATGTGAACCCGTTGAAATCTAATTCAGATTGAATCCCATCTTCCTTCACTTTCCACTGAACTAATAGAGAGAGATGAATTCCCGGTCACAATGCAGCTTACATTTAACATACTCCATAGTTGAGTCTTTATTCATTTCTTTGTAGGATTAGTTATAATTACAGAAGGACTCAGTCATTTTCTGGAGACCTAAAGAAGAAACCATGCTCCCAATTAAGCAAAATGTTTAATGGCGGGAAAATTAGGTAGAAGAATTAAACAGAAAATGCGTACAACATTTTATTAGTGTTGTATATACACTCTGGGTGTAGGTCACTGCACAAATGATCAACTTAATGAGCAACATCGTACAAGTATGAGAAAGTAGACAATTGTCTGTGTGAACAGAGCTTTCTAAGCTATACTAACACATCCACACCTCTGGGCTAAAAAGGAAAATTTCCTGGGCAAGGTTGGATTTTAAAGTGAAAGTAACATCTTTAGCATTCAATGCATGAGGTGTTGTATTCTCTGCATGAAATACTGTAAGTCTGCTGATGGTCAAGATTGGGACACTGTGGGCCTCAGTTTAAGCAATCAGTTTTGAGAACATTCCCTCTTTTTTTGTGTGAGACCTGCCTTCAGTGGTAAGGTGTTCTGCTACTTTCTTCTATTGAGAGAAGCAAATACTGGATCAGAGCACCACATTTGCTTGCTCTCTGTGTGGGGACATTTTCTAGACCTGCATTCCAATATGGTACACATGAGCCACATGTAATTAAAGTTATCATTAATTTAAATTTAAATTATAAATCCAGTGCCTCAGTCTAACAAATCATATTTCTAGTGCTCAACCACCTGTGGCTAGTAGTTTCCATATTGGACAGTGCAGATTAGAACATTTTCATCATCACAGAACATTTATTGGGCAGTACTATTGACACAGGGAGTTGAAGTCCAAGTAGAACACAGGCCTCAGTTTAAGCTACAGTTCAAGGGTGGTAAATTGTAGTGTCGTGAAGCAGCTGGTATTTAAGAGGCATTGTACAGAGAGAAGAGAGCTGTGTGAAGAGGGAACCCCAGATGTCTGCATGAGGGAGAATGGCTTGAGGACTGGGAATATACATGGGGCAAGACTCCGTGAAGAATGGCTGCTATGTGGCTGAGATGTGAACAGAGACAGCACAGGTCATACAGCACTGGGAGACCTTAGAGTTGTGTCCCAGCCAAAGTAACCTTGGTGAGAAGCTCAGGCATTCAACTGAGGTTATAGAAAGTCTCCACTTTGAGAGTAAGCCTAGAGTAGGGACTCTACTCTCAGGATTAAGGACAACATCAATATAGATCCATATTAATAAAGAATAAATGAAGCCTGTCATTCTAAACTCTTTAGGAGTGAAGGGTGGTGCTTTTCAACTAATTTTGAAAATCATCAAAATGTAAAATGAATGAATGGATATATCTATATCTAGCTAGCTAGCTAGCTAGCTATCATCTATCTACACACAGAGGGTGCCAAAAAATGTATGCACATTTTAAGAAAGGAAAAACTATTAAAATTGTAATACTCATTATATACCAATAATAAAAGATGGATACAAGTCACGTTTGACTTCTGCAATTACAAGAGGTGCTCAAAGTGGTTACCATCAACATCCAGATACTTCTGATTATGGTGAACTACTGCTTGAGCAACGCTGACCAAAGTGTCCACTTGTATACATTTTTTTTTTTTTTGGCATCCCCAGTATATATAATCAAATGAATATAGCAAAGTGTTGACAACTGTAGAACCTGGTGGTGGTTTATGGGCTTTTCATTGTATAATTCTTTTAAGCTTTCTCTATATTTGTAACTGTCCATAATAAAATGCTGAGGCAAAACAAACAAGCATGAAATGATGGAAATGATTTGCTAGGAATGTAACTATCAGACTAAAACAAAACATCCTTTGAATGAAGACAATAAAATCCAGATGATACCAATGTATTATCCATATTATACAGTATAAAATAAAACAGATAAGTATGTGAAGAAGCAGGCAAATATGATGTACCATATGTCACAAGTAAAACAGTCATTAAATAAATAGACTAGCAAATGGAATTAGAAGAACAGAAATTTAAAACATCCATTGTAAATATGTTTAAGGAATTTGAAGGAAAGAAACCTAGAAAAAATGAACACACACACAAAAATTTCAGACCAATATCCCTGAGGAACATAGATGTAAAATATTAGCAAACCAAATTCAACAATACATTAAAAAGGATTATATACCATGATCAAGTGGGATTTATCCCAGGGGCTCAAGGATGGTTCAATATCCATAAATCAATCAGTGTGATGTACTCCATTAACAAAATGAAGGATAAAAATCATATGATCATTTGAATAGATGTGGCAAAAAAAATTGACGAAATCCAACATCCATTTATGATAAAAACTTGGAAGTGAATATAGAGGGAACATAACTCAACAAAATGAAAGCCATATTTCACAAACCCACAGAGAACATCATACTCAACAGTGAAAAGCTGAAGGCTTTTTCTCTAAGATCAGGAATAAGACAAGGATGCCCACTCTCACCACTTTTATTCAACATAGTATTAGAAGTCCTAGCCAGAGCAATTGGACAAGAAAAACAAACAAGACATCCAAACTGGAAAAGAAGAAGTAAAACACACTCTTTGAAGATGACATGATGCTATATTTGGAAAACCCTAAAGACTTCACCACAAAACTGTTAGAATAATAAATAAGTTAAGTAAAGTTGCAGAATACAAAAATCAATATACAGAAAACTGACATTTCTACACACAAATAAAAAACTATCAGAATGACCAATTAAATCAATCCCATTTACAATTGAATCAAAAAGAATAAAATATCTCAGAACAAATTTAATGACGTGATAGATCTGTACCCTGAAAACTATAAGATGTTGTTGAAACAAATTGAAGACAAATGAAGTGAAAGACATTGCAGTTCATGAACTGGAAGAATTAATATTATTAAAATGTCCATACCCCTGAAAGCAATGTACAGATTTAATACAATCTTTATCAAAATGCCAATGGCATTTTTCTCACAAAACTAGAACAAATAATTCTAAAATTTCTATGGAACCACAAAAGACCCCAAATATCCAAAGCAATCTTGAGATAGAAGAACAAAGCTGGAGGTATCATGCTCCCTGATTTCAAACTATACTACAAAGCTACAGTAATTAAAACAGTATGGTATAGGCATAAAAACATACACACAGGTCAATGTAATACAATAGAAAGCCCAGGAGTGTACCAATGAATATATGGTCAATTAACTTCAGACAGTAGAGCCAAGAATATATAATGGGGAAAAGTCGGTCTCTTCAATAATGATGCCGAAAAAACTGGACAGCCACATGCAAAAGAATGAAACTCAACCACTCTCTTACACCATACTAAAAAATAGCTCATGATTAAAGACATGAATATAAGACCTGAAACCATAAAATTTTTCAAAGAAAACATAGGTGGTAAGTTCCTCGACATTGGTTTTAGTGATGTTTTTTGGATATGACTCCAAAGGCAAGGGAAACAAAAGCAGAAATAAACAAATGGGACTATATCAAACTATAAACTTTCTCCACAGTTAAGGAAACCATCAACAAATGAAAAAGCAACCCACTGAATGGGAAGAAGATATTTGCAAATCATACATCTGATAAGGGGTTAATATCCAAAATATACAATGAACTCATACAACTCAAAACATAAAAACAACCCATTGAAAAAAATGGGTAAAGGATCTGATAGACTTTTTTCAAATAAGACATATAGATGGCCAACAGATACATGAAAAGATATACAACGTTACTATCAGGAAAATGCAAATCAAAACCAAAATGAGATATCACCTCACACCTGTTAGAATGGCTATTATCAAAAAGAAAAGAAATAATGAGTATTGGAGAGGATATGGAGAAAAGGGAACCCTCATACACTGTTGGTGGGAATGTAAACTGATACAGCTGCTATGGAAAATTGTATAGGGATTTCCCCCCAAATTAAGAATAGAATTACCATATAACCCAGCTATTCTACACTGGGTATTTATCCAAAGAATACAAAAACACTAACTATTAAAACTATATGCACCCCTATGTGCATTATTTATAATACCAAGGTGTGGAAGCAACCTAAGTGCCATCAATGGATAAAGAAGTGGTACATATATACAGCCACACAAAAGAATGAAATCTTGTCATTTGTGACAATAAGGATGGGCTTTGAAGGTATAATGCTAAGTGAAATAAGTCAGATGGAGAATGACAAAAACCATATGGTTTTACTTATTTGTGGAATCTTAAAAAAATAAATGAATAAACAAAACAGACACAAACTCGTAGATACAGAGAAGAGAGTGGTAGGAGGGTAAAAGGAGTGAAGTTTCAATTGTATCATTATGGATGGTAACTGGATTTACAGTGGTGAACACGATGTAGTGTATACAAATATTGAATTATAATGTATCCCAGAAATATATACCTTGTATTTTACCACAATAAAAAAAAGAAAAATCAGAGGGAAAAAAATAGGGGAAACATACAGGCATATGATAATAATGTCAAGTAAAAAAATGACTTTTTCTTGAGGTTTATTTAGATAATGGTTTTAACATTCAAATTCAAACTCAATGCTATTACTTTTGTCTAATATTCCTATTTATTAGGTTGGTGCAAAAGCAATTACAGTTTTTGCAATTTTTAACCTTTTGAACAGCAATTACTTTTGCACCAACCTAATAAATGTGACATTATAATTGATATTGTGATCTATGTTAGGAGATTCATATTGGTTGGCATAGCCGTCATATTATCATTACTGTGCCCTTCCCATGTGTCTATGGAAAGTACTAACGTTACATGCATTATCCATTTGGTCCCTCTCAACAAATTTGTAAAATAAATTATAGTCTCGTTTTACAGATTGAGAGACTGAGGTAGAGGTAAACAATATCGATCAACATCACACAGCTAATCAGCAGGGGAGCCAAAATGAAATCCCCAATTTTGTGATCCTTAAACCCATACTCTTAATTTAGTGATTTTACTTTTTTTTTTAATCCTTTTTATAAGGTTGAATTTATATTAGTATATGGAATGAAGTGAAGAGCTTATTTATATAGGGGAACTAGGTTATTTATTTCCTTTCACATCACATTTCTTACATGCTGAGGGCTCCAGGTGACTTCTCTCTTTGACATCTAGGTAGCAGGACTACAACTAGTATCTAACCTGAGAGAAGATAGCAGGCTAATAATTGAGTTAAAGGTTGATTATAGTAATGATTTAAAACAATATCAATAATACTAGGCTTCTGTAGGAAGGTAAGCATGGACATGGACACAGAGACTATTTTTCTGTTGCCAAGAGCTAACTCAAGTTGATGGGATGAGCAATTTTTTTATTTTTATTATTGTATGCTTCAAGTAGATGAAATTGTAGTCAAATTATACTGTTGTTATATCTTGTTTACTTCATTAGAGATCCATTTAAAACATATTGCAGTATTTAAGAAAGATTATGTTCTATACTATTGCTCTGGCTATAATTCTTTTTTCTTTTCTCTGTCCTTCAGTTTTCTCTGAAAAAAGTATTTGTAACTGGAATGCCTTTGGGTAAAAAATTAGTCTCAAACTTACTTTTTTATCTTCTTCCAAGACTGGCAGAAACTGAATATTTCTAAAAATGTGCTTTAACCTCTTTGAGATTTAGTTCATCTAGAAAATGTTCCATGTAGAACGTACAACAGGTGCTAAATATATTCTACCTGTCTGATTGCATATACGAAGTAGGTTAAGTATTCATTTAAAAAGCAAATGCTTAAACTAGGGAAGCATCTTTAAATAGTAGGAAGATTTTGAGAATTTTTTTCTCCAGCACACATTTCCAAATCCCATAACTTCCTTTTCTGATGTTACCTTAGGGAAATTATTTCCTCTTTTGGAGCCTCACTTTCCTTATTTGAAGAATGGTGATAAAAGACAAAGTTCAGCTAAGTGAATTTGAAGACCTAATTGATTTATTATCCAATTCATGAATTGGGCAGCATCCCATTAGCAGCTAGAAGGGTGCTGTGAGGGGTTGTACATAACGGAAGATTTTTATAGGAAGAAGCGTGCAGCAAAGGAGCTAGTAACGAAAGAAAAGAAAGGATTATTTTGGGGCCCAGACATCTGTCTTTAGGGGAAGAAAAGGGACGTGTTTTTCATCATGCAGATTGCGTCTTCTTTCCATGGGGAATGAAGAGGGCCCACAGTGACAGATTACCTTACTGGTGCTTGACCAGAAAATTCCAGATTGGTTGTTTATGATTACATTTCAGGGAGAGGTCCAAATTGCTAATCGATCATTTATTAAATCTAGGTTTGGTATCATGGGCTTTTAGCATGAGTGATGCCATTTTGGGCCTGTGGTTTTGTTCTTTAACAATTGAAAACCAGCATTACAGGGTTTTGTAAGCATTAAATTAAATAACATGACATAGTCGAATGGCAAATGAATATGTTACCAACTATTAAACTGTGCCATGACATTTGATTCCAACTGTTAAGCACAAAATCCCATTGAGTAAATTTGAAGATCTAATTGCTTTGTTAAAAGCTTAATGAATCAGCCAGTATCCTATTTAGCAAGTAGAAGGGCATTCTGAGGAATTGTACAAAATGAAAGGTTTCTATGGGCGGAAGGGTGGGGCAAGGAGGTTATTTAGTAAAAGAGAAGAAAGGACTGTTTTAGGCCAGGACCTCTTCTTTGGGGAGAAGGGAATAGCAGAGATTTTATCCTGGAGATTGCCTTTTATTCCTCCCTCGGGGGAAATGGATAGGGCTAAGGTAACAGATTGCCTCATTGATGCTGACCAGAAAATTCCAGATTAGTTAATTAAGATTACATTTTTGGGAGGAGTTTAAAGTGAAATTTAGCTTGGTATTAAATATAAGTTGGTTATCATGGGCTTTAGCATGAGTGATGCCATTTTGGGCCTGTGGTTTTCTCTTTTATGCTACTAGCAAATGGGGAATACAGTGTTTAAGGATGAAAAATTTAACCTGGAAACACAGGCAATAATCATGCAATCATTTTATGCCTCAAAAGGTAATGACAACTCCTATATTTCCTTATGTGACAACTATCAAATTCTTGGCTTGGTTTTCAGAACTCACTGTGCTTTACTCCCACTTGATATATCTACCTCAATTTTTTCTGCATTGCAAAATACTCCAGTCTGTCTGTTATTTTGTTCAAACCCAAAATTGTTTTCAGGTTTTTTAAATTCATTTATTTACTCAAAATTAATTCTTTGATTCATTCATCCATCTACCCATCAAAGCATCTGTTTTAATCCAGCAACTTCAGTAAGCTCTGTGGATAAAAACAGTGAAAAAGATAAAAAAAAAACCCCACGAATTTCTGTTTTTGTGTGCTTACACTATTAAAACTGAAAAGAGAGCAAATACTTATGTAATTGCAGTCATGCTGTGAAGGAGAAATACAGGTGTTATGAGTGCAAACACCAGAGGGAATTAGCATAGTATCAGGACCAATATATAATTTGCAGGGTCCTGTGCAAAATGAAAATGCAGGGCACCTTGTTCAAAAATTATTACGAATTTGAAGAGAGTGACAGCAGAGTAAGCACAGGACGTAGCAACTGCATAGGTTACATGCCCATAAAATGAGCTCTACACACTATGGAGGAGCAAGGAGGGAATCCCTGAGGCAGTGTTAATTTCACTTGAGATCTGAAGGATGAGTGTGTATTAGGTAGACAATTTCAAACTTGCGTTTTCATTTGCTATTCTTATTTGTACTTAATGTACTGTTATTTCCTCAAGAGTTATCAGCCTTATATGTTGATACCAAGTGATGCTGCAATTTTTTTCCAGTGTTGGTTAGGATGTTGATGGTAGAGAGATAGATAGTTATCTCTTGCCAGGTTAGTTTCGTCTCCCATAGGAATCAAAAAAGCAAAAATGAAGGCCCAAATTTTATGACTCAGAATTTTTTAAAATCAAAATTTATAAATAATTCTCAGCTTAAATATGTATGGGAGGGCAGTGACCTGGGAATTTGGAGATCTGAATTCTTCTGTTGGATCTGCCTCTGAGTAGGTACTCTTCGAATCAAACCTTCATAATCTGGGGGAAAAAATGATATGTAAGGTTTCTGTCACTCTGAAGCTTTAAACTACTGACAATAACATTTTCTTTTTATTTTATTTTCTTCTTTTTTTTTTTAGTAAAAGTACAGTAAGTAGTTTATTTTGTCTTGGTCTACATTTTTTGGAACATAGAGTCACAGTGTTGGCTGGATCACTGGCAACATAAATACAGCAATAGATGCCAAAGGCCACCTTCAACAGGCAATCCCTTTCCTTAAATTCCCACGTTAAATCCCTAAGTTGACCACTGCTATTCCATTCTGCCATTAGTTAAAGGTCACCTCTACTAGCAACTCATTTTTGTTCTTCCCTGGAGTAGCTGCCGAAGACTACATTTATTGTATTAACTTCTTTACTGCATCTATTAAATATCAAAGCAGTTAAAGACATATAGACATTGAATCACTTTATTCTCAAGTAGAGATTTTTTTTTTTTTTTTTTGTAGACCAAGAAACTGAAGACAGTGTAATCCCAGAAAGGTGAAACTAAAATTCTTTCAGATTTCTGAAACTCCAAATTTATTCGGGCCTTTGGACAATTTAAATACTTTTAGGTATTGAAGTTTGGTTATATTAACCTGAGTAGTTTCGGCTCTGCTGTGATAATGAAGAATCCCCAAATCTCACAGACATAAAACAGCAAACAGTATATTTCTTTTCAAAGTTCTCTGTAGGTATGGACACATGCCCTCCACCGCCTCCCTGAGCATACAGACACACAGAATCTCTCCCACGATGTAGCTGCACCATGTAGGTCATGGGAACTCCTTGTTATAGCAGTGGGGAAAGGACGTGGGGATCTCTCACTGAAACGAAATATGTGACCTGAAACGGACACACATTATGTTTCCTTACAAGCCATTGGCTAGAAATAGTTATACAGCCCTGTCCAAGTGCATGGGTTCAGGGAAGTGGAATCCCCTGTGTGCTCAGGATGGGAGGTGAACCCGAAGATGTCTCTATCACATTTCTATACAATAAAAAGCTCTTTATCAATGAAGAGTATCTAAAACATCTGGTTTTCTTAGAAGTAAGTTTGAAGTCTATTAACCTAGATGGATTCTAGTAGTTCAGATGGCCAAGAAAACACACATCAGTACTACCAGCTCTTAATGTGTTTGGTTTAAGACCATGGTGTCTGACTTAGTTATCAGTAGATGTGTATGTGTGTTCATATTGATGCTATTCCTCGTGTCATTATCTCAATGTTGATTGATGTCCTCCTGTTCACTAAGAGACCATAATTAAAGCATTATCCCTTTCTTCAAGGAGCTTACAATAATCTTTGAACATTAGGCCCATAAATAAACACAGTTCTCTAAATCACACAACCTGAATCATATTCGATTTTAAGCATAAATTGGCTTTTTGATAGCATGTCTTAACCTTTTTAGTTCAGCATAAATTATATTTTCCACACTTTATGGCATATGAATATATCATCTCAGATGAATATTTGCCAAGATATTAGAGGAAATTCAGAGCTCTTGAATGAGAAAATAAGATATTAGCATTATTTATAGGCACTTTTGCATCCCACAGCCATGAAAAAGTAGGATAGTTTTAAATCAGGGCAAAATTTCACAACAAGATATAATTCTGCCAATATTATATGTGGTATCTAAAGCGCATAAGGTGCTTTTTGATTGCCAGTATAGGATCCTATCTCTGTAGGAAATCAGAAATATGGAATACAAGGTGTTTAGAGATTTGTATGCAAACCCATCTGTGTATTATCCACAGCTTATTATTGTTTGAAAATTTACCTAAGCCATCTATAATTTGAGATAGGCTCTCTGTGGGATGTATTAATGCACTTCCCCTGTTCTTTCATTGAGCACCTTCCATAGAGCAGGCACTTTTATAGGTATTCAACAGGTAATGGGGAATAAAACGCAATTCCGAACTTTTTGAAACTTTCTATCTGTGAGAAGAAATAAACATTTATAATATAGCATAGTAAGTTCTATGCTAGAAGTAGTAGAGGCTGCTAGCTCATAACAAGGGAACTCTCTCTGTTATGGAGGACAAGACGTGTGTGTGTGTGTGTGTGTGTGTGTGTGTGTGTGTGTGTGTGTGTCTTGTATACCTGCATTGTGTGTAAGGGATAGTCATGGAATGTACACATGTCAGCCAAATTAATGAGAGGGACGTGAAAAGTATTCATAAGAAGAAACAATAAAGCTGGAAATAAATTTTGAAAAATACATTAATCAAGCAGGAAAACATACCCAGAACTTAAATTCTTTAATACAAATGTTTTGATTTACTAACTAAATTGTCCACTGTGTTACTCAAAGTCTCACATAAGGAATAATTTATTTAATGTTTACTCTAAATTTTGGTGCCAGAAGAATTTACATAATTCATTTTATTGGACACTGAGAACTGGACCACGTAACGAACTTCTTACTTCCCCTCATTTGCAAAGACATTCTGAACTAAATGTGATGCTGGATGAAGTACCAAGTAATTCATTTATCCAGGTAAGGAATATTTCTTACAGAAATTTTAAAGGAAGTGTTTAAAAATATTTCTTAATATGTGTCTTCTTAAATTTAATTTAGAGTGGGGTGCAATTATAAGCAAATAATTATAATCAAATATTTCAGAATTCCACATCTTCCCATATTTTATTCTGGAATTTTTCTTTTTCTTTTGAAAACAGCAATGAGAGAATTGATTAGCCTTACCAGGTTTCTATAACTCATTTCTGTTAGCAAGTATATTTTAGTGTCAAAAGAGAAAAATTAGAAGGTCAAATGTGACTCATTAATTTTTCAGGTAAAGAGAAGAATAACAAAGCAAATGTATAAATTTTTTAGCTCTTTTCTCCACTGAATTAAGATGAAAATTTTATTTGATTATTAACTCCTTGTTCTGTACTCAAAAAAGAAATGATTCACAAACATCTATTTCTGCCCTGAAATTCTTTCTCTCCTGTTCTGAGTTTTACATCCTAGGTTTCACAAAGCTGTTGTATATTGTCTCCTTGTGCAAATATATGTGGGAAATTGATCTTTTGAAAAGTATATCATCAATGTTTTTGAAGTTATATTAACATCAGGGACTATTCATTCCTCTTTCTCTGTAAACAAAATAAGTTGCTGTTTCAGCCTCCTGGGAAATTAATCCTTCTATTTTGTAGTTGCTTTAACACTTTATAATAGCTACTATCGAAGTAACACTTACCTAAAGAGATTTCTTTGTAATGATGTTTTTGAAAGGACTATCAATACTCAAAGCAATATGACCAAAAATCAACCATTCTGAAAGAATTAAAGAAGAAGTGAGTATGTTCCATCCTAGTGTGCAGTAAGCCATAAAAGGAAGTAAGGTGTATTATTCAGGGTCATGTATGTTGTTGGTATTCCCGTGGTTGATAATTACTATACTAATTGCAGTATAAAAATTCCCTTCTTGGATGTTTGTTTCTCAGGACTCTCTTTTATTTTTAAGGAGGATTTTCTTTTTTTTTTCCCCCGTGCAATCTAAGGGAAAAAAGAATGAATACATCTTTTCTTATCATCACTAAGCTTCTTAATTTCAAGAACTTGTTCCAGCTAAGGAATCCAGTGAGCTACTTTGGATGATAAGGCTTACACTAATTCATCTGTAGCATCTTGATAAACAATCTTTAATGATGGATGAAGGGAATTTAGTTTTCACCTAACGGGAGGTGCGCGTCTTTGGGCTGTTAATAAGTGCTATACAAACTAAACTGCACTTAGATAGAACTGTGAAAAGAACATTCCCTATGTATGCAACAGCCAAAATGTTCCTGGAGGCATATAGGAAAAAAACAAACAAACAAACAAAAACACCTCTTAATTTAATCATTGTATCTGACCTAATATCTCATTAATGTGCACCAAACAGGCAATAAATTTGTGAAAATAAAATAGATTGGTATGAGACTTTAAGAAAACAATCTTGCAGTATTTCTAGTATTTTAAAACTCAAAACAGACTAATAAAATATTATCAAGTATGTGTCTTTTAGAGATCCTACTTTAATCATATGAGGCATTTGTAACTATCATATGAAATTCTTATAAAAGACAAGAAACCTAGTAAGAAAAATAGCTTATCTCGTGATCTCTTTTGTCCTTTTATTCTTCTCAGGATAAGCCTTTGTTAAGGAGAATGCAAAGATAAACCCTACCAAAACCGGGACTAAGTTATTCTTCTGAGTCTAAAATAATGATTCTTCATTTTTTGGGAAACCACTTGCAATTTTAATGTTATTTATTACATTCCAACATTTCTAAAAATGGTTTGCAATGGTTGACTGAAAAGGGCAACAAAAGTTTTTGCTAGCATTGCAGTTTGAGTACAGAACAACAAATGTAGTAACCATAGGAGCCATATAATTGCTATGATGTCCTTAAAACCTTTACAGTTTTTGGTAGTTTATGGCGATTCAGAAATTGTGATGTGTTATATAGTAAAAGGGAAAAGGAAACACAAAGTTATTTAAGGAAAGGCAAATGGTTTTCTGAAGTAGGAAGTAGATTTCTAACAAGCAGCACTGTGGTCTAGGTCTTAGTAAGTAATAAAATGAAAATGTCCTCAGCTATACAACAAGTAGAGCTATGAGAGAGATGCAGAAATGAGTAATAACGATATCTACCTCTTTCGTGGATCAGGAACACATTAACATATATTGCACTCTACCTAACATTCTACATGGAGCAATTTTGCCTTTTCTTTATTTTTGAGGAAAGTGAGGTTTGTATAGGTTGACTTTACAGCTAGTGAAGTTTTTTTTTTTTTCTACTGTTATCTGAAGTTCACAGTGATCCAAGGGGTATTTGAACCCAGGTATGGTGAAAACAAAGCCTGTTTTCCTTTCATCATACCACTTGCACTTACTGCTTTCAAGAAAAGTGTGTCTGAGTCACTGGATATGCTCTCCTAGGGCTGGGTAACTCCTATTTGGAATCCTGTAGAGAAGGATCAGAGATCGCATGAGAAGTTGAAAAAGATGATTACAGGTGACGTCTACAGATGAGCCATTGATTAAAAAACAAATCAAAACAAAACAAACCTCAACTCAAGAGACTTTTGAGGGTAAATGGGTCATTGGATGTCACTCAAAATAAAACATCATAAGCTACCTTATCTGTTACCTTCTTTATCTAAAGGCTGGTTCTTATTTGAATTGATCATACCATTTTTGTTTCTATAGAGCACAATGGCAATACCTTATATGAACTCTACATTTTAAGCTTTTACTAAGCCAACAGGTCAATTCACTATAAAATATGTTGTTGTTTTTCCCCCAATAAAGTAAGCAATACTAATCCCTAAAAATAAAACATCACCAGCAGGCAAAATAAACAAGCAAAGAAAAGCAAACACTATATACCAACTTAGCATTTCAAATATTTCCAGTATTTAAATAGGGAAATTGACCTATGTGTCTAGAAGAACTAGAGAAAATTTCAAGATTTATGCCAAAGACTTTTCTTGTTAATAAAATTAAAAGGGCCATCTGCTTTTACTCTTTCTTTGAACTAATGGTGATGATTTTCCAGAATTTTTCTCTCAAAAATTTAGAAAATGACTTTGTTGATATGTGCTACTTCAGGTTGGACCTTAAGCTTTTTACAGAGTACCCAATAAATGGAAGATGTATACTGGGGGTGCCAAAAAATTGTATACACATGACTTGTATTCATCTTTTGTTATCGGTATATATTGAGTATTACAATTTTAATACAGTTTTTCCCTTTCTTAAAATGTGTATGCTTTTTTTGGCACCTTCTGTATTTTAAGAGTATCTAATCAAATATATAAATCAACTACAATAAAAATGATGTTTTCTTTTGTGTGCCAATTACAGATCTGGCCAAAATTATTAGTTTTATTTGTCTCAAATTTTAATCTAAGTTCAAAATTATCTATGTAGAAATAATTTCAGAAACACGTTTCCTAAAAATAAATGAATCTGAGATTCCTCATATAAAAACAATTGGATTTAAGGTAGGTTTTGAGCATATAGAAGGTAAGTTCATTTCCAATGTACACAACAAAGACCCACACTTTCATGGAGTTTTCATTCTAGCAGGATGGAACAGAAAGTAAGAAAATGACATTTTATATATATATATGCAGATTATATGTGATGATAAGTACTATAGAAAAAACAAGGCTAGAACAAGATAGATGAGGTAGGAAGCTTTTGAGCTGTGAGAAATAGAGATCAGTCAAAAATGATTAAGAGACTGGAGGCTGCACAACTGCAAAGATGACGTTTTCATCAACTGAGGTGAGGAAAGCTACAGATATAATATGTTTGCCAGAAGAGCGAAGATCAAAAGTTCAGTTTGGGGCATGTGAAATTTGAAGTTCCTATCAGACTCCACGTGGAGATGGGAAGTCACCAATTGGATATAAAAGATTGTAGTTGAGAGCGTGTTTCTATTTTTATCCCAGAAACAATCCCTAAGACAAGAATTCAAGTGCATTTGATTTATTTTGGTAGGTGAACCCAGGAAACACTAGAAAGGGAGTGGGGAGGTAAGTATATGAGTGGGAAAGGAAGGTGGCCAATAGAGCTTGTTATCAAGCAAATTAATATTGCGGACAAATGGGGCTAAATGCTACCAGGAAACACTGGGATCCACTGTAAAATGTGTCTTTCAGAATGGCCAGCCAGGAGGATGACAGAGCTGGGTCTTTACATACCAAGTCCTGTCAGTAATTGGTTGAGGCTTACTTTCAGGGAACATTTCAGGGAACATTTATCCTTAGGTAATTCTGGCTTGCTATATGTGCAGGCAGAGCAGAATCAGAGGCCAGATAAATTTCTTTCTTTTGTGAACAAATGCAGATTTGGGGAATTGAAGTTCTTGGAATGTCCTGAAATAGTAAGACCTGAGTGGATATGGTTGCAGTGTAGGCATCGTCTCCATCAGCGAGGGAATAAATGCGGGAGCTGTCAGCAATTAGAAATCATTAAATGCTATGAGACTGGATTAGATCCATGAAATAGGGCAGAAAAATGGAGATGAGGACAAGGACTGGAGTATAAGGCATCTATTTCAACATTAAGGGATCAGGCAGAAGAGAAAGCTCCTTAATGGAATCCAGGAAGTAATGATCAGTGAGATCAGAGTGAACCAAGAAAACGGTATGGTGTCCTAGAAGCAAAGCGCATGAAATATACTGAGAGAGATAGAGCTGTGAGGTGCATCACATAATGGTGCTGGGTCAAAAAATGGAAATAATCTGGTATTTTGAATTAGACTTCACAATATGAAAATCTTTTCTTTTTTTTCTATTTAATTAAAGTTTATTGGGTGACAATTGTTAATAAATTTACATCGATTTCACGTGTACAATTCTGTAATACGTCATCTGTATATCACATTGTGTGTTCACCACCCAGAGTCAGTTCTCTTTCCATCACCATATGTTGGATCCCCTTTACCCTCACCTACGACTCCCCTCCCCCCTTACCCTCTGGTAACCACTAAACTGTTGTCTGTGTCTATGAGTTTTTGTTTCTTTATTTGTTTGTCTTGTTCTTTTGTTGTTTTCAGTTGTATATACCACGTAAGCAGTGAAATCATATGGTTTTCTACTTTTTCTGACTTGTTTTGCTTAGCATTATAATCTCAACATCCATCCATGTTATCACAAATGGTCCTATTTCATCTTTTCTTATGGCAGAAGAGTATTCCATTGTGTATATATACCACACCTTCTTTATCCAATCATCTATCAAAGGACACTTTGGTTGTTTCCATGTCTTGGCCACCGTAAATAAAGCTGCAATGAACATTGGAGCACATATGTCTTTATAGATAAATGTTTTCAGATTATTTGGGTAGATACCCAGGAGAGGGATTGCTAGGTCATACGGTAATTCTATTCGTAATTTTTTGAGGAAAGTCCACACTGCCTTCCTTAGCGGCTGCACCAGTCTGCATTCCCACCAACAGTGCATGAGGTTTCCTTTTTCTCCACAGCCTCTCCAACACTTGTTACTATTTGTTTGGTTGATGATAGCCATTCTGACTGGGGTGAGGTGATATCTCATTGTGGTTTTTATTTGCATTTCTCTGATGATTAGTGATGTTGAGTATTTTTTTCATGTCTATTGGTCATTTATATGTCCTCTTTGGAGAAATGTCTCTTCAGGGCCTCTGCCCATTCTTTAATTGTGTTGTTTGGTTTTTTGTTGTTGAGTTGTATGAGTTCATTATATATTTTGAATATTAGCTCCTTATTGAAGAAGATGTTTGCAAAAATCTTCTTCCATTTGGTTGGTTGCCTCTTTATTTTGTCTGCTGTGCAGGTTTTTAGTTTGATGTAGTCCCGTTCATTTATTTTAGCTTTTACTCCCTTTTCCTTTGGAGTCAAATTCATAAAATGCTCTTTGAACCCAAGGTCCATAAGTTTAGTACCTATGTTTTCTTCTATGCAGTTTATTGTTTCAGGTCTTAGGTTTAGGTCCTTGATCCATTTTGAGTTAACTTTGTACATGGTGACAGATAGCCTTCAGGTTTCATTATTTTGCACGTGGCTTTCCAATTCTCCCAGCACCATTTATTCAAGAGGCTGTCTTTTCTCCATTGTATGGTTTTTGACTTCTTTGTTGAAAATGATCTCTCCATATTTATGTGGGTTTATTTCTGGTTTCTCAATACTATTCCATTGGTCCGTGTGTCTGTTTTTCTGCCATACCATACTGTTTTGATTATTGTTGCCCTGTAGTACAAGCTGAAGTCAGGAAGTGTTCTTTTTTCTTAGGATTGCTTTGGCTATTTGGGGTCATTTGTGGTTCCATACAAATCTGATGATTTTTTGTTCTATTTCTTTAAAAAATGCCATTGGGATTTTGATGGGGATTGCATTAAATCTGCATATTGCTTTGGGTAATATGGCCTTTTTAACTATGTTGATTCTTCCAATCCATGAACATAGAATGTGTTTCCATTTTTTTGTGTCTTCTTCAATTTCTTTTAAAAATGTCGTACACTTTTTAATATATAGGTCTTTTGCATCCTTGGTTTGGTTTATTCCTAGGTATTTTATTCTTTTTGTTACAGTTGAAAAAGGAATTTTAAAAAAATTTCTTTTTCTGAGATTTCATTGTTAGTATATAGGAATGCTATGGACTTTTGTACATTGATTTTGTAGCTGGCAACTTTACTGTACTCGTTTATTGTTTCTAATAGCTTTTTGGTGGACTCCTTAGGGTTTTCTATATATAGCATCATGTCATCTGCAAAGAGTGATAATTTAACTTCTTCATTCCCAATTTGGATGCCTTTTATTTCTTCTCTTGCCTGATTATTCTGGCTAGGACTTCCAATACTATGTTGAAAAGCAGAGGTGATAGGTGACAGCCCTGTCATGTTCCAGAACATAGAGCAAAGGGCTTCAGTTTTTCACCGTTAATTACGATATTAGATGAGGGTTTACCATATGTGGCCTTATTTATGTTAAGATAGTTTTCTTCTATACCTATTTTATTAAGTGTTTTAATTATAAATGGATGTTGTATCTTGTCAAATGCTTTTTCTGCATCTATTGATATAATCATATGATTTCTGTCCTTCATTTTGTTTATGTGGTGTATCACATTGATTGATTTGTGTATGTTGAAGTATCCTTGTGCCCCTGGGATGAACCCCACTTGGTCATGATGTATAATCTTTTTAATGCATTGTTTTAATTCGATTTGCTAGAATTTTGTTTAGGATTTTTGCATCTGTATTCATCAGAGATATTGGTCTGTAATTTTCTTTTTTTGTGTGTTATCCTTGCCAGGTTTTGGTATCAGGGTAATATTGGCCTCATAAATTGAGGTAGAGAGTATTGTCTCTTCTTCAATTTTTTGGAAGAGTTTGAGTAGGACAGGTATTAGATTATCTTTGAATGTTTGGTAGAATTCACTAGTGAATCCATGTGGTCCCAGACATTTGCTTTTGGGTAGGTTTCGGATGACTGATTCAATTTCCTTACTGGTGATCGGTCTATTTAGATTTTCCAGTTCTTTGTGATTCAGCCTAGGAAGGCTATGTGTTTCTAAGAACTTGTCCATTTCTTCTAGGTTATTGAATTTGGTGGCATATAGTCCTTCATAGTATTCTTGGATGATCCTTTATATTTCTGTGGCATCTATGATAACTTCCCCTCTTTCATTTCTGATTTTGTTTATTTGTGTCTTTTCTCTTTTTTATCTTAGTCAAGCCAAGCGTTTGTCAATTTTATTAATCTTTTTAAAGAAGCAGCTCTTTGTCACATTAATTTTTTTCTATTGTCTTTTGGTTCTCTATTTCATTTAGTTCTGCTCTGATTTTTATTATTTCCTTCTTTCTGCTGAATTTGGGTTTCATTTGTTCTTCTTTTTCTATTTCTTTGAGTTGTAATGTGAGGTTATTTATTGGGATTTTTCTTGTTTCTTTAAATAGGCCTATAATGATATAAATTTCTGTCTTGAAACTGCTTTCATTGCCTCCCCAAAAATTTTGGTAGGATGTATTTTCATTCTCATTTGTTTCTATGTATCTTTTGATCTCTCCTCTTATTTCTTCTTTGACCCAGTTGTTCTTTAAAAGTATGTTGCTTAATCTCCACATATTTGTGATTTTTCCTTCTTTCTTTTTGCAGTTGATATCCAGTTTCAGAGCCTTGTGATCAGAGAATATGCTTGTTATGATTTCAATCTTCTTAAATTTGCTGAGGCTAGTTTTATGTCCCAATATATGGTCTACCCTTGAGAATGTTCCATGTACACTAAAAAAATATGTGTAGTCTGATGTTCTTGGGTGAAGTGTTGTTCTATAAATGTCAATTATGTCCATTTCATCTACTGTGTCATTTAGGGCTGCTATTTATTTATATTCTGTTTGGATGATCTATCCATAGCTGCCAATGATGTATTTAGGTCACCTACTATAATGTGTTTTGGTCAATTTCTCCCTTTGGTTCTGTTAGTATTTACTTGGTATATTTCGGTGCTCCCTGATTGGGGGCATAAATATTGATGACTGTTATGTCTTCTTGTTATATAGTCCCCTTTATCATTATGATATGTCTATCTTTGTGTCTTGTTACCTTTTTCGCCCTGAAGTCTCTTTCATCTGATATCAGTATGAATACACCTGATTTTCTCTGGATACCATTTGCTTGGAGTGTCAATTTC
The DNA here is from genome assembly GCF_036562045.2 of Rhinolophus sinicus. Classification (NCBI taxonomy): domain Eukaryota; kingdom Metazoa; phylum Chordata; class Mammalia; order Chiroptera; family Rhinolophidae; genus Rhinolophus; species Rhinolophus sinicus. Next base: position 146,625,242 of record NC_133756.1, read on the forward strand.
CATCCTTTCACTTTGAATCTATGTCCTTGTAGCTAAGATGTGTCTCTTGGAGACAGCATATGGTTGGGTTTAGTTTTTTGATCCAATCTGCTACTCTGTGCCTTTTTATTGGTGAATTCAGTCCATTTGCATTTAGGGTAATTACTGATATATTAGGATTTCCTATCATTCCATCTTTGGTTTTCTGGTAATACTGTTTCTCCATTGTTTCTTTGCCTTTTTGTTGATGTCTGTTATATAAGTTGGTGTTATTCTATGATTTTCCCCTCTCTTTCTTCTTTTATTATGTTATATATTTCAGTTTTGGATTTTTTTTAATTTTTTTTTTGAGTGGTTATCATTAAGTTTATGTAAAAGAAAATTTCATATTTAGAGTATTCTATTTTCTTCAGCATGATGCTTACTTTCTCCATTCCCATATGCCAGTTCAGAGCTTTACTCTCCCCCCTCTTATGTTTTTGTTGTCACAAATTATCCCTATTTATGCTGTGAGTTGATTCCTGCGCTGCAGTAGCAAGTTGTCTTTTTCCTCTTTTTCTTTAAGTGTTTTTTTTTTTCTTCTTCTTTACTCTGTATGTTATATTTAAGAGTATAGTGTCTTATTTGTTGTAGGGGTTGCCATTTCCTGCTTCTGTCTGTCTGTTCATAATACTACTCATGGTTTTGTAGTCTTTGGCTTTTTTGTTTCAGGTCGAACAGCCTCTTTCAGTATTTTTTTGTAGTGCAGGTCGTGTGTTAGAAAATTCCCTCAGCTTCTCTATGTCTGGAAAGGCCTTTATTCCTCTTTCATACCTAAAGGATATCTTTGCTGGATATATAATTCTTGGCTCGTAATTTCTCTCTTTCAGTAGTTTGAATATTTGAGTCCACTCCCTCCTGGCTTGTAGAGTTTCGCCTGAAAAATCTGATAACATAATGGGCTTTCCTTTGTAGGTTATCATCTTTTCCCTGGCTGCCTTGAGGATTCTTCCTTTGTTATTGATTTTTGACAGCTTCAATACAGTGTGCCTTGGAGAAGGTCTGTTGGAGTTGAGGTTATTAAGTGTTCTATTTCCTTCTTGGATTCGAGGATCCAGTTCTTTCCACAAGTTTGGGATGTTCTCATTGACTATTTTTTAAATATACTCTCTGTTCCCTTCTCCTTTTGGTATGCCCACTATTCTTATATTGCTCTTTCTGAGGGAGTGTGAAAGTTCTTGTAGAGTTCTGTCATTTCTTTTAACTCTCAAGTCTCTCCTCTTCCATCTGTGTCATTTGCAGATTTCTGTCTTCATGTCACTAATTCTTTCCTCCATCTGGTCAGCTCTATTACCTAAGCTGGCTATTTCATTTTTCATTTCTTTCATTGAGTTCTTAATCTCCAGAAATTCTATTTGATTCTTTTTTAAAATTTCAATCTCTTTGGTAAAATGTTCATTTTGTTCTCTGATTGTGTTTCTGAGTTCATTAAACTGTCTGTCTATGTTATCTTGCATCTCGTTGAGTTTTTTCAGAACTGCAATCTTGAATTCTCTGATATTTAAGTCACATATTTCCATGTCTTTAAGTTCATTTTCTAGAGACTTTTCATATTCTTTCTGAGCTGCCTTGTTACCTAGGTTATTCATGGCAATCAGTGAATTTTTTATTACTTCTCTTCCTAGTTGTCTACAGGAAGAGGTCTTTCCTTTGCTTTCCAGTAAGTGTTGGTAGAATGCTTTATTTTCTTTCCAACTGCAGCCTTTAATTCTGTCTCATGTTGTAGTGTTATATTTTCTCTGCACTATCCCAGCTTGTCACAAAATGGGGGGATTCCTTGGAAAGTGGGCTTCTCCTCTGTGAGTAGGTTGCCTGGGTCTCAGGGACCACCTCCATTGGGGGATGTGGAAAACTTCTGAAGTTTCGAAGCTCTTCCTGCGCCAGATTCAGGGCCTGTGTGTTTCAGCAGTTCTGTTTACTCCTGCAGGGATTCGCCCAGATAGGTGGGGATAGGGGCGGGGAGGGTTGTGAGAGGTGGCCCACAGCAATGGCAGTGACTACCAGAAAAGCCAGTCCTGCACCCCAGGCTCCCTCCCCTTCACTGGAACTAGTTGGGCTGTGAGTCCGTGGCTGTGGGCCACAGTTCTTGAAAATGCAAATATTATCTTCTTTTGATCTGACACTGCTACTGTTCAGCTTCTAGCAGTGGAGGGTGGGGGTGGAGCAAGCTCTGGGAAGGTGGGAGGGGTCGGCTAGGCTCAGTGCCTATGCCTTTCATCCTCTACTCAGCAGTGAGGACTTAAACCACCATTTTCAGCTTTCTTCCCTCAGTCTTTGCTCCAAGGTGTCTCCCGTGAGCATTGGGTTCAGCCGTGTTATATGCTGATCCCTCAGGCAGGACTGTGACCCATAAGCGGAGCCCTAGCAGTCTGAATGCTTCCCTCTCCCGAGGCTGTGGTAGCTCTCATCTGCGTCCTGTGCCTGCATGGCCCAAGTCTCCACACTTCCTGCTTCCCTCCTCCCCATTTACCCAATTTGTCCACCTTTAGGTGATTTCAGTTGCACATCTCTTAGTCTTGCCTGTCTGCTGCTCAGAGAGTCCTCTGTGGAATGATAGTTGTTCAATTTGTTGTAAATTCCGGGAGAAATTTCAAGAGGCTCATCTCATGCCGCCATTTCCATGACATCCACAACATGAAAATCTTTAGGGAACTTAATAAAGCAATGTCAAGTGGTGGTTGAAGGCAGAATAAATTGGCTTGAAAATAAAATTAGGCAGTAGTTGGGAGTAGGATTATAAGAAGGGATTTATAGTGCCTGGCCACACTAGGTAATGTTTGGTAAAGTACGGAAGAATAAGTGATGAATTAAGCAAAACCCCTCTGTCAAGAGGAGTCTCCAATGCCAGGTCCAGGGGCAGGTGTGCCTTTCTCTAGTCATGGAGAGCCAAGGCCCTTTCCTACAAAATCTACACACTGGTCACCTCCTGGCTGAGGGAAAGGCTGGTCTCTTCCTTTAGAGAAGTACAATAGTTGAATCAGAAAAGCTGACTACATGGAAGCCAGGAGTGAAGGAAGAGAATTACAAAATGGAGTACTTAGACTTTTATGATCTGGCCAGGAAGAGGGGTCAGAATAAGCCTTGCGGGAAGAAGTGAGGGTGAGTGGGAGAAGGGTGATCTTATCGAGTAGCCATACCCTGTTGTGTTGTTCGTTCTGTTTTTAGAGTAAAAAAAGGAGCTTGAGTACAAGGAGACATAGTTCTAGTATTTAGTCTTCACCTTAATTCATGTGTGGCTTGTAGGGAAGTCATGCAACTTCTTTCATTCTATCATATAGAGAAAAGGAAGAATGAGGAAGAGAGTTTTCTTTTTTACTATGAGAGGTTTAACAACATACTTATATGCTGATGGAAATTATCTCAAACAGATAGAAGTTATTGGTTATTTTAATAAGCACCCCAGTGACTGCCATGAGGAGGCAAGTTTAAAAAAATTGCATTAGACTGTTTTTCGAACTAAACATTTTCATTATCAGATCAAGCAGATCAAACTTGAATTTTCTCCTTTGCGTCCTACTTACCTTCATTCTTCCGTTCCTTCTATCCCTCCTTATTTCTGTGATAATATATCTGTAATAACAGAGTACATACTGTAAAGCAGGACCTTGATTGGGAGCTAGTGCATAAAATGATGACTATGCCATTTCTTAAAGGAACCTGAAGTTCTTTAAGAACAAGAACCAAGCAAACAAACAATTGAAATAAATAATTTGTGGTCTGAAAGCCAGAGGAGGATAAACAAGTCCATTCAAAGTACAAGGACTATAGAACTTCTTCCTAGAGGACATTACTTTTTAAACAATAATATTTAACAATAGATGAGAATTACTATTGATCATCCATCACACCAGATTTTTTTGTGCAGTGTTTCTGGATAAATGCAACATAGCTAATACAGGTTTTACTTCAAAGCATCTGCTGCTCTCCCATTGTAATTTATATCCAAGCTTAATGAGGTAATCTGATTTGAATGACCTCAGTCAGCAAAATGCTAATTTATCATCTTTATGAGCAGCTTTGGCTATAATGCCATATTCTCAGGATATGCAGGGGGAATATTCCAAAGAGTAACATGTTAAGTAAAAGCATCAAATCCTGTATTTCCCCGAAAATAAGACCTACCTGGACAATCAGCTCTACTGTGTCTTTTGGATCAAAAATTAATATAAGACCTGGTCTTATTTTACTATAAGACCGGGTATAATATAATATAATATAATATAATATAATATAATATAATAATATAATATAGTATAATACAATATAGTACCAGGTCTTATTAATTTTTATTCCAAACGTCGCATTAGAGCTGATTGTCCAGCTAGGTCTCATTTTCGGGGAAACACGGTCAAAACCAAACAACTTCCAGAGAAAGTCAGCCAAGAGATTATACCAAGAGTCAATAAAAGAAAGCCTTCAAACCCCTAGATGTTTTTTAAAAAACTTCCAGAGCAGCACTTTTGTGGAATGGGGATAATCTAAATGAACACTGTTACACACCCAATTTGTTATGCATGCCTTGCATACCAACTGGATTCCAAAATGCTTCCTGTGCGGCCTGGGAGAGGTATAAACGAAGTAAGTGCAAGGCTTGACTGCACGGTGATTGGAGCTTTGCACCTCGCACAGGCTCCATTATGCATGTGCATATTTTCTATAAGCTTGGATTTTGAATAAACCTACCATTCTTTTTAGAGTTGGTGTGTACATGCACTTTTTTATTCTCAGCTACAAACTATGAGGTTTCAAAGAGCAATAGGTTCAGAAAAAGAAGAGCGGTTTATTTTTTAAGTTCAATTGCATAGGTAAGGGAAGTTGGTGATCTAGAAGGCTTGTGATCACGGTATTGATCCTAACTATTGAATATTATTCAGTTCACACTTGTGATGATGTGGCCAGGAAATCAGCATGGTAGATTTGTTTGTGGCATATTTGCATTTAAGTCAACTAGTAACAAATAATCCAGGTGGTTAGTGTGTTAAATAAAATACCTAAGTTAAGTTCTAGTACTTTTATTAAAAGTTATATTTTCTTACTCATTGTACCCAAGCTATTAAATTTTTTGAGAGGAAGGTGTTTGTTTGCTCATTTTGCCTAGGGCTCTTTACTGTTGTTTTCTCAATACCTAGTACAATTTTGAATACTGGAGAGAGAATATTTGCCTTATTTTCAGTGTTTGGGTAATGCTTCTCAATGCTTCACCCATAAGTATGAAGTTAAATTTAAGTTTTTCATAGATGTTCTTCATCAGTTTAAGGACTTTTTTTTTTCTATTACTAGTATGCTGAGAAGCATTTTCATGAGTACGTATTAAATTATTTCGAATGCTTTTACTGTACCTATTCAAATGATCATTTGGCTTTTGTGCCTTCTTCTATTACTGTGGAAATGACAGCAATTTTCAATTGCTAGAAAACCTTTGTATTGCTGGAATAAGTTCTATATGTTCATGGCGTTCTATATGTTCTATATGTTCTATATGTTATTCTTTGCACAAATTTCTAGATTAATTTGCTACATTTTAAGAATTTTGTGTGTATGTTCATGAGGAATATCATATGTAATTTTCTTTTCTTATAATGTGTTTATGTATTTGCCAGGATTTAAGATCAGAGACTTGGGGGAAAATTAGCCTCTACTTTATTGAGAGTTTTTTGTGTAATAGGTATTATTTCTTCAGAATAACAGAGATAAACATTGAACAGAATTCACTGCTAAAGATATCCAGGACTGAAGATTTTCTTGTGTGAAACATTTTAATTACAAATTCAAATTCTTCAATAAATATTGGGACATTTGGATTTTCTATTTCTTCTGTGTCAGTTTTGATAACTCATGTTTATCGAAAAATTTGTACGTTCCTGTGTAAGTGATTCATAATATTCTCTTATATTGTTCTAATGTCTGTAGAGTCCATATATTTGTTGAAAGTTGAATAAATGATTAACAACAGAAATTTACCCAGTCCTTTTCCAACTCAACCCCTGATTTTTAAACTGTTTTAAAGCAAAACAAACAAACAAACAGAAAGTTTTTTGATTAAACAGAAAACGTCCTCAGAAACTTTAACATAGGTGAAAAAAAGGGAGTATAGATCTGGATCAAAGGAAGATACTTTCAAGAAATCATGAGCTCCTTCAGCTTGCTCCCCCCACATCCTCCTACCGTGACAACCCAGAAGATGTTTTGCCTTTTAGGAAAACTTAAGAAGTCAGTTGAATATATTTTCATAAATCACTGAACTATACTCTATGCTTTATAAATGCAGAATAAATTTTAATTCATCTTTGCATTCTCTATTATACTTGGTATAGTGCTTTGCCTGCAGTGTTCAGTACATGTTTCATTAATGAATGAATTGAAACAAGTGTCTTTGACCCATGTCAAAGAAATGAAAATAATTGATGAAATAAACCATACTTTGTGGCATACATAATATCTAAGTAGAGTCTTTATATAGTTTCCAGAGCTTAAAGGGAATCCATCATAGTAAATCTACTTTGATATTTATATCCATATGAAGAATATGTGATACAGTATAGTATTTCTGCCTTGAGGAATGACCTATATCCATGCTAATTTCCAGACTGTAACCAAGCAGTAATTAGACAGGCAGGGGGCCATTAGAAGGTAGTGCACTTCTCTTTCTTCTCATAAATTTCTGATGTGATCAGTTTGTTTATTGAATGGGAAGCCAGGGTTTGCTGCATTATTAATATCCTGACTTATGCTTAGTATCTCAGTATGAACCTTGTTTTCGTTAGACATATGACAATGATGGAAGAAAGGCTCCCAGTTGTAATAGATACACAAAATATTTTATGCTTGTCTTTCAACATGGTCACAAAGTTTGGCTGTGCCCGTTAAAAGGGGGTTCATAAAGATATTTTCAGCTCTAAAATATTGTAATTTTATTTGCATGGGGACTAATCAGGTTTCCTTTAGTCTCTCCTCACTCTCTGTAATGTCAAAACATTATTCCTTTTGAGCTCCAAAACCAGTCAAAGATCCTCAAAAACTATTCTTTTTTTTTTTTTTTTTTTGGTCTTTTGACTCTGTTCTCAAATTTAAAGGTACAGTGAGATTTTCAAGTGTCACATAAATAGGTAGTTTCATGCTACAGAATGGGTAGTTCTGAGTTAGTATGTGAGGGAGCGGTTCCCTTCACCTACTCTTTACTTGTCAGCATGTTGGCTTATTGTGATTTAAGTATGTTTGAAAGAACTTCATGCCAATTCAACTTTCAAAAATTAAACTCCAGAGCAAATGTTGGCAGATTTCCTCATCCTTTTAAAACTTTTTTTTCCCCCCAGAATGCTAAATAAGAGGGAAGAATTAAAAGTCTTTTTTTTTTTCCTGGTAATAAATGGCTTTTACTAGACCAGTAGAAACAAAACTTCAAACCAAGATCCATAAGCAATGGCACAGTAGATTCACTATAGGTCATAATCAATGTTGTTGATCTTATGATTGACCTAATTAATGTAAATGCAACTGTAGTGGTAGAAATACTATTTGCTACATAGCTCAATTCCCCCTCAAATACTTCCCTACTCTTCCTGTTCCATTTTATTCCTTCCCTGCTTTCCATCCCTCTTGTTTTCCCTTTTCCCTATTTCTACTTCCACCCTCATTTTAGGAAACATGTACCGTGTTTCCCCGAAAATAAGACCTAGCTGGACCATCAGCTCTAATGTGTCTTTTGGAGCAAAAATTAATATAAGACCCAGTATTATATTATTATATTGTATTATATTATATTATACTACATTATATTATACTATATTATTATATTAGACCTGGTCTTATATTATAGTAAAATAAGACTGGGTCTTATATTAATTTTTGCTCCAAAAGACGCATTAGAACTGATGGTCCAGCTAGGTCTTATTTTCAGGGAAACATGGTACTAATTACTGGAAAGGAATCCAAGTTCTTTAGAAATGTGAACTTTTGTCTTTGGAAACCAGAATCTTTACATGGCTAGTCAATACCATGTTACCGGAAGCCTGAAGCTGTGTTTAATAGGCTTTACTTTAGCTATTTTTCATGATTTTGCAATATTCTCCCAAATCATGAGTCTTAACCAAAGAAAATCTGGGGGACCAGAGGAATGCTATTTGTACTTAGCCCATATCAGTAAGTGTCATCTGCACTATTGCTTGGATTCAAATTTCTCCCTGGTTTCTCTTCTTCTAAGAGACGCAGCTCCTCAAAGGAGGTTTCTCACTGCAGAGTCTCTGTTTCTTTACATACTTAGCACTTTCAGAAGGAGAGGTGAAACTCTCCCCAGGAATTTGGTAATGAAAAAGTTTCCATGGAGTTAAACTAGTAAAATCGTCACGTTGTACACTACGTAAGGCTTTATATCTTATTTCTAACCACTTTCTTGCTGTAGGTCCTTGTGCAGGTTACTTAAACTTTCTGATCCTTAGTTTCTTTATCTGAAAAACAATGGAGATTCTGATAACATTTCATGAGTTTGATGTGAGGAATAAATAACATGGTGCTAGTTCCTAGTGAATGCTAAAGAAATATTCCCTATAATTATTGCTATTATTATTTTTATCGCCACTTTTATAAAGTATTTGCTGAGGATTCCTGAATTGTTAAGTTCTCCAAGATCCAAATTCAAGCTGAGATGTTGTCACAGGTCTATTGTCCCAGAAAGGAGACTCTGAAATGGAAATTTGCATGGAGGAAGTTTATTGCGGAGTGCTTTCAGTAACAAAACCTGTGAGAGGGTGAGGAAAACACAAGTGGCCAGAGGGAGAATTTGAACTGAGATGCAGGTGCCTATATCTTGAGTTGAATCCCTGGTGAACTCTGGAGCTGAGATAGCCCTTCAATGTTGACTTTAATTGACAGAATGGAAATTGATTGGTGTTTATGCTCCCATAGTGAGCAGTCATTGGATGTGGGCTGCCCCAGGGCTGGGGAAATGAAAACTTGGGTGAGACAACTTCCTTCATCTGAAAGCAAATCTTGGAGAGGTACTCAACTTTGAGTGGTCAGTAGCCAATGCTCCCAGCATCTGGGGGTGACATCATTGGCCTTGAGTCTAGGGACCAGGTAGAGCATCCTAGAATCCTTGATAGCTGTCCAATCCATGATAGCTGTTCAGCCAAGAATTTACCAAATGCATAAGAATGTCTTAACCATTCACTAATTAACCTCATGTATAAGGAAAAGAGAATACTAATTTATTATCTGATTGTTAACTGTATGGTAGGAGACTTGTAAAATCAGGCATTTTGTAAGAGGATTGTTCTAAACCAGCATTACCATTTCATAAAACTGTAATACAGGTGTGTACGCTGAATAAATGATCTAGGATTTTAGGTAGTTTTCTTCGTCTCCATCTGTTCAAGAGTTGGGAGTTGGTCAGTTCATGCAAGGCGCAACAGGCTAACCACGAGAATGAAGTTTGTATGTCTTCTTCATTGATTTGTTCATGTGATCAAGTTCTGCAGTCACTTTTTCTTCTCCATAAGAAAAGCATTCCTGACCTTGACAATAGTCAGCGAATAAGGGCTGTATAGGGAGATATTTATATTGGGAAGGAGACACAGGTATGTGTAGATGGGAGATGTGGATGGAGATGAATCACCTGAGTTAGATTTATCAAAAAGATGAACCTCATATTTTTTTTTTCTAAAATGAAAAACTACAGACTTTTTTTGAAGTGTGTGTTTAACAATTGTCAACAAGCTTTAAGATGGCCTCCTATTTCCTCCATCTCCTGGTATTCATAACCTGTGGAATCCCCTACCCTTGAGTGTCAGTGGGACTTGTGACTTGCTTCTAACCCATAGAATATGGCAAAAGCAATAAGCTTTCACTTCTGTGATTATGCTATACAAGATTATAACTTCTGTCTTCCTATCAGACTCTCTCTAGCTCTCTGTCACCTGCTCTATCTGATGAAGCAAACTTGTATTTTGAGATACCCTGCCATGAGGTCCATATAGCAAGGAACTGAAGGTGGCCTCTGGCTATTGGCCCACAAAGAATTTGAGACCTCAGTCCAACAGCTTTGATTGAACTGAATTCTGACTATGACATGAGCTTGGAAGTAACTCCTTTCCCAGTTCTCTTTTCAGATGAGACCCTTGCTCTAGCTCACACCTTGATTGCAGGGTTGCTGGAGACTGAAACAGAGACCCTAGGGAAACCATGCTTGTACTCCTGACCCAGAGGAAAAGTGAGACAATAAATGTTGCTTGCTCTAAGCCGCTAAATTAGTGGTATTTATAAATTTCAAATTCCAATTGTTCATTGCTGGTATATAGGAAAGTGTTGACTTTTGTATATTAACCTGTTTCCTAAAACCTTTCTATAATTACTAATTAACTCCAGAAATTTTGTTTGTTTGTTTATTCTTTTGAGTTTTCTATATAATCTTGTTATCCATGAACAGATAATTGTATTTCTTCCTTCCCAATTTGTATATCTTTTATTTCCTATCCTTGTCATGTTGCATTAATTAAGACTTCCAGTATGTTATTGAAAAGATTTAGTGAGAGGGAACATCCTTGCTTTATTCCTTATCTTAGTGGGAAAGCTTTGAGTTTCTCACCATTCGGCATGATGTTAGCTGCAGGGTTTTTATTTTTTATTTTTTTAGATGTCCTTATCAAGTTGAGGAAATTACCCTTCTATCCCTAGTTTGCTAAGAGTTTTTATCATGAATGAGTGTTGGATTTTGTCAAATGTTTTTTTCTGCTAATGTGGTCATGTTAATTTTTCTTTAGCCTGTTGATGTAACGTATTATATTAATTGATTTTTGAACATGGGACCAGCCTTGCGTACTGGGATAAATCCCACTTGGTCAATGTATAATTCTTTTTCTACACTGTTAGAATTGATTTGCTTACATTTTATTGAGGATGTATGCATCTATATTAATGAAAGATATTGGTCTGTAGTTTTCTTATAATGTTTTTATCTGGTTCTGTGTTAGAGTAATGCTGGCCTCATAGAATGAGTTGGGAAACATTTCCTCTGCTTCTATCCTCTGAAAGAGATCATAGGAAACTGGAATAATTTCTTCCCTAAAAAGTTTGGTAGAATTCACCAGTAAACCTCTCTGGGCCTGGTGCTTTCTGTTTTGGTAGCTTATTATTGATTTAATTTGTTTAATCAATATAAACCTATTCAGATATTCTCTGTCTTCTTGTGTGAGTTTTGTCATATTGTGTCTTTTAAGGAATTGGTCCATTTCATGTAGTAACATTATCAAATTCATGGACATAGTGTTGTTCATACTATTCCTTTATTATCCTTTTAATTTCTGTGGGATCTATAGTGATAGTCCCGTTCTCATTTCTGATAATAGTAATTTCTGTCCTCTCTCTTTTTTTCTTGAAATGTCTAGCTAGAGGCTTATCAATTTTATTGAAACTTCAAAGAACCAGCTTTTGGTTTCATTGATTTTTTTTTTCCTATTGATTTCCTGCTATTGCCTTCATTGATTTCTCTAATTTTTATTAGTTCTTTTCTTCTGCTTACTTGAGATATACTTTGCAATTCTTTTTTCAGTTTTTTAACATGGATGTTTAAAGATTATTGATTTTAGATATTTCTTCTTTTCTAATATATGCATTCAATTCTATAAATGTCACTCTAAGGACTGCTTTTGCTGCATCTTCCAAATTTTGACAACTTGTATTTTTATTTTCATTTAGTTCAAAATACTTTTAAAATTCTCCTGGGATTTTTTCTTTGATCCATGTATTATTCTGAAGTATATTGTTTAACCTCTGAGTATTTCAGGGTTTTCCAGCTATCTTTCTATTACTGATTTTTTTTTTTTTTTTTTTTTTAGCTTGACTCCATTGTGGTCTTGACTCCTCATAACAGGAGACATTGAATAATTTCTATTCTTAAAAGAAAAACTAAAGTATGAATTTTTGGGCCTAGAATGTGGTCTATCTTGGTGTCTGTACATTGCAAGCTTGAGAAGTGTATATATTCTACACTTTTTGGATGAAATGGCTGATAGATGTCAATTATATCCAGTTGATTGATGGTGTCGAGTTCATCTACGTCCTTACAGATTTTCTGTCTGCTGAATCTTCCCATTTCTGATAGAGGGGTATGTATGACATCTCCAACTATAATAGTAGATTCATCTGTTTCTACTTTCAGTTCTATCAATTTTTGCCTCGTGTATTTTGATGCTCTCTTTTTAGGTACTTGTACATTAGGGACTGTTATGTCTGCTTAGAGAATTTACCTATTTATTATTATGTAATGCTCCTCTTTATTCCTGCTTTTGAGTATGCTCTGTCTTAAATTAGCATAGCTCCTCCTGCTTTGTTTTGATTAGTGTTAGAATAGTACATATTTTCCATCCTTTTTCTTTTAATCTATATACGCCTTTATGTATTTTAGTGGGTTTTTTGTAGACAGTATATAGTTGGGTGTTGTTTTTTTATCAACTCTGACAGTCTCTGTTTTTCAGTCGATGTTTTTGGACAACTGGAGTTTAAAATGATTATTGTTACAATTGGATTAATATCCAAATTTGTTAGTATTTTTTATTTGTTGCCCTTGTTCTTTGTTCCATTTTTATCTTCCACTCATTTTTTTGCTTTTGTGGTTTCAAGTGAGCATTATATAGAAAGTCCTATGACTAAGTCTCAGTCTTTTGGTGAGCCTGTGCCTCTTGACTAGGAACTTTTACAGATGCTTCTCCATCTCCCTCCCCCTTCCCAAAGTTAAGACAGGATGGCTAGGATGGACTGGAATTGGGTATTTCTCTCTCATCATGTAGAAGTCTAGAGTGGGCTAGAGTGGGCTGTTCCCCTTCCTAGGTGAGGTTCTGAAAAAGCTCTAATTGTTTAGGCTCTGTAAAGTAGTTTCTCTTGATGGGAGACCTTGTTAAGAAGAAAAGAATACTTTGGTGTGTTTCATACTGGTTACCTTTTTCCTCCCTTGCTGGAAGCATCAGAGGATTTTTCTCTAGTATTTACTATGAGAACCTGGTTGAACTCCTGGAGTTGTAGTGTGAGGATCTTCCTATGACTGGGATCCCCCTTGTAGTTTTTAACTCTCAGACTTGTCCGCACTGATTACCCAAGAATTTGTCAACTGCAATTAGGTTTTCCTATCCTGACACTGGTCTTGCAGGGAGTTTTGCTTATGGGGTTCTGCTTTTATAAATTGTAGTCCTCTGTCCACCTCCTTGTCTCTCCAATTTAGGGCAAAAGCAGCAGTTTGACATGTGACCTCACTTCTCTGATGGACCTAAAAAAAGCTATTGATTTTTTTACTTTGTTTAGATTTTAATTTATGGTTAGGACATAATGGCAAGTTCCAAGCTCCTTACATGCCAGAGTAGAAAACAGAGAGGGGCAGTCTCCCATATACGAGCAGGAAAAGGAATCTAATAACTGTTTCCAAGAGAGCTTCCATGCAAGGCACATTTAGTCCCCTACCTGTTCTCACTCCCATTTCAAGGGTACCAGGGTGCTGACATGCCTGAGATTCTTGAGAATTCTTCAGTAAAAGTTGATTTGCTTGTCATCTTTTCCCACCAAAGATCTAGGATTTGACTCTCAGCCTGTAAAATCAGTTACCACACATCCTTTTACTTTCCAGCTTCCATGTTTTATTGATATTGTTTTCTTTCTTTTTCTTCCAGTTATGTCTCTTAAAAAATAATCTGTTCAGCATAAGTTTAATAAGGGTTCAGGAAGAAGCAAGTTAAATGGGTTTACCACTTTAACTCTAATTCTTTGATACCCCTTAGAAGAATTCCTCTATTCTGTCAGCGGTGAAAGTAGAAGAGCTACTCACAGTTGTCTCCACAGGCTGTTCCCTTATGTTTTGGAGAGATTTGTGAAATTGCCCATCATGCTCTCTTCTCTTAGTGACATATAATAATAAAAATCTTCTTAAGAAAGTTTTCAAGAAACCAGCTACTAATAATTTCATATAGTGTTTAGATGCCCATGAAATTGGATGGTTGGATAAAAGAAATATGGTATATATTCAGCTATAAGAAAGGAGGGCATCTTGCATTTGAGACATGGATGGGACTTGAGCACATCATGCTAAGTGAGATAAGCCAGGCAGAGAGAGACAAAGACACATACTGTATGCTATCACTTAAATGTGGTATCTAAAAAGAAAAAAAAAATCAAACATGTACAAAAACTCCCCAGAGAGTAAAATGGTTGTTATGAAGGGGTTGGGGGTGGGGTGGGGGATAAGGTTGATGGTGTTTAAGGGTACCAACTTATAATGATTATTAAAATAGACAAAGATTTAATGTACAATGTAAGGAATATAGACAATAACATTGTACTATAAATACCTAATGTGATAAGTATCATTACCATGGCAGCCATGTTATATAAATCTATCAAAGTAACACAATGTAGACCTTAGGTTTACACAATGTTACATGTCAAATTTAGTTAATCAAAGACTTCAGGTAAAGTAATTTTTATCAGGGAAGTGGAAAAATATGGTCATATTGATAGAATGTAAAATATTTATGTGCCAGATGGTTAAACTTTATAAACATGAACTTCAGAGGGGATTTTATTGTCATTGTAATTCTTTAAACTTCTTTAGGGTTAAGGACTTGAAAGACAAACTTGTGAAGCCTGTGAAGGTAACAGGCCTCTCTTCTCTCTCTTTTCTCTCTCTCTCTCTCTCTTTAATTAATTGTTTTTTAATTAGTTTCAGGTAACTCTCTTCTCTTTTTAAGAGAGTCCTTCCAATGACCCAGAAATCTCAAGATTTATCCACTGTTCTGTAGTTTTACTTGTCTCTCTTTGTGTCAGTTTGTCTATGTATTTCTGGGGCTGCATAGATGGATGGATAGATGGTTGGATAGATAGATAGAAGGTGTGATCAAACAGTATGGTGAATGTTTAAATAAAAACAAATATTACAGTAAAAGACACATTGCCATTACTCCCCCTCAAAATACTCCCCCTTGCTTTGAACACACGTATCCCATCGTTCTTACCACTTTCTGAAGTTCTGGAAGTCCTCTTCCTTTAGTGTCTTTAGTTGCTCTGCCATGGCCGCCTTGATGTCCTGAGTTGATTCAAACATTTACCTTTCATGGTCATTTTGATTTTGGGGAACAGCCAGAAGTTGCACGGTGCCAGATCCGGTAAATAAGGTGGATGAGGACACACCATAATGTTTTTATTTGGCAGAAATTGTCGTACCAGAAGTGATGTGTGACTCAGAGTCTTTCTGTTGTGATTAACAAATATGGTGAATGCTGCTGCCGAGTGACATCCAATGGAAAGGTAGAGATCTTCAATATGGGAAGTGGCATTTCGAAACTTAGTAACAGTTTGTGACAAGTTTCAACTTGTTTGGTGCAGTCAGTCAGGTGTGAGCTACGGTTGAGAGAAGATGTGTTTTAAAGTGTGACATAAATTATCCTCCATCATGACAATACTCCATGTCACATATCGCTTGGATGTAAAGTACAGTAAATGGTATTGTAACAGCTATATATGATGTCAGAGGGGTTGTAGACTTACGAGGGGGATGGTTATCACTTTGTGAGGGATGTAAATATCTAATCATTATGATGTTTTATACACCTGAAACTAATATAAAAATTCAAATTAAAAAAAAAAAAGATTCGATTTCCTGGGAGGAAGGTACAGATCAGCAGAAAATAAGAGCACGGAAAAGGGATGGGAGTAAAATGGACTAGTGGAATACTTATTTTTAAATAAATGTGAACAGTTTTATTGTGCATATTTAGTAAAATGTTTGGTAGAGATATTTTAAGTTCCCTGAAACAGATAAATAAACAAAATAACAACAATAACAAACACAACTAAATTAAAAGTTTGGCATGTCCAATTATATCATTAACAGATGACAGGAGCTTATAGGTCACTCACTTTCCAATGACCAGAAAAATGTCTTTTCCATAGATGGTGGTCAGAAAAAAAAAGTTTAGTAAAATAAAATAGGGGGATCCCTGCTTACTATTTAACATCGTAAGTACTCACAAGCTATGTGTCAAGTAATTAGAATAATCAAGATGCAGTCACTGATTTTAATTAAACTTCACAGCACTGAGTGAGGAGTAGTAAATTTATATGAAATTAAAGTAGAGAGGATTTAGGGCCAATCTGAATCGCTTATTAATTCACATAATAGTAATATGTATGTGTATGCACACATCAGTAATTAACTAGTGTAAATCATTTCCAATGGGTCTTCTCTCTCATGGACATTCACACAAACAATATAGTGTCCAAACATATTGTCAGTTTCAGCCATGACACTAGACATCTGGGCACTTCTGAATAGCTGCATGTGTATCATTGCACGGCCACGCTCAACTTAATGAAGAATGAACATAGTACTTAATTATTTTGACTTTGAATTAGAATCAGAAGTCTAAATCCTGGAAATAAAGAGTCAAGTGGACTGAGGATATTTATTGTATATCCTTTTTTAAAAAAATCCCCTGAAAAAGGAATTAAGAAATCTGTTTTAAGGGAATTGAGTTGTTTGCTCATTTATTCATCAACCATTGATTGAGTGTCTGTTATATGCTAGCCTAGGAAACCACTAGGGAAATAGGAAATTCTTACTGTCATGACACAAAGTTTAATGGAGAAACAGAGGTGGGGGAGGGAGGAATAAATTGTGCAGTTGTAAATTGTGTTTAGTAGTAAGATGGAGAATAAAAGAGGTGTGTATATGTGGGGGGCGCGGAGATGCCCATTTATGGTAATAAGGAAAACAACTATAGAAAAGTAATCTTTAGAAAGATACTTAAAGATTAAGAACCAGAGGACTAATAAAAGGCCAGAGGACTGGTAGGGGTAGGAAGTAGGAAGGAGCATATTCCAGGTAGAGGGAACAACATGCAAGAAGACCCTGATACAGGAAAGAATTTGGCGTATTTATCACTTAATGGGAGTCCATACATTTGCAGTAATGTAGGCAAGAGGAGAGAGATACAAAATGAAATATAGAGAGAGGCAGGATACACAGCCTTGATCAATAGTATAGATTTTAATTCATATGTAATGGAAGTTAATAAAATATTTTAATCAAAAGAGTGACATTAATTTATTCATTCAGCAAGTATTTATTGAGAGCCTTAATATGTGCCTGGAAGGGTTTTAGGTCCTTGATATATTAATACATTAGTCACGTGAAAAATACACATATTCTCGGCTGTGTTGAAAATGAGCTTATATCCTAGTGTGTTTGTGTGGGTGGGTAGGAGGGTGGGGAAGTGGGGAGTGGAGATGACAACAAACAATAAGCATAATAAATAACTAAAGTTGTTGATGTATCACAAAGTGATGAATTCTATGGATGAAATGAAATTCAGAGCCAGATAACGAAGGTCGCGATGCCAAAGGTGGGATGTGGAAATAACCTGCAATTTTAAATTGTCAGGGTAGGTCTTGTTGATTAGATTATGGGTTTAAAAGATCGTGTTGCTTCAAATATTTGAATTTTCTTCAGGCTGTAACACTGAACTAATGGAAATAAATTTTGTCTTTCTTGTATCAAGATTTTCTGTAAGTGTGATTGTATTTAACTGTGACAATTGGTTTGCAGACATTCAGCATTGTACTGGAGTTTGTACTGCTGTGTTTCATTGACTGAGTTTGTGTTTTGATTCTGTATTTCTATTGCGTTCTTGTCACGTTGTTTGAATGGTCAATAGTTTAGAAATATATATTTCAATGGCTTTGTAGGGGAATAAATACAGTTCTTGTCCCCAGTGGTTACCTGAATAACCAAATGACTAGATCTCTGAAAATTTGCTGATTCAGTGAACTAGCAGCAGGAAGGAAGTCAGCTGTTTGAACATTTTAATGTTTTTTATTATCCTAGATTGGCTGTGTAGTTATGAATTCAGGCCTGATTAAGAAATAGAAAGACTGCTCGAAAGAAACTTTTAAGCTAAAAATTGTTCCCTAAGTTAGCCTCAGTTCCTATCTTGAGGTCACTGTCTGGTTAAGAACTTAATTTTCCATATCATTTGGTTCCTCCTCCCAATTACATGTGCTTCTGATGGTTTTTCTGATATAGCACGATTCTGTGGATCTATTTGAAACATTTGTGTTATGATATTAGAGCTATTTAAAATGAAATTGCAGCTGACAGGATCTATCAAGTCAAGCCTAACTTGAATTTTAAGTCAATAAAGGAGCATGTACTTTTTGTTATTAATTCATTTATTCATTCATTCAACAATCATTTATTGAATTTCCATTATAGGATTAGTCCAGGAGTAGGTATTCAGGAATCAGAGATTAAAAAAAGACAAAACCCTTCCTTCGAGAGACCAATCACAAAGAAGAAATAGAAATTCTTCTTTTCTAGCAATCATTTTGAATCATGGGAAGCCCAACTCCTTCCAAAATGTTAAAAATGATGAAGGAAGGAAGATAGAAAGGAAGTAAGTGTGATTGAGGTAAAGGACAAGAAAGTAAGACCAACTCCAGGGCCAACGCATATGGTCAGACAAGTGTTACTCTGTACAGGCATGCTGAATGAGCTAAGAGGGTGACTGCGGGCTGAAGTCCAGCTCCTGCTCCAGTCATGGAGTGCGCACTTTGGTGCAGGATTGCACCAATATGGATAATATCCATAGCCTTAACATGGGCCAGGCATCATACTTTGTGCATAGTATCTCATTTATCTTACCTGAATAACCCCGAGAGAGAGACACTGTTGTTATCCCCATTTTACGGAT
Organism: Rhinolophus sinicus; assembly: GCF_036562045.2. Taxonomy (NCBI): domain Eukaryota; kingdom Metazoa; phylum Chordata; class Mammalia; order Chiroptera; family Rhinolophidae; genus Rhinolophus; species Rhinolophus sinicus. Next base: position 146,643,982 of record NC_133756.1, read on the forward strand.
GAGAAAATGTTGACGTAGAGAGAATGTAACTTGCCTAAGGATCCCCCCTAGTAGAGTGGGGATTTGAATCGAAGTTGTTCATCTCCAGGACTCACTAGTTTTAATCACTATGCTGAAGCATAATACACACAAACATGTACACACACACACACACACACACACACACACAAACTTGAATTTGATAATCATTTGCAGCTGAAGAGTATTTATACAACATCTATAGACTAGCAGAGGATTCTAATGGGGAGGACTCTTGTGTTTAGAATTCGGTAATACTGAAAAGGGATAAATTGCTATTATGGCAGTCTTGGTTACACTGCTCTATTAATTTTATAGCAGACTCTGACTTTATTACAGTAAATAACGTATTCATTGAAATGTTTAAACACTCATGAATGAAGAGAGAAGGCATTAGAAATGCACTGTGCTAGTATAACTAACAAAGCAGTGGAATCATTTCACTGCATTAGGGAATTCTGGGCAGATGCTCTCAGTCTCTGACTCTTTGTCTGTTTAGTGTTTGGCATTCAAGCCCGCCATACATACTACTGAGACTAACTAAAGAGAACTATTTATTTGGAAGCGAAAACTCAACAGCCTCTCAGGGGAATCAAGCGAGTAAGCAGTAATATAAGCCTTCACGAAGAAAAAGTTTCTTCTGGATTGGTTGAGGCTAATACACCACAGGGAAACACAGAGCAGTCCTTTGCTGCTCTTGCATAAGAAAGACTATTGCATCCTGAGTAGGGAACTGAAAATGCAAAAGTTTTATGAATGTCAGGCAAGGCCTGATGTGTTCCGCAGACAATTCTGTTCAGGATTCTAATTTTGTTGGCTTAAGATCATCTGCTCTAGTGAAGGATAGCTTCTGGGTCTTCCAGACGTCAGAATTTGGGCATTTTAAATTAAAATATAATGAAATTGCTGGCAAATTAAAATATACAACAGGGGGGTGATTTTAGGAAATAAAATATCTTTAGCTAACTTTTAGTCACCCCTGGAGTTCTTTGAACAGGAGCTAGCATGTCAATAGGGCTGTAGGAGCACACTGTGTTATATGTGCCAGAGAACATTGAGGTCGTAAGGATGTGGGCTTTAAAAACCCAGGTGATAACAATGGTAATGGAGAGAAGACAGATGGGAGAGAAAGAACATCTCATACTGACAGGCCTTGTCTATGCTTAATTGAATATAAGAGGCAGTGGAGTGCTAAGAGTTGGATTTTTTGTGGTTCATCCTTTCACTTATTTAGCACCTAATAAGTCCCAGGCACAGGGACAGTATTGAGGATACCTTGATGAGAAAAGTCATGCCGTTACCCATTCCATTTGTACTGGCAGTGACTAATCACTGTGTTTAAGTACAGTCAAGTTTGATATTCAATCCTAGATTTCCAACTTTGAGGGACCTCTCATGGTACCAAGTACTACATGAGTGATGGTGCTGTCGGGAAGGGGTAAGCCATGATGTATATTTCCAGAAGAAAGGGAGGAAATGCAGGAAATGACCAGAAAGGTGTTGGAAGAGCTGGAATAACAAATAGGAGACTATTGTTACCCAAAGATCAAGAAGCTGAGACTACCCTACATAGGAAACCCTGAGGGGGCACTTCTAGAAAACTGCCACCAGTGATGTTACATGGAAACAGGCTATTGATGATGAGCAGAGCTAGAGAAGTCTTTCCTACTGAACTTCCAGAAACTTCCATCTATACAGCTGGGCCTCTTATGCCATTATAACACAGTTTCTCTGCTGGTGCTGCAGCTCCTGCTTCAATTGCCCCCAGAATGAGAATAAAATAGCTCTTTCTTTCTTCCCCTTCCTCTTCTCCTCCTCCTTCCCCCTCCTTACTTCTCTTCTTCCCCTTTTCCCCTCTTCCTCCTCCTCCTCCTCCTCCTCTTTCTTCTTCTTCCTTACCTTCTATTCTCCTTTTATTGTTTTTCATTAGAAGAATCCAGCAAAAACCAGATAGTTAGGGAGCCTAGTATGTAGTTTGTAGGATTTAAACCTGTTGGTGTAAAAGTATGTAGAAAATAGAAGGTGAAAGTAAAAGCTAATAGGCCTATTGGGCATAAGGTATTGTGTTTACATTTCAATTTAGTGGAGATCCCTAAAACAGATCTTTCCCTGTACCGCCTCCCAAAATAAGCAATGATAACAGCTCTCTCTCTCTCTCTCTCTCTCTCTCTCTCTCTCTCTCTCCTGTGATCCTCCCCCAGCCTCATACAGTCCTAGTGGCTGGTGTGTCATCCCCTCAGTTGCTGAAGCCAAATACCTAGTGGTTATTTTCTGATCCCTGTATTTTGCTAACACTGTACATATCATATATCAGCACAAGCTGTCTACTCCCTCTTCAAGATAGATTCAAAGTCTGTCCTTCTTGACCTCTCTACCATGACCACTTTAGTAGCAAGTGACATTTTTCTAAATTAATTCACAAGACTCATAAATGGTCACTCTTCTTTCATCCTTAATATCCCGACAGACTCTGCACTACATGGCACCCAGAGTTACCTTCCAAAAGTTTAGAGAGGTTAAGTAACTTTTCTCCTCAAATTCCTTTAATGGGTGCCCATCTCGCTCAAAATAAATTCCTAAGGCAGTCACGTGGCTTACAAGTCCTGTGTCCTCTGTCCCTCTGCTGTCATTACTGCTCTGGATTAATGTTTTACCAGTCTAGCACTCATGATGTTCCAGCACAGTTTCTTACTGACCCTCACCATAAACATGTTCAGGGCTTTTACGCTTGTCCTTCCCTCTCCCTGGAATAATACTCTTCCCCCAGGTATCTGTAAATCTTGTTCCATCAATTTTGATAGTTGTCTGCTTAAATATCACCTAATTAGAGAAGATTTTCCTGACTGACTATCATATCAAAAAACTTTCCGCCATATGTTGTTTCTTTCCCCTGGTGTATTTTTGCATAGCATTTACTACTTTGTGTGGTATGTGCTTTGTTAATATAACGTTTCATTACCTGTTTCCTGTCAATAGAATAATTTGCTTCATGAGTGCAGGTACTTTGTTTTATTCACTGATATTTTCCCAGTGTCTCAATAGGGTCTGACCCTGAGTAGGTGCTCCACTCACACTTATTGAATGAGTGAATGAATGAATGAATGAATTAATACTGTATGAAAAATAGAGTGGATTGGTTCCAGAATGGTTGCAGCTTGGGAGGGGAGTTATTGATGCATGATGGTAGCTTGGAGTAGCGTGGTTGTGGTGTTGGTAGTGGAGAGAGGAGAGTATGTGCTTTCAAGAGGTATTTATAAGGTAATAGCATTTGGTAGTCAGTTGAGTGTAAGTGGTAAGGAAGAGTTCACTGTTCAAGACGCCACCTAGATTCCTGGCTTGTAAAACTGAAATAATGATGGCGCTAGTCTCTGAGAAAAAGGAATAGAAGAGGGACCAATTATAAGGGAAAAATCATGAATTCAGTTTTGTTTTGTTCTGTTTTTTATTGGGGAATGGTGTGTTTCTCCAGGGCCCATCAGCTCCAAGTCGTTGTCCTTCGAATTGAACCAGCAACCTTGTTGTTGAGAGCTCACTCTCTAACCAACTGAGCCATCCGGCTGCCCCTCTGGAAGCTCAGCGGCAGCTCGTTGTCTTCAATCTAGGTGTGGAGGGTGCAGCTCACTGGTCCATGTGGGAATCGAACCAGCAACACTGTTGTTCAGCGCTCGTGCTCTAACCAACTGAGCCATCTGGCCACCCCATGAATTCAGTTTTGAGTGTTTAGTTTTACTTGTGTTAATCCAGACCCAAACTTTATATCTGAGGAACAATTACCTGAATAATTCAAATTCCTTGGTTAACCTCCTAATACTGGTAATGAAGAAGCTATTTATGTTAGCGATCTCTAGGGTTCTTGATGAAAGTAAGTATTATTACTAGAGATATCTGCCTTACCATCACTCACAGGAACTACTTTTCTTTGAAGTCACCCAAGGCCCCTATCTCTCCCAAAGTCTGCTATAAGAAAGGGTCTAGAACAAATAATTTACACCACAGTGTGAATTTAAGTTTGAGAAGCATTATCAGTCTCCCCTCTGACTGTACAATAAGTCTCCACCCCATCCCCACTCAAAAGAGATCTCAAGCAAAAGTAAGCAGGTAGGTAAGATCACTGTAGGAATAGAAACCCATATGTTACACATGGTATTATGTTGATTGAATGATAATCTAAAGGTATTTTTTAAACATAGGGTAAATTCTGGGTTCATTTTGATAATGTCAGAGAGAGATAGTAGCGGAGGTATTTTGAACTTCATTTCCATTTGACAAATAAATGGACCCTCAGCCCCAAGAATTTCAAGCCAGAATTAGCAGGTAAGTAAAATCATTGTAGAAATAAAGACCTATCTACTATTCATGAGATGATATTGATCTGCAGGGTTATTTAAAACTACTTTTTTATACATAAGAGAAACTGTAGGTTTATTTTAATAATCTCAGCTATGTAAATGGCTGGTTGCCTGGGAGATATATGATGGTTTCTTTGGTAGCATGTCAAAAAAATTTGCTTAGCCATAAAAATTTGAAAAGGATGAGGACTGATGTAGTAAACCTTTTATGATAAATCTACCTTTGCAATGTCTTTCTAAAATGAGGAGTTGCATTCCCAAAGAGGTAAATTGACTGGATATGAAAACTACTACTCTGATTAAAATAGCAGAGTAGAGAAAAATCAAGTTATTTAAATGCTAATTTTGCCCAAACTAAACACGTATTCACATGGCAAAAGGGAAGAAGGTTTTTGTCCCCACCCTACTGTAAGCCAAAGGACTTATTTATGTATTTAAGAGATATTTTCTTAGCAACTACCTACTTGACAAGTTTCGGGCTTAGCTACGTGAAATAATGAACTTGAATATACTGTGTTTGCTGCACTTGAGAGCCTCTTAGTTTATTCATGATAGGATAGAATATACTTTTATAACTTCAATATACTATGTCAAGGGAGTTACAGAGTCTTGTGGGAATTGAGAGAGAGAGAGAGCTTACTTGTGATTGGGATGGGATGGTGAACACTTAGGTGGATTCTTAGAGAAGGCAGCACTGGGGCTGAGCTTTGAAGAATAGACAAATAACATAGACAGACAGCATTGGAAAAGGTACAGAACTCCTGATAAAAGTAACATAAACGAAGGCATTGAAGTAGAAGATTGTTGCACACATACAGACTCGTGGAGGTGATTCTGTTTAGCCAAACCACAGAACACGTGAAGAGGAATGAGGAACAACTGCAAAGAGAGCTTAGGGGAGAATGATAAATTACCTAACATAATAGTTTAGACATCTGGACTTAATTTTTGTGATGCTTGGAATTAGAGAACTTAGACACCTGGTTATAATCCAGACCTACTATTAACTATCAGTGGGCAAGTTGGTAAGACCTCATCTTTTTGAGATGTTGGATTACTTATTTACATAATGAGAAAGCTAATCTAAGTCTGAAGTTCCTTCCAGTTCTCGGATTCATTCAGGCATTCAAACTCAGATTTGATTCCCTCCACGCTTCACGTGAAAATTTTTACTAATTTTATTCTTCTGACTTTCCTCCAAAATATCTCTTTTGACCATCCTTCATTCTCATTTCTACTGACATCGCCCCAGTGTAGAAATCAGATTCTTTGTCTTTTGCCCTAATCTGTTTATTCAGTATCATTGTTCATCAGGACCCATACGCAAAATGCAATGTTAACAAAATACTGGAAGTTACTTAAACCTGCCATCCACATTCACGCTTTTGTAGCATTGCTCATACTCTTTCTGCTTAGAATGCCCATTCTGCCAGTCTCCTTTTATGCTTAAGGAAGTCCTTAGCCACCTTCATAGTTCAGTTGAAACACTACTATTTCCCTTGAGCCTTACCTCAACTTCCACTTTTTCTTTTCTTTTTTTTTTTTTGTATTCTCAAAGCAACATTGAAGCTTGACAACCGTAAGAGAGAATTGGCTTGTAGTATGTACTGGGCAAGTTTCCTTTCCAATCTGTGAACAACAGTCTTTTATGGTTTGCCCTGCTCTTACAGCACCCTCCCCCCAACAAAGAACTGTAAAGGACCTCATCTGTCAACTCAAGTGACAAATGATTTGGACTAAGGATAAACACAGAACTCAAGTTGAGCCAATCCATTTGCACTTTGGAATGAGAATGCCAAGAAAAATGGATAAAGAACTAATCCTAGAAGCATAGAGCTGAGTCACGTTTTTGGCAGAATGATAAAAGCAGATCTGGAATCATCTGAAGATTCTGGAACTACTCTACGTCTTGCTTTTCCTAAAGCCTGTTTGCTCAGCTGTATCTTGAATTTTATGACGTCTGTAATAAAACTCTGTTTTGAGGTAGTTTGAATGAGATTTTGTTACTTGAAATCAAATGTTTTCTGATGTGAACATTGATCAGTCCTCTGTCATCTGTTTCTTTGCTATCTTCTAATCCTATAGTTATTTCTTGAGACTGGTAATGGATGTCAAGTTTTACTAAATGATAACATGCTTTAAGAAAATATTTCTTATATCTCACCTGATTGGTGTATTGCTTAGTCCAAATTAGTGATTTGGTAAATGTATATAGACTAAAATGGATGGACATTAAGGTGGTAACTGAATATCCTTCTGCTAAAAACTAGTGTGGGGGGTCAGAGTGACTCCTTAAGGCAGTTATTCAATGGGGTTTTGTTACTGGTAGATGTGAGCCAGAATTCTTGAGGTAGAGGAAAGAATCCAGAGCAATAAAGACTAGATGCAAATAGCAATGTAAAAGGAGCAGAGCCAGAATAATTAATATTTCAGGGTGTGATGGCTGATATTAGATGTGGATTCATGTGTGGCACTGGTGATACCCAAGTGGGATATATAAATGTATATCTTTATTATGGTAAAAAAATATATACCATGAAATCAATCAATAGTTTAATTGTATGCATATTGTTGTACTGCAGATATCTGGAATTTTTTCATCCTGCATGACTGAAACTCTGTATCTATTGAACAGCAATTCCCTATTTCCTTTTCCCCCCAGCCCTTGACAACCACCATTCTACTTTCTGCTTCTATGAGTTTGACTACTTTTAAATATCTCTTATAATTGGAATCATGCAGTATTTGTCCTTCTGTGACTGGCTTATTTCACTTAATGTAATGTTCTCAAGTTTCATCCATCCTGTAGTATATGACAAGGAATCTTTGTTAAGGTTAAATAATATTCCGTTGTTATTCCATTGTATATATTTACTAAATATACTTTATCTGTTCATTTGTCTGAACATTTAGATTGTCTCTACCTCTTGACTATTGTGAATAATGCTGCAATGAACATGAGGATGAAAATGTCTCTTTCAGATCCTGTTTTAAATTCTTTTGGATACACAAATATACCCAAAAGTGGGATTACTGGATCATGTGGCAGTTTTATTTTCAAGGTTTTGAGGAACCGCCATAGTATTTTCCACAGCATCTGCACCAATTTACATTCCCTCCAGCAGTGTACAAAGGTTCCAATTTCTCCATGTCTTCATCAACACTTGTTCTCTCTTTTATTGATGATGACCGTCCTATTAGGCGTTAGGTGGTATCTCATTGTGGGTTTGATTTGCATTTCCTTGATGAACAGTGATCTTGGCATTTTTTCATATATCTTTTAATATATTGGCCATTTGTATATCTTCTTTGGATAAATGTCTATTGAAGTCCTCAGACCATTTTTTAATCAGGCTTTCTTTTTCTATTGAGTTGTATAAGTTCCTTCAATATTTTGGACATTAACACCTTATCAGATGCATAATTTGCTAATATTTTCCTGTGGAATCGAGACTTCAACTTGTGGAATCTGATATTATCTCCAGGAAGTTAGTGTCAAAATTGAGTTGAATTCTTGGACATTCTGCTAGTTTCTGAAAAATGTTTGGTGGTATGGGAAAAATCTCCACATATTTGGTGATCAGAAGTATCAGAAGTAAAGTGTCACGATGCACATGATTGGTGTGTGTGTGTGTGTGTGTGTGTGTGTGTGTGTGTGTCCTAGACCTGTGTATAACCTGTTCAAATTAAAGCCCCTGGCTGTTCTACTTGGTCTTTCCTTGTAGAGTTTCTCCGTGGGAATGCACAGGTAAGTATTCAGATAAAGATTCTTGTGCAGATTTCTAGGGTTATTTTGGCTGTGTAGCTCCATTTCCTCTGCTACCCTGTTCTTTAAACTCTGGCCATCTTATCCATCCTGAACTTTGAGCACTGTCTCCTCAACTCACTGAGACCACCATAGATTACCTGGTACAGCCTGCCTATGTCTTGCTCAAGAAACTGTGTTTAGGCAGAAAGTTCGGGCAATCTGAAGTCTCTATTAGTTTTGTTCTCGCCAGGATCACAGTTCTGCTATACCTGTTGTCCAAAAAACTGAAAATTGTCAGCTCATATATTTTATCCAGTGTTCTAGTTATTTCTGGTGAGAGATTTTCCTTTTGTTTTCAGTAGTACAATTCTATAAGCTACTGATTTATATAAAATGTATCTAATCTTTTAAAAACTCTTTCTTAAAATACGAAATTTATGTTTCTTTATAATCTCCACATGATCAGAATTTTATACACAGTTGTTCTTATTTTCATCCTTAACTTTTTTTGTTTTATTTTTCCAAGTCAGGCACTACTTAAAAACAATAGCATACTTCATATAGGTGGGTGTTAGGGATTCTGCTGGTTCAGACCTGTTTGTCCAATGAGTCTTTTGAGGGTGATGGGTACACTTTCCTGATGGTATCTAAGTGGGAATTTGGAAGTAAGACAGCTTCCAAATGACACTCATTCTATAATTAAGGTGAGCATTGTTCTGTGACAAGATACACACTAGCAGTTCTAGTTCTTCCAGGATAGCTCTTTTCCATTTCTTTAGGGAGCAGTTCTCAAGATCTGGCCTGAGGATAAACACTCTGCTGCCAGCTCAAAATTTCAGAAGATGTAGGAGGCTAGTTTAAGCAGCTATTCTGTAAAAATAATAATAATAATAATAATAATAATAATAATAATAATAAATAATTCAATTATTCTTCTTATTTATAACCAACCACTGCTCTTACTCTGCAAACTTGGTAGCTTTGAGCTTAGAGACTCAATTTCTATCACCGAAATGAGAGGCTCCCAAGTCCAGTGAAAAGTTCTCCTGTGTTGTAGGCTGTAACTCCCCTGTGTCCTTTATGTCTTCTAGGAATATTTTGAAATCTTTGGTTTGCTGAAGCCTCCACTTTCATTCTTAACACTGCTACAGATTGACTAATTTATTGTGTTTTGTCTCTCTTTTCATTTTTTAAGGAGTTAGCAGAGGTAGAAGTAAATTGCATATTTTTAATCTACTTTTTATTGCAGATGCCCAAGGGGTTTTATTTTTGCTTTGAGATCATTTTTCCTTTTTTAAATTCTTTGTTTCCTTTGCTTTTTTTTTTTTTTTTTTCATTTTCTTCATTTTATTAAGCCTAGTCATTCTCCTCTTAAACCAGTAGTGCTCTCACATGGACAGCACTGATAAACATACCCAATATTTATCTCTATCAATGGCATGAACATATGATTTTCTCACTTAAAAAAAATATTGGGGTGACATTGGGTAGTAAAATTGTATAGGTTCCTTGTTTCCTTTTCCATATAATGTGTATTTAAGAAGTTTATCTTACTTTTTGGCAGCATTATTTGAGAATAAATCTAAAGATAAAATGTATATGAAAGTGTTTGGTAATTATAAACTATTAAGTTAAATATTTGGACACATCACATTTCCATCCTTTAAAAAAGAAAGGAAGAACAAAAGAAACAAATGAAACAAAACATGATTCTTTCAGGAGTTTTGGAAAGTATTGTAAGAAACTGTCACATACATTAATTTTCATTGGCATATATCAAATCTGTTAGGTTTGGGCTCAGTGAGTTTGGATGGTGTTTTGTGCAACTTCAGAGAGCTGACAAATGGTATAGTGTGGTCCTTAATCCATGCCATTAAACACAGTAACTTGAGATATTCACTAGTGAGTGATGGCCTGCTATAACGGAAATTCTAGGAAGGCTCCAATCACTTCTGCTTCTTGATGGTCTCTTGAATGTAACTTATTGTGTCATTTTTGGCAACACACTCATATGGACCTGGCATAGTAGATAATATAACTCTCCCTAGAACTATGAGAACTCCGGAGTTCCTCTTTGTTTAAAAGTTACAGTAGTTTACCATCTAAGGAAAAGAATTTGCTATTTAAATGAGCCACTCCTTTACTTTAGTAGGTTACAGATTAGGAAAAGTTTCCAACCTCCACTGACATTTCTTTCCAGTTATTGTCATGATTTCCAGCGATCAAAAAACATATTAAGTAGATTTTACAAGCTTTGCAATTTTATGGAATCATGTAATACACCAAAAATCATCATTATCAGTGAACTGAGTTGTCTTTGATTCTTTTTTTTTGCAACCAAACTTCAAAATTCAGTTTCATGTAGAATATTTCAAAAGTCACTGAATCTTAGCCCTGAATTCATGATAGAGGTGAGAATTTCTGATAACTTGTGAACTCTTTATTTTGAAGCTTGCATGCTTTTGTTGATGTTTAATTAATTGCCATAATTATAGTTATATGCTATATCTATATGCTATTGATATATACTATATCTACATAATCCTTAGGAGTCATTCACACCTTTACATATTACAAAATTATCAGTTCCAATCCATATGGCTTTTGAAAAATTTCAAGCTTAGACAGTTACAGAAATGATAATTATTAATAAGCATATATCCTCCAAGTTTCATGTTTTCCCACCCAGTAGTATTTATTTTTCTCCCTTCCCACATCTTAATCACAAAATTTTTAAATATAAGAATTTCAAATGAAAATAATATCAAATATATATATCTTTTACAGAATTTATCGCCAGGTAAATGACATATTCTCTAGGTCTAAACAAAATGAATTAAAAGGTTCTACCCAAAAGGAATGTGAGTTCAATTAGTAGTACTGTCCTCACCCAGTATAGCAGTGTTTATCAAGGTTTTCCCCGTGCTATGTAGAGAAATACATATTACCCTGTTACTAAGTACATATATATACATATAAATATGAAAATTAAAACATGTTTTATAAAACAAACTTACTTTTATTACTTGTGCTATATTATATTTTTTGTCTGTTACGTTAAAAATGTTTGTGATCTATTTCATTACCGATGACATAGTATCTGAAGAACCATTATAATTATGAGGAATTACCAGTGTGTCAGAAAAGGGCGAGAAAATTCTCACCCCTCTTTTTTGGTCACTAGAGTATGAACCTGGGACTCGGTCTTGTCCAGTTAGAGCTTTACAAGAAGGGCCACTGAATTTTTATATTTAAAAACACTTGAAATATGTATTTATAGAAGTGCATAAAATAAAGAACTTGATTTATCATGATCAGAATACCTGCACCAACACCATCAAGGTTAAGAAATAGTAACGTTGAGATGAAATCTAAGAAGCCATCCTATGGCCCTTCACGTCTGCATGTTCATCATCTCTAAAGGTAAGTACTGTCTTGATTTGATCATTTTCTTGCTCCATTATTATTTGTTGCTACCCAAGCATTTATCTCTAACTACTACTATAATTAGATTTTTGCCTTTTCAATTTTTATATTACTAAATATGGACACGTATTCTTTCCTATCTTTTGCTCATCATTTTTATAAGATCTATCTTTAGCATTGCATGTAGCTATAGTTCAATCATTTTTCTTGCTGAATTGTATTCTATTGTGTGACTATATCCATAATTTACTTTTCTATTAATGATTAAAGGGCATTTATATTGTTTTTAATTTGGGGCTTTTAAGATTAATCATATTATGCATATCATTTTAGTGTCTACATCTAGCAGTGGAGTTACTTGATCATATGTTAGTATATGTTCAACACCAGTAGAAAATGAGTGTTCCGAAACAGTTGTTTCAACTGACACTTCTATCAGGAATGTGTGAGAATTCCAACTGACCTACATTTCCACCAACACTTAGTATTATCAGAGTTTCAAATATTAGTCAAATTGTTCAATGTGTATATTAACTTACTTTGGGCTTAATTTTCTTTCACTAGTGACCTATGAGGTTGATCATCTTTTCCAATGTTTTAAAGCCTTTATTTAGAAATTATATTTTATCAAATCCTGCTCAAGTCTTTTGACCTTTTAAAATTGGGTTGTCTGTTTTTTTGTAATTATTTATAGGAGTACTTTATATTTTTTGATATACACTTTCAGTTATATATGTTTCAATACCTTGTTCCACTCTGTGGATTATCTTTTTATTAGTAATAGAAAAATTAATTTTAAAGCAGATAATTTTAACTTTCCCTTTATGTTCAATAATTTTCAAGAAAATATGCCTCCCTTTGATTACAACCCTCTTCATCCATTCTTGAAGTAACCACTGTCTATTGTGGTAATTATATTACTGCTTTTAAAAAAAATTTACAATCTCTTTCTGTGCCCCTAATTTTAAAAAAATTTACTTGTTTTGTATATTAATCAATGGTGTAATACTTTATTGCTTCTTTTGACCAGTATTTTGTACATAGTTTTGTACATATATTTCCACTGACCAAGAGAATTGCAATACGTGTGCATAAAGTTTCCCCATACGTTTACTTATAGATTAAATAGATCTGTTTGTGGGATCTCTATTTCATTGGTCTGTTTGTCTATTTTTACATCAATATCACTGTTTTACATATTTTAAATTATAGTATGTATTGATATCTGGTAATGCATGTTCTCCAAGTTTATTCTTCTTATTTCAGTATTATCTTGACTATTGATGGGCCTTTGCATGTAAGTTTTAGAATCAGCTTGACTATTTGGTCATATTTTTATTAAAATTGCTTTGATTCTACTAATCAATTTTGGGAAATTGGCATCCTTAACATATTTAGTCCTGTAATTCATGGCTATAGTACATTGCTCCATTATTTTGATCTTTTCAATTTGTTTTCAGTAACGTTTTATTGTTTTGTGATGATGTCTGCTTATTTATAATTAGATCCCCCCTCCCCCAGGGATTTGATATTATTTGTGCTATTTTAATTGTGGATCACCTTAAATTCTTGAATTGTTTGTAGTTAGTATATGGAAATAAAATAAAATAAAAATGGATGTTTTTATATTGACCCTGTATTTGCTAAATTAATTTGTCCATTCCAATAGGCCTTTCTGGATGTTTTGTTTTGGTTTTGTGTGTTGTTTTATTTTTCTATATACATATTTATGTCATCGATGGCTGGTAGAAGTTTTAGATCTTCCTTTCCAATCCTATGCCTTTTATTGTATGTTTGTTCTTTCTTGCATTACTGCTGTAGCTAAAATTAATGTTAAAGTGTTGATAGCAAACACCCTTTTGTATTACTCGTCTCTGGAGGAAGGAAATATTTTACCATTAAAAATGATGTCTGCTGTAGTTGTTTGTAAATATTGTTATCAGGTTCATATTTGGGAGGTTTAGTTTTATTCATTGATATAATTCATATTGACAGAAAGTAGTTCACTTATTTTTAAAAAATCTAGTTTTACAAACTTGATTTTAACTACAACACTAAGTCTACATGAAATGAAATGATTATATTTTATATTATGCTTATCTCTGACATATTAGTTTGTGATTTTTATTTGTCTTACTTGTTCTTTGTTTATTTTTTCCAATGTCTAGCTTTATTTTAGATTCATAGTTTTTTATCATATATCTCGTGGTTACTGCAGAAATCCTAGCATGCTCTACAGAAGACTTAGAGTCTTCTGTAGTCCTGGGAAATGGTCTGCATCAGCTTCTGTGGCTCTCCTTTCATGTGAGAGTCCTGCTGCAGTCCCTGATTTCAAACACTGAGCTTGTCTCTGGCTGAGTATTTCACATGGATTACTCAGTTCTATTGCCCCATGGGCCTGAATTCCCAGGTGACTCTGCCTGATTCTGAACAGAGAGGTCATTATGTACATGGCTCCAGCCTTGCTCTTGTAAATGCTTATAATGATTTTGTCCCCATCTATGTCTTTCAAATTATCTTCATATTAATGATTTATCTAACTTTGTATTTGGAGGTGAGCGTGGGTGTCACACACATACAACTGCAATTCCTATCCCACTGGTATTTCTTCCTCAGTTTCTGTTACCTGGATTTGGAGCAGTGGTCCCAACTAAAGATAATGATGGCTTAAACTACGGTGGTGGCAGGGGAAAGAAGCATCTGGATTTGAGATATATATTTTGCATCAAATTTTATGATTGAATGTGAGTGATGAGATATCTAGGAGTTGTAACAGTATCTTACTTAGTCTTCTGGTTTGAGCAACTGGATAGATTTAGTATAATTACTGAAGTGGCAGAAACTGGAAGAGAAGCTTTGTTTGTTAGGGATTTGCAATTGAGAATTTACTTCTGAGCAGGTTGAGATATAATTTTTGTGAGACACAGAAGTGGACATATCAAGCAGGTTGTTGGATACATGAAAGGCTTGGTAAAAAAAACACCTGGACTAGATACAAGGTGGGGTGGGGAGTTATCATACGAGGTCTGACAATGAAGTTTATGAACTCATCCTAGAAAAAGTGTACATACCTTGTTTCCCCGAAAATAAGACCTAGCTAGACAATCAGCTCTAATGCGTCTTTTGGAGCAAAAATTAATATAAGACCTGGGATTATATTATATTGTATTATATTATATTACATTGTATTGTATTGTATTATATTACATTACATTACATTACATTACATTACATTACATTACATTACATTACATTACATTATATTATACCTGGTCTTATATTATAGTAAAATAAGACTGGGTCTTATGTTAATTTTTGCCCGAAAAGACGCATTAGAGCTGATTGTCTGGCTAGGTCTTATTTTCAAAGAAACATGGTACCTCATTGCTGACTATCACTATGGTCACCTTCGAAGTACTCCCCTTGGGAAGCTATGCACTGATGCCAGTGCCTAGCCCACCCTTCAAAGCAATTTTGGAACTTTTTTTCTGGAGTGGCCATCAGAGGTGTTATCGTATTACCTTTCATGTCATGAATGTCATCAAAATGTCTTCCTTTCAATATTTCCTTTATCTTCGGGTAAAGAAAGAAGACATTGGGGGCCAGATCAGGTGAATAGGGAGGGTGTTCCAATACAGTTACTTGTTTACTGGCTAAAAACTCCCTCACAGACAGTGCCGTGCGAGCTCGTGCATTGTTGTCATGCCAGAGCCATGAATTATTGGCAAAAAGTTCAGGTCATCTAACTTTTTTCCACAGCCTATTGAGCATTTCCAAACAGTAACCTTGGTTAACTGTTTGTCCAGTTGGTACAAACTCATAATATAATAATACAATATAATAATCCCTTTGATATCAAAAAAGTTTAGCAACATTGTTGCAACAAGTTTGTGAACTTAATTGTCACAACTCATATATAAATGGCATTGGAATCTATTCTCTCCAGTTGATACTTGTTGCAGTCCATTAGGTTGATTTTTCACAGTTAGTCACATATGTTTTACTAATTCTGACCTTGCTAAGTGAACTTCAAACCCTCTGTATACAAGCATTTCAACTTCCTCAATTTCACACAATTCCTGAGATTTCTCTTACTCAGCTATTTCCTAATATTTAAACAGAAAGGAAACAAGAGTGGCTCGTGACTCAGTCCAGTGAACACTGGTTGACTTACCATGAAGAAATGGATATGAGGCAGAACAGGGTGTTATCCAATAAATATTAGACTGGGATTTTTGTCTGATTTTTAAGGATTTTTTTTCTAACAGGCTTTGAGTTTTTTTCATGCATATTTTTTTTTTAAATAGAAAGTCAAAGTTTATGTAAACCCTTCTTTCAAAATTTATAGCTTTTACTTATGCTAACTGAAATAAGGCTGTCAGAGAAAGACGAATACCATATGATCTCACTTATATATGGAACCTAAAGATCTGAATAAATGAGCAAAGTAAACAGAAATAGTCTCAGAGATATAGAGGAAAAACTGATGGTTGCTAGAAGGGAGGGGGTGAAGGGATGAGGAGGAAGGGGAAGGAATTAGATAGAATAAATTGGTAAGTACAATATTGCCATGGGGATATGAAAGGCAGTTTGGGGAATATAATCAATAATGTTGTAACGATTTTGTATGGTGTCAGATGGGAACATTTCTTACTAGGGAGATAACTTCATGGGCAGTGTAGATGCTTGCCCACTGCACTGTACACCTGAAGCTGTAGCTGAATAATATTGTATGTCAACTATCATTTAACATATATATATATATATATATATATATATATATATATATATATATACATATATATACATACATATATATGTATATATATGTATATATATATGTGTGTGTATATGTGTGTGTGTGTGTGTGTGTGTGTGTGTGTGTATAGTCACGGGATACGGAGTACAGCTCAGGGAATAGAGTCAATGGAATTGTAATAGATATATACCATGTCAGAGGGGCAATAGATTGGAGGAGAGGGGTTATCACTTTGTGAGGGGTGAAATGTCTAACTATTGCATTGTTTTGTACACCTGAAACTAATGAAAAATAAATTTTTAAAAAAAATTATAGCTTTTGCAGAGACCAGAGCCATGAAAACAGTCATTTTCTCAAGAATGCAATCTATGATTTAATTTGTGAAAATGAATAAACCTTCATTTATTGATTTTAAAGAGAACTTAAGATATATCATTCTGTACCTCCTTATATTCAGATCCTCATTAGTGAAAACCGCCCCAAATCATCTAATCAGAGGGGAGGTCTGTTTTCATAGCAATATTTAAGACATAGAATATGCTCATAACTCTAGAAAAAGAGAAATTTCAGAATATATGATTTTGTATTTCATCATTACTAGTGCAATCATATTCTCAATGTATGAGGCAAAATAATGTGGAACTCCTAGTTACATGTATCTTTCACACCTTCAGCAGCCAGCCCTCCCTCAAAAGGGAGAGGGGATGGAGAGAGAGAGAGAGAGAGAGAGAGAGAGAGAATATGAAGAATCAGAAAATGATTTGTACTGGAATAGAAACACTAGTGTCTGAGGGAAAAAAAAGTGCATCTGGTTCCATCTAGTTGAATAAAATTTCTTTTACTCAAACCGTTCAGTGCTTCAAACTCCAGAGCCCTGTTATCTCCACCACCAGGTACAATGATTATTCCTGAATAAATCTGAATCAGTAAAGTGTAAAATGTGGAGACTTTCTGATGTTTTAAAACAATGCAATGGAAAAATCGGAAGCCTCTTAATAGGAAACTTAATACACCAAGTCTTATCAGGTTGATTTTCTGACCTGATTGTTCATCTCTGTATGGAGCGCGGCTCCTTGGTTCACTGGTGCTGCTCCTAATTCAGTCTTCTGCTGAGTCTTTGCTACCAGAGTGAAAGTAGGTGAGGCAGTTTAATGAGTGCCATTATAATGAACAAGCAGTCTCTGGACCCTGTGCTTTAAAAATCCAATAAGCTCACTTTGACTGCACTATTTTAACTCCCTGTAAATTAAAGTAAGCATCGTTTGAGGGAAATGAGAGGTGGATGATGGAGGTAACTGTGGCTTTGTGTGCTTTTTCCCCCCTCCTCCATTCCTACCCTGACCTGTGTGAAGGGGAGAGAGGCCGTAATTATAACAGGATTCAAGCCACTTAATAAATGTTTAATTACATTCAGATCTGTTCACTTAGCTTACAAGTTATTGTCAGCCAGTTAATGGAACATTAATTTAAAAACATATTCAATGAGGCAAGGGTCATTTTCATGTGGAAGGATTCTACCTGCCTTTGGAGCCCTGATGGAGTGTCTCAGCTAATTAGCATTTAACAGAAGGCCATGTCTTTGTGTCGTTTGGTAAAATATGTCTCATGACAGCAACATAATGTTTGAAGGAACAATAGTGGAGGGGGTGGCAACCAAATTGGCAATGTGGCTAGAAATTAAGAAAGAATGAAGGTATATAAGAAAGCTTCAAAGCTCTAAGTAAGTGGGGAAATATGCAAGTTCCATTTTTTTTTTTTTTTTGTATTTTTAAAAATGTATTTTATAGAAAATGTGCCTTTAATATTAGGTCAGACTTTGCATTTGATTTAGAGAGCAATTCCTCTTCCTTTGAATGAATTTCCCTAGACATTCTGTTTTACTGTATTTGTGATTTCAAAAATTCAACAAAACAGCTGCTTCTTATATATCTTCTTACATTTATGATATTAAAGAATAATACATTTTGATAAAATTTACAATTTATTTTGCTCGTCTACCAAAGGAACGTCATAGTTCTATGGACTGTATTTAGATATTACTTTTGTTCATGAAATCATGCGGCTCGATTATAGAAATAGAACAAGATCCTCTTTCTTGTGGTGATTTGCACTTTTGATATTTTGGAAAATATGTACTTCATACAACTGCAGAAAATTAATAGGATGTTTAACAACTCTTTTAATTTTTAAGAAAAATATTGTTTTAGTTCATCCCTATTCAAGGGATTATACATTTTTAATAATGATTTCTATCATGGTAAAAAATAAATGCGAAAATTTCACTGTAGTTGTAGATTAGTTACTACGCTCAATATGTACCAGGCACTGTCTCAGAGCTTTATAATCATTGCCTCATTTAGCAGTCACAATGCCCCCATTATACAAATTAGAGAACTGAAGCACAGAGCAGTTGCATAATTCATACAAAATCACGGAGATGGTGGATGGCCCAGCTTAGATTCACATTTACCCGTCTTTATTCCAAAGCATATACTTTTAGCCACCACACGTGAAGATAAAAGAAAAATGAAAAATTTTTACATACGATAAAAAAAATTACAACTAGCTGATGAATTGTTGTTGTCTTTTGCATTAAAAAAATCAATCATGGTGTGAAATGATGAAAGACACTATTATAAGAAAGTGGAAGGACTTGAAACATGAGTTTAAGAGGAGAAATATTCTAGAGTCTATATCCAAATCTTAGTGCCAGACTGTCAAGATGGAATATATAGTTTTTAAAGGTGGAAGGAAACAAGGGAAACAAAATTATGAAAAATGCAATTGCCTATTGCTGTATACATGACCCGGAGAGGTCATAAATTTTGAACATGTACGAATACGTAAAGTTCATGTCTGTGTGCATTGAAGAGCCCAGAGCTCTGTTTTCCCCGCACTGGCTCACCCTTGTCTCTTCTCTGGCGTCGCCTCATCACTACCCTCTGCCTTGACGATACGAGCAGGCACCCTGTCCTGCCCTCCGTCCCCATCTACGTCAGTCTAAGATGCCAATGCCATTTCACATCGCCAGACTCATATTCTTCAGTCCATCTCTTATCATTCCATATCCCAGCTACTTCCAATACCTAAAACCCTTCCACTGTGGTCCTGAAATACGTTAACAAAATCCTTTGTATCACGAGGCTTTTCTGTTTCCTGCACCTTCTTTCTTAAATGAGAATCTGACTCTCTCCTAAGGACTCGGTTTCCCTCTCAATAGGTGACTGTTGGTTTGATGTACTCCTCATACTTGGGATTAGGGTATGTGTCCTCATGGCTGTTATCATACGCTCCCTCTCATTTTTAATCTCACGTCCTCAGAGATTCCTAACAACTACCTCCCTCAGTGCAGTGGCCTTTAGACCCTTGGGCTACTCAGCTTCATTCCTTAGAGGTTTTAGTTCCAGTCCCATACTTTCTCCAATATTGTTCAAGTATTGCTTCGGGTGATTTCAACATCCCTGTAGGTGATCCTTGCAATACTATGACTTCCCAGGTCTTTAACTTTCTTGCCTCTGATTATCTTGCACAACCCCTGCCTCAGCCATGCATTGCCATAGTTATAAGCTAGACTTACCATTGACATAACTTCAGTTCCTCTACAATCCTAATTTCAATCTGAATTTCAAACACCTCATATCAGGCAACCACTTCCTATCTCTCCATTTCATTCCTTCGAGAGCACTATCTCCAATGTTTTTTAACTGAGCCAGGATTTACAATTCATTATTGCTCTCTGCTTTTCACTTTTCATTCCTCTTGATTTTTAAACCAGTTTGGGTCCATGCTCCATCATCCTCATCATCATCATCATCCTCATCTTCCTCCTCCTCATCATTACTTACCTGTCCCTCTCATCTTTCATCATACTTACCTGGAATATTCCAACCCTAATGAGAGTCCCTACTTATCTGCACTTGGACTCAAAAAGCTGGCTGTTGCAGAGGAAAAACTCACAAAGGTGCTGAAAGCTTTCATTTTAAATTTGTAACACTACCAGAAATTGTCCCGTAGTTCAGCCACACAATTCTGTCACAGTTTCCCACTCCATACACTCTCCCAGTATCCTAGATAACTATTTTATACTTTCTCCTCTCTTTAAACTTCCAAATCTTTCTATATGCCCCTTCTTCTAAACCTATGATTTTCGTTTGCATTTCAATTAAAAAACAAAACAATGAAAAGCCTCACTTCTGCTCCCATGGTTACCTCTCTGTACCTTCCTGCCTCTGTAACCCAAATCCTTGCCTTTTCCCTCACTACCAGGGAAGGCCTCTATTCATAACTAAGGCAGCCTCTTTACGTGAACACTTGTTTCTTTCCTGTTTTAACTATTCAAGGCCATAGCTCCAACAATAAATCTGTTCTTTGTGTGATCAATTTTCTTTTTCAACTGGGAAAATAGGATTATAGTTTCTAAATGACTTACAATTTCTACCACCAAAAAAAAATAAAAAAAGCAAAAAGCCAAACTACTTTGCCCATACATTGCAGTCCAGCTATCACTGCGCCTTTCTGCTCTCTTACAGAACAAAACAATGTAGAGTTGACCATAGTTATTCTTTCCAGTTTCTAACCTTTCTTTCTCTCTTAAACTCACTCCAGGCAGGTTTTGGCCACTACCATTCCACTGAAATGGCTCTTGTCAACAAGACCAGTGAATTCTGTTACGGAATCTGATGATCAAGTCCCGGATCTATCGGGAGCCCTTGACACAGTCGACCATTTCTTCCTCCTCATGGACAAACCTGTTTCCCGTAGGCTCAGGCCTGCCCGAGTCCTCTGCTTTCCTATGTCACTGACCATGCTCTCGGTCTCCATTGCCAGATCCTCATTGTGCGTCTGTGCTCACAATGTTGGGCTGCTGCTCTATTTCCTGTAGTCTTATGGCTTTAAATATCATACATTTCTTTTCATATCTGAAACTGATGTTTTCAGTTTGAACACCTAAATTAAAACCCATATTTGAATAGTTAAATCCCCAGGCAGTGGCTCCATTTCATTGTCATCTCACACTTAACAAGTTCACAAAGAAATTTCTGACCCCCCACCCATCTCAGTAAATGGCACTGCCAACTGTCTGGTTACTCAGAACAAAATCTTTGGAGTAACATTTGGAATCTCTAAATACCTTACATTACTCTAAAAACAAGTCCCATGGATCTATCTTCAATACCCATGATGAGAATCTCTCCCCTACCTTCTCCCTTACTTTCTCCACCACTAATATTCTTGTCTCAGCCACCACCATCTCTCAGCTGGATTACCACAAGACCCCATTTGGCTTTCCTGATTGTGCCATTTCCCGTCTGCGGTTAATCAGCAGCCAGGATGATACCTGTACAATGGGAGTCAGTTCATTTCATCACCATGCTCAATACCTCCCTTGATTTCTCACATGATTTAGTGAATAAACTGAAGTCCTTACATGGCCGACTGAGCCCAGCATGACCTGGTCCTGTGCTACTTCTCCGACTTCTCCTCCTTCCACACTCTTCCTGGAGCAGTCTATGCTAGTCACACTGAAATCCCCAATGCTCTTCAAATGGGCAAGTAGGTTTTATACCTCAGGGCCTTTGCACCTACAATTCCCTTGCCTACAAATGCTTTTCCCCCCATATAATCTCAGGGTTTTCTCTGTCACCTTCTTCAGGTCTGTGCTCAAATATCTTCATATCAGTGAAGCATTTCTTCAATACCATACTTAAAATCACACTCCCCTTGCCATGTCACTCTCTATCTCCTTTCCATATTTTAGTTTTCTTTATTGTACTTCACCAGCTCCCTATCTGACAAACCTTATATTTTAAATATTTAAATTATCGGTCTCCCTTTTATTAGAATTTCTAATTCACGAGTCAGGTATCTTTGTCTTTTTTTTTTTTTTTTTTTTTTTTACTATTATATCCCTAGTCCCTAAAACAATTCCTGATATGTAGCAGGCGTTCAGTAAGTATTCATTAAATAAATGTAATACACCAAATATGATGGTATAAATCAGTTCAAAATTCCTGGCTGTCTATCAATGACAGTATAGATAATAAGAGATAGGAGCAGAAGAAAGACACTGAAAACTGCGAAATTTTCTCTCTCTTCCTGATATTACCTAGAAAGTGAAATGAGCTATGTTTTAATAGCACAGAAATTATTAAAAGGAAAAAAAATCTTCCTTTTGACAAACTAGTTTTGGAACATCAGCAGTGGTTCCCAAAGAGTATTCCATCTGAAAATGTAATAGGAACTATTATCTATGAGAGGGATTTTATAGTACACAGAAAAGCTGTTATCACAGACATTTAAATGTTTCCCCATTACAGGACTTTTAAAATCCCTTAACATTCATTTTTTTTCACTGCAAATCCTGTAAAAGGAATAAATTATATAATGTTTTCCAAATTGATTTGAGTATATAACTTTTTTTCACAAAGCTATTTATGGAATTTCATTAAATAAACTGAGATATAACAGCTTGCATTCTCTCTCTCTCTTTTCTATAAGTACTTGAGCTATAAAATAACCAGTCAGTGCTATCAGAAATCATCTCCTGCCTAGCTAATTGATCCCTTCATT
Source organism: Rhinolophus sinicus (assembly GCF_036562045.2). Classification (NCBI taxonomy): domain Eukaryota; kingdom Metazoa; phylum Chordata; class Mammalia; order Chiroptera; family Rhinolophidae; genus Rhinolophus; species Rhinolophus sinicus. The sequence continues at coordinate 146,666,852 of NC_133756.1, forward strand.
TATTGAATAAGGTTTATTTAACACCTACTGCAGGCATTATTCTAGGCGCTGAGAATACAGGAGAAACAAAGTCCCTGCTCTTATGAAGATTACATTTTACTTTCTACTAATAAAACCAATGAGGTACAAAAATAAAATCATAGACACAAAGGCTCAGATAATATAAGCTATTTCTCAAATATATGGGAGAGTATGTGTGTGCATTATTATATAATAATAGTAATTTTATTATTTTAAATTATATCATTTTACTCTTATATAGCAAGAAAATCTATAATAACCTTTTAAATTTCTAATAGTGCAATACCAGCCTGTGATTTGATATGACATTTTTGTGAATGTTTAAAAAAAATTTACCACTTTTTTATCATTCCACACAGAGAAATGCACAAGCTGGTAAAAATTTTGAACAGCAATCCTGAACCCTGGATTTATTAAGCCCTGTGCTCTTGGGCAAATCACTAAATAGCTCTAAACCTCAAGATCTTTGGCTTTAGATGATCTGAAGAAACATATATGGAACACCTGCTCTGAAAAATGGTCATTCCTATCCCTGCTCTGTGTTCCTGTTTCTGTATTTGTATAACAAACATTTCAGGTGTGGCAAATTATAAACACACACACACACATACACACACACTCATCATTGCCATCACTATTCTCTATAGCTGATAGGAGAACATCTATAGCCATGTGATGGTCATTGTACTAAGTTCTATATACTATGTTATGGGTAATCAACAGGTAGCATTCCATAGGGAAATACGGCAGATCATTTTCTAAAATATTTACTTTTTCTTCTTACCAGGTCCTTCCCAACCAGCCCCTCCCTGCAGAAGGATTATACTTCCTTCCCCATTGATTTCATGCTTATCCATATGACTTGCTTTGTACAGAGAAAGATGAGTGGAAGTCATGTATTCCACTTCCCAGCAAAAGCCTTAGGACCATCAGATGGTCCTACCATGTCTATTTTAACTCTTCCATAAGAACTGGCGTGAACCAGACAAGAGACGTTTCTTCAGAGTTGGTCTCTGCCACTGATGCTGAGCCATCACTCACCCAACACTAGCCTGAGATGGCCACAAACATGAGCACTATAATTTTGCTCTAAGCCTCTATGATTTAAGGTCATGTTCTCGCCACAGCCCTATGTAGCTTAAGCTGAGTGATACAAAAAACTTAAGAGATAGATTTACATTTCAGATATGACTTAATGTGTAAGGTGATCACTATGTAGGGCTAGGGTAGGTGAAAGAAGAGCTGGAATTTCAGGTAGAGAGTGCAATCGTGCAAATGTCTGGAGGCAAGAAAGTGCATGATGATTTTGAGGAATTGTAAATACTGTGGTATATCTAAAGTTGATTTTATATACACTAACAACAATGTGCTTTTAAAGGTAGGTCCAGAGTATATTACGGTCAATTTTATATTTTAAGCTCTCCAGACATTATCGTATAGATCCTAAAGATTTAAGCAGTAAGGGTGGCAAAACTGGTTTTGTCATTTATAAAAGACCAATTCGGATATGGTAGGAGAAAATTTTGGAAATGCTTGTATTCATTTAACAGAGAAGATAAGAAAACTTGAATCATGGATGTGACAGTGATGGAGATGAAAGCATAAATTCTAGTGGCATTTATTCCAGTGGTATAATCAATAAGTAACAAGCTATTGGAACCAAGAGGAACACTTATAGAAATAGAGAAGCAATAGAAGGAAGATGATATCCATTGAAGAGCTCTTAAAGCTTGTATCTCTCTTTGCAAATGTGAGGGAATATCATTTTCAGCACATTATTAATGAGGAAGCATGGTGGTGGGGCAGGGTAGAGTGAAATTTGAATTTGTTTTTTCTTTAGGTGAAGCTGTTTGATGGTAGGAGGGACGTTCTGGCCACGTGGTTTGTATCACCTCCAAAGTTCTACAATTCCTTGGTCATATTGTTGGTAGTTATCTGAAAAACCACTTTTCATAGTAGGCTGGACCTTAAAACACAATCCAGGATGACGAACTGTCTCGCTAGTTGCTTGATTCAATTAAACCTCATTATCCAGTAAATACATTTCTTCTCTACATGGCTGGAGGAATAAACACAGGTTAAGTGGCTCTGCTTTCATGACATCCACCGCTAGTGGGACTGTAGTCTGCCTTGGATAATGAGGTTGTTTTCGGCATGGAGACAAAGGCAATGCCTGTGAATTAAATGGTTTCATATATTCCCCAATTCTTTCTTTAAAAAGAATTTGTGGTAGAAAATAATCAGGGGAAAACAAATAAATTAATGGCTTAAATTCCTGCTCCCAATATTTGTCACCAAAACATTGCATTAAGGCGCCTGGAGTATCCAGTTGTTTTGCTATTTACTACCAAACTTTGGGAGGGGCACCACCTTCTCTGGACCTCATTCTTTAATCATCACAATTGTCGGGAACATAAGAATTTCGGTTTCTATAGGATAGGGTCTTTGTTTGGGACATTGCAGCTTCATCAACAGCAGAAGAGTACCTGACACCTAGCAGATGCTCAACGGACATCTGTTAAATAAATGAAACCCCATATAAGAATATGAAGTGTTTTGGCTATGTAATAATTGTATTGATTTTTTTTGCATTTGAATATAAGAGAATGGGAAAATTTGGAAGAATTCATTTTATTTAAAATATGCTATAAAGTGAACATTTCTGAGGAAAGATATAGTTTACTACACTTGCTTCTTTTATTATAAATTGGAATAACATGAGGAGAAATTGTCAAGAAGGGAGGAGAAATCACAACTGCTAGTTGTGCTTTTAGTGTACTTTTAACCTACAGAGTTTGGGACAAATTTAGTCAGCCAGCTGAAGGCAAAAGGCCCTGATTGTTGATAAATAAGGAGTATGATATGGATTTACCTTTCAACATGGTGCCTGCATGAGAGGGAAGCTATCCAAATGGCGGTTATGGGTGGTCAAGTGGGGCCCTTCCTATTTATTAGTTAGAAGGAAGACAGGCTAAGAGAACTCGAAGAGCTATTTGATTTGACATTTCACTTTGAAAAGGGAATTTGCTAATAGAGAAATTATAGGAGGGATGGAGTGAGGTTAGGATTACTTGGGGAGTGTCAGAGGCATGGGGGAAAAGGTGTGAAATGTGTTGTTTTAAAGAAATGAACTAATGAATAGTGTGAAAAATTCAGGGGACACTGGAGCAAGAATTGGGCAGCAAATAATATAGGGGACGGATATAAAGAACTGGGATTTCCTCCCTCTAAGTGTCTAGAAAAAGTTCCTAACTTAGCAGTCACATACCCTAGTCAAATGGACCTCTTTATATCTTCTCTCCCCCTGTTCCCCTTTTCCTTTTCAAGTTCTCCCCTATTGCACTGTTAAACCCGTTTTACTTTTCATTCCAGCTACTACTTCTTTCTTCAGCAAATACTTTTTTATGACTGCTCCCTGGGATGGAATCAGCTGTTTTCTCTTCTCTTCTGTGACCTAGATTTGGTGAGTCCAGTGTGTGTGTGGGGGGGTGGTTTTCATAGAACTCTTTTATCTCCATAATTTACTCAGAGAAAACATAATCATACAATCTCAGGAATTCATTTAGAAGAGGACATTGTCGTAACACAAATATACTTGGTCTTGTTGGTGGCCTTGTCCGTCAGCGAAAGCCTGAGAGCATTTTATCAGATTGAGTGACCTTACCTGTGCAGGCTGCTGCAGTGGATTCTAGCACTCTGGATTTTTGTGTTCCTCTGGGTATAGAGCAGATTCTCTACCTAATTATCTGAATGTGGTTGCTGTGGTTTAAACTGATGTGTCCGTCTAAGCAGGGGACGTAATCAATAGTTTAATCAGTCACTCCATTTCTAATTCTGTTTGGGTTACTTACATTATTCATCACGCGCACAAATAATGCCCTTTTTTTCTCCTCCTGCCAAAGTCAAAATCAGGTCAAGCTGAGCAATAGGAACATATGAGGGAAAAATAAAAATGGGTGTCTTCATCCTCCTTATTTTGGATTTGGAGGTTAGAGCACAGAGATAGCGTAAAAGCACATGAACATTTCTTTATAGGGAATTATCAGAGTCCTGCGTATGAACTTGGGGGATCTCCTTCTGGTTTGCAACTAAAATAGGTAAAATCAAATTAAGTTACTCACAGAGTTCACATTGAAAGAGAAATGTATGAGGGTAATAACATCCACAGCACAGGGTTATTATGGATATTAAATATAACATAGTTTGTGGAAGAAAATGATTGTTCAACAAATGACAGTAAAGCAAACAAAGGCAACCATGAAGCTTGAGGATGTCTGTAAATGAAGAGTTCCACAACAGAAGTCGATTCTGCAGATAGGAGTCCCTGGTAAATGAAAGCTGGATTTCAGATTGGGTTTCCTGCTAAGTGTTGACCTTTTAGGGTATCTGTGTATCCATTAGCATGGGTAGATAACCATTATATTTTTTGTTTGTTTCTTATTCTGGCTTTGTTGTAGTTGTGGCTATTGTTATTGTGTAGTTGTTTATTATTTTTTGACCAAGGAAAGATTTGGGTGTTTTTGTTTGTTTGTTTATTTTTTGTTTTGTTTTGTTTTGGGCAGGGAATTATGCATGAGACAGAAGAGACCAGGAGGGTGGATGGACATACCTTGTTCCCCTTACCTGGACCCAGGCATTATTGTTCAGTCCCCACAAGAAGGGTAGACTCAGAAACAAAGAAATTAGTCTCATAAAGGACTTTGTGAGAACTGAAAGAAAAACAGTGCTGGTTTAACACCCTGGGAGGCACCAGGAATCACCACCCCAGACCCAGCATTGCTTTCCCAGGCAAGCAATTAGCTGGGGCAGCCGACTCAGCAGAACTCTGGCAGAAAAGTGCAGCTACTGGAGGAGCACTGAAAGGCTGGCTGGGTAGAGCAGATATCCAGGGGAGACCTGGCAGGACACTATAGTCCCCAGATGGCAGGATTCATCATGACCATATGTCCAATATCCCCTGGGGACTAGAAGAACCATTTGACAGCAGAAACTCTGCAGAGTCTGGCATTTCAGGTGAGAAGATGAGGTCCAAACTGAACCAGGGGTATTTGCGATGCCCTTCTAGCTATAAGACCCCATAGAAGTCATTTCCAGTGACAAGAGCTAATTTCTGTTACTTATGTTACTCAAAAGCCATCATCAGAAATCATCACCAGCCAGTGTCGTGTTTGGCAGTCCCCACAAGGCCGCTGCATTCTGATGGATTATTATGGCCACATGTGCGTACATGTACAGGTTCATATGGAATCCACATTTTGCATGGAGTCCACAGCTTGAGAATTAGAAAGAGACTTCAGCTAATCTAATCGAGGTGATTGTCACCAATATTTGGGTTGTAAAACTTTTTGTTAAAAATGTTTTTCTATTCAATATACAATTACTGAACATACATGCATATGTAAATATAAACATGGTAAGATAGAGTGCTCAGAGTGCTTGCCTCAGACATGTTTCTGGTTATTACAGGGATTCGCTCTCTTCTTCTCCTCTTCCCCTGCAGTACCCCACACATTTATAAACGGAAGGGAACGATATACTGGGAAAATGAGCACGGGTGGGGGAAATGGGAAAAGGTGGGAAAGTGGGAACAGGGAAATTTTCATGGGAACAAGTAGTTCTTGATCCTGGGGCTTGAGGCATAGGGAAAACATTCAAAGGCAGAAATTGTCAGATACGTTTTTCCTGACACAAGGAGAGTAGGAACAAAGGCAGAGTCTTAAACCCTGAACAATCCAGGAGAATAAATTGGGGATACAATATATAGGCCTAACACCTCAATTTATTTTAAGGACAGTGTGAGTCCATTTTGAGCAGGATATTGATAATAAAAGTTGTGTCTTGAGGAGATTGTTCCAGCATCTGAAGACGCCCTTTCTCTGTAAGGGCAGGGGAGTAGGAGAAGGGACAGAGTGTGTGACTAAAGCCCCACCTAGCTGCTCTCTCCCCACAACCCTCCAGTGACCTTTGAGGTGACTTTACAGAAACGAGAGGGCTCCACAGATAAGACCTGAAAGACTTTTGTTGAGGCCATCTTCTGCTTTTTACAACTGAGGAAACTGAGTATTGGAGTTCATGAATAATTTGAGCAAGATCATATGATATTCCTTTCCCAGACATTTTGCTTCTCAGCCCGCATCTGTAGACTGGTGGCTGGAAATTGCTGCAAGACATTTTTTCCTGGTTCACATCACACCCTAAGATCTACTTTTCCTGGAAATATTCTCAGTTTTCCATTAAATTACCAGTCCTTTAGGGAAATATGAGTTCATAGACAAGAACATTGGCAGCCGACTAGTTGCTGCAATGTCTACATATTCTTGACCATTATTACATTTGTTGTTATTCTTATTATCATTTCAGGGGATGGAGGTTGTGTGTGTGTTTTCAGAGTCATGGAGGGTTTTGGCAATTAATTCTTTTTGAGATCTAAATGTTGGAATTGTAATGTTGAGGAGACATTTGGCTTTTAACAACTGCTTTACAATGCAGTACGTAGTAATATCCTATTCAAGGTAATATGCAAGGTGAATGCCAAATTACATGATGCTATAGTTTTATGAGCATATTGAATTATCTTAAAGATCAGATAGGCATGTAGTTTCCTTCATGAATACCTAACTGAGAGGTAACACGTAAACTGGCAACTTCTCTCACCCCTGGCGACGCAGCTACAAAATCCTGACTTGATTTAGGTCAGAAATGTGTGGGAGAGACTGATACAACTAGGAAGATCCCTGATTTTGCTGGCTGTTGCTTTAGCCATGTAAGGGAAGAAAAAGTTTTTCCACAACCCTGTTTGGGTCCCTGGTTGGGTCTGAAAATCAAACTGACAAAGACAGATTAACAAGAGAAAAGCATATACATGTATTTAATGTAAGATTGATGTCATCTGGGCGCCTTCATAGGAGAATGAAGACCTAAAGAAATTGACCTGTGTATTTCTATGTGAGGATTGATGAAAACTGGATAGCCATGGTTAAGGAGTAAGGTAATGGTAGTAAACTGGGGGAAGCTTAGCAAGACCTATTGGTTAAGATTCTTCTTGGTGTGTCTGCTCCTTTCCTCCTGATATGGGGCGGAGGGATCATCTCTCACATGAGGATTTTATGACCTGTTTCAGGGAAGATTTGCCTGGTGGGGAGGAGGTCAGAGTGACCTTCCTGCTTCTTCCGGTTTCTCAAATTCCTTCAGCTTAAAATAATCAATACGGTAAGGTGCCATATTTTGCGGGTAGTGTGTCCTGAACCTCTCATCAACTGCATCTGCACTCTTTGATTCTCCTCCCTCGAACCATGTTGCTCTGATGGAATTATGAGTAGATCTCCTGCGGAGTGTTCTGTGTTTAATTGGGAGAGTTGCGGAAGTATTCTTCATTCCATGGAAGTCTTAAAGGGCTTCTCTTGTTAGATACATTGAGTTTAATTGTGGTTACTACTAGGTAGGTAAAAAAAGGGCTCCTCTCAACCGGTTGATTGTAATTCACTGCCTCAGGAAAAGCTGTAAGCTAGGTGACCACCTGTTGCATGGATAAGGAATATAAGTGGTTGTTCAATCATGTTGAATTTCCATTCCTCATTGAGATTCTAAACATCTACCATGGGTTTTTGGTGACCCGCTGTTAGCCCTTCTGCTCTTCTGTCCTTTATCTTGTGGCTCCTGCTCCCCCAACCCAGAAAACTATTTAAGCCTTTTTTTTTTTTTTTTTTTAAACGCAGTTTCCCTTCTGGCTATGAGACATGTTTAGACAATTAAATGCAACTTACCTCTGCAGAAGTATCTCTACGAAGGTATTTATTATTTAAAAGTGGGGTTTTAGTAATTAAGATGCTGGCAACACCCTAAGGAATAATTCCTAAACAGGCACTTTGGGTACCGGGGAAGAAGGAGCAAGAGATTTGTGTGGAGGGCCCTTCATGTCATGCTTCCTCCCACACGTAACCATTTTCCTGTCTAGAAGGTTAATTGTACAGCAGAGAATGAGACTGAACCATGATTTCCTTTTTCAGCCTCATTACATATTTTTCTCTTAGGCTGAGTCTTCATTTTATGCAGTGCCAGGTGCTGTAGAGCAGGTTGAAGTAACAAATCAACCCATTTGAGCTTTTGAAGATACTAATTTGCCTTTGGATATCTTTAATCTGGCTGTATATATCCCCCTTTCAAAGCATTTTTGAACTTAAACACTATCCAAAACAACATGTGGCAGTTTCTCTAATTACTTATGATTAAGAAAAAAGCAAAGTCAGGCCCTTAAGGCATCAACACTTTGCCATTTTACTGAAGGAATGAATTTTCATTTTGCTGAAGAGCAAAGCAGCTTGAAAATTAATGTGCAGCACAACACAGGACAGCACTTCAGCATCACATTTCTTTTTTTTCCCACTGTATTTCAAAATGCTTTACACTGGAATTTAAAAAAGAGCAGATGCTTTGAGTTATAAAGGCCATTGAAAACAATGGTGCAAAGACATTTCGGTGTGTTAAAAACCTCATCAAAATTGTCAGTCACTGAGTCTGAGGAAGAGTGAAGGAGAGAAGAGGTGAAGAGGAGAAATGGAAAATAGAGTTGTATTTATATGGGCCCCAGAAAATGAAAGACACATGGTTGAAAAAAATTGAGAAGGATGTATCATCGGTTAGAAGTATAGCGTGGAGTTTCTCCTTGAATTAACAACAACAAGAAGATAATAGAGAAACACACTGATTTTGAAAAGATATGGTAACATTCTCTCAGGTCTTTCCTTAGGAAGTAATTTATTCTTCCCTTAATGAAGAATGTATTCTTGTTGGATTTGGAGAAAAAATATTTCTCCTACTTGGAGGAAAGAAGTTTATCCTATTTGGCTATCCAAATCCGACATGTCAAAAACCAGCCTAGCAGCTCACCCAGAGCAAAATGTAACAAAAGGCTTAGGTGGGTAATCAGTAAATTTTTCAGTCCCTGGAATGACTATACTTTTTACTGAATAATTTCTCGAAGGTCAGCAAGGTTGGCCCTTCTAAAAATGATCTATATTGAACAAGTTGGTCCCCTTACCTTTGAATTGATCTAGTTCTTTGACATTGTTACCATACCCCAGTCACTTAGTACTATTCTGTCTTTGCATCGACAAAGGACCACACTCCATTTTTGGTGTGCATTCTAGTCCATTGAGTACCCAATAGAAGAACTGCCTCCTGAAACTCTCTCCTCTAAGATGTTATTTGCCTCCTGAGTGCTTGCATGGTTATCATAAGTGATGTTCTGTCACTTAAACCACGGACCAGAATTTATCACCACGTTCAGCCACATTTCATATGATGAAAAAACAAGTGGAGATAGAAAGTTCTTGTAGTGTAGTCACATAGAAATGATAAAGATAAATAGAAACCCCACTGACTGCAACTAAAAAGGAGGTTATTTGTATTATTCTAGCACTATGATGGCTTCCATGATTTTTTTCATAGCTTTTTTTTTTTTTTTGAGTTGAGGGGTTGAGCCCCCAAATTGAAATAATTGTGACATAAGAAACTGTGGATTATAATTTGCCAAGTATCAAAGGATGTTTATTGAGGTAGAGAAGAGGGGCATGGGGCAAAGTGCAAATATTGCCAAGAAATTTATGTTCAAATTAAGCATAATCATTCTCAAGTTATTAAGTGAACAAGACTGAGAGAATATTTCAAATATCAAAAGAAATTAAAGTAACACTTAAAGTTAACTTTGAGTTAGGGCTAGTGTAAAGATTCAATTTTCTGCAAATAGAATATCACCCTGAAGTAAGGAAGTGACTATCATAGGATGGATACCGTGAGAGAAAACGGAATAGGACAATTGTCCGTGTTTAGGTGTGGGACCATTCTGGTGTGGGACTCAGCAGAGTATCCAAACCTGAAGGAAAGAATATCGAAGGAGACCAGAAGTTTTCCTTTCATCATGCTCACTGCAAAACTATACTTGAGCCCTATTGCATTGTGTTTGAGGTACATTCATATATAGACCAAACTGTAGATTTGTTTTTATTTTACTGGGTTAGTTGAGTTGGTTTAAAAAGTCATTTCCAGGCTTCAGACAGCCCTATGTTAAAGAATTCACTCAGGTTCTATTATATCTAATGAAAATAATGTTACCCATCACATACATAGCACTTATTTTGCATCGTGTCAAGCACTTTCCAATCATCATCTCATCTAACTCACTAAAACCCGATCGGTACTATGATTAGCCTTATTTTAAAGATGGGAAAACTGAGGTACAAAGAACATAAGGAATTTTGCTCAGATCACATAGCAAGTAGCAAAGAAAGAATTTGGACCTAGGCAGTAGCTACTAGGTTTTACAATCTTAACCTCTGTGCTATAGTACCTTCCAGGTGTATAGAGATCTGAAATAGATGGACTCCATCACATGGGCTCCAAGGCTCAGAAATCAAATAAGCATTTCCTCTTTTTCAACACTCTCCATAGAATGCTGTTCAAAAAAGACTTCATACTCTCTGGGTATATGACACTTTATATAACATAGAATATCCTATTTGAGAATGGTTATTGTGTTACTCACAGTCCCAGAAGAAAAGAGATCCCATTTTTCAACCAGATCAATGAGAAGAATTTTTAAAATGAACCAGAGTTTTTAAAAGAAATCCCAAGAATACAAATAGCTATCGCATCTACCTGAAGAAGTAAGAGAAAGAAAAACAAGCAGTTACCAGGAGAAGGTAACTACATGGAGAAGGTTGCTTATTATGAGTTGAGACCTTCTGTAGAGGAACACACCAAGGCAGGAAGGGATCAGGAATTAACCTTCTCTTTCCTTCTAATCAGTTGACAATGGCTATCATTGACCAAACCCAACTGGATGTTAAAGGGCAGAGAGCCCCTTGGTGCATCCATGTGGGTCAGACTACCAAGAGGCAGAGCAGTGTGGGCATAGAAGGGCACCATATGAATCTGGAGGGGTAAATGGAATACACCTTACATATTTTGGGAGCTTGATAATTCTCTCCTTCTTGGTTTGCTTGTGCCAAACACTTTTCTTGTATATACGACCATTCAGCTTGATGCAGTGGAAAATGGAGCTCTTCTTCCTATATCTTTACTTGTTCTAGTCATTTGTAATCCAAGCCACCCTTTAACATCCAGGTGAGACGCTAGCTCCTATATGGTACCTGTTCCTTGACACTCCAGACTTTGTGGCATTCTGTCCCCTTCTCATTCCATGCAATGCTCTCTTTGAACTTTCCTTAAAGCACACATTGTGCCTCTTTCTAGTCTTTCTAGTACAGCTAGATGTCTATTCACAGATGCCAACTTACCTCCCTCCGTCAGAGAGCAAACTCTCTAATTCTTCACAGCACTAAACACAGGTTTTAACACAGTGCATGGCTTATATGAGGTATAACAATTAATTTTGCGAACTTGTTGCAATGATGTTTCTAAACTTTTTTGATATCAGAGGGATTTATTCATTATGAATTTGTACCAAACGGACACACAGCCAGGTTTACTATTTGGAAGTGCTGAAAAGACTGAATGAAAAAGACGAAAATGACCTGAACTTTCGCCAACATTTCATGGCTCTTGCATCACGATAATGCATTAGCTCACACGGTACTGTCTGTGAGGGAGATTTTTTTGCCAATAAACAAATAACTGTATTAGAACACTTTCCCTACTCACCTTATCTGGCCCACAATAACTTCTTTGTTTACTCAAACATAGAGAAAATATTGAAAAGAAGACATTTAATGACATTCAGGACATCAAGGGTAATACAATGACAGCTCTGATGGCCATTCTAGAAAAAGAGTTCCAAAATTGCTTTGAAGGGTGGACTAAGTGCTGGCATTAGTGCATAGCTTCCCAAGGGGAGTACTTTGAAGGTGACTGTAATGATATTCAGCAATAAGGTATGTAGCACTTTTTCTAGGATGAGTTCGTGAACTTAATTGTCCTACCCCATATATACTGATTGGATTTTCACTTTTATTCTCATTCCAATAATTCTTTCTTTCTCCCTTTCTTATTGTTTCCTCACTATGCTTAACTACTTGTCAGAAATCCGCTGGTTCTGGAAAATTTTATATCCAGAAATAGCTGGGCTGGTGCCCATGTCATTTTCTTCAAGCCAAGATCTCTCAGGACTGCTTAAGAAGATTTTTCTCTAATGTGTAAAATACAACATGTGGAATAAATGACATGACCTCAGTGGCAACAGGGTAATTTTAAAACTTACTTATCTTAATGTGTATTAAAAAATTATAACCAGCATATAACTTTTGAGTGCACTGACATTATTACTTAAGATGAGACAAAATATTATAAAAAAGAAAACAAAATGTGTAAGTGATGTTTGTACAAATGGTGCAGAGACATTGCAAAATATGTGTAGGTGTTATAAGAAGTGACTAAAAAGTAGAAAGGCCTAACATAATCTTTAGTCCCATCCTTATTCTAATCATGCTCTTTCTCTTTTCTTGGGCCTCTCCCCCGTAATTAGGACCACCTTACTTTTAGGCAGCTCTTGCACTGAGTCTGAGCTACCTGTCAAAGAACTCCCACGGAAGGGTTAAGAGTTAAGCATTATTGTCTAAAAGTGTCTGATTTTATACCTCACACCCTTTGAAGAAAGGATTTTGAGTGGCTTATGATAAAAATCAGAATAAGACAGAAACAGCTAAAAACCAAATGCAGACACACACACACCCCAAAGTACTATGGTTAATTTTCCAGCTTCTTTTCATGATCCCCTTTCCTTAAGTGTTAAGACCATGCTCATGTCTCCATGGTTTTGCTGTTTCTCTTGCCAAAAATTTCCTTATCCACCTATTTAATTTTCAGATTTCTGCCCAAATATTGCCCTTACTGGCTCCTTTGGCCAAGATTAAATTCTCCTTTCTCTATGCTCATATACCTTTCTATCTGTAGCCATTATAAAAATAGCATACTTCATTGAAATTATCTGTGTGTTTCCCTTCCTCCCCTGTGAGCATCCTGAAAGCAAAGACTTTGCCCTATTCATCTTAGGAGCTTCTGCACAGTCAGTCACGTGTTAGGGAATTAGTGATAAGAACAAACTTTCATTGTGCATTTAGGATGTGTTTAAGAACTGTCCTAAGCTTTGCAGATGTATTAATTCATTTAATATTTTCAATCACATTGAAAGGCATATTCCATTGCAATCCCCACTTTATATAAGGAGAAACTGAGATATTATGATTATGTGAATTGCCAAATTTATGAATCAAGAAACAAGAAAATGGCAAAACTTAGCTTTCTAAATCTAAGCACATGCTAGGGTCAACTTGCTTAATTCTACTTTGAACGCTAAATAACTGTAATGGCAGATTGTTAGTTAAAGAGTCATTTAGGAACATTTAAAGAGAATACTTAGAGTTAAAAACATAATAGGCAATAAAAATTGACCATGATATTTGAGGGGCCATGAGCCTACTCAAACTTCCCAAACTATGGAGTAAAATGAAGAGGTCTTTTTGAAGACTGAAATTGACCACTGCTATTTGTCTTTCAGTAGATGAGTGGCAGAATGACTTACTTTGATATCTTTAACCCCTTTCCACCCCGTTCCCATTTTAGGGTGATGATTTCCATCAAACATCGAAGACTTGGAAGAGCTGCAAAGAAGATATTTAATAGAGCTGAGAAAATTATGCCATAAAATTAAAGAAGTGAGCAAGAATTTAAACACATTTTAGAAAGTTAGCAAGTGTATTTTCAGGGAAAATTAACAATAGAACCCGTAAAAAGAGCAGGAAAAAATCTCTAGCATTGGTGGCTCTTACCCTCCAAACTCTGTTTTCTTAATAGAAAATGGGAATATATCAGTCAGGATGTGATAGGTTCAGTGCTGGTAACAAATGACCCCCAACTTTCAGTGACTTAACAAAGCAAAGATTTATTTCTCTCTCATGTCCAAGATGGGGTTGACAGGCTGCTCTGCTTGTTAGACTCACTCAGGATTCAGGCCGATACACATGCCTAATTTCAAAGGGTGTGGGCAATGTAAGGAATGGAATCATACCAATTGCCCAGGAGGTGGGTAGCAGGAAACATTTGGTGAATAGCACTAATTAGTACTCCAGGGGTTATGATAGTGTCTATTCCATAGGGTTTTTGTGTGTATATAATGAGATCGTGCTTAGAGAGTACCAGTCACATAGCAAGTGTTAGCTATTAATGATAGTAATAAACAGCACTGTTTTCTCACAAGCTTCTTTTCCTTAAGGAGGAAAAATATAATAGAGAACATTATACACAGCATGTCAAATTGGAGCCCAGGCAGGTCAAATTTAATTTCTGATAGGAAGTATTATCCCCAGGCCTATTAACCCAATTATAAATTGATTCTTGGCAACTGAGAACAAAGTTTTTTAAAAAGGTCGGGAGAATAGCATAATAAATGTACCATATTTGCTTGATTTAAGGCACTGTTTATTTTTAACATTTTAATATTTCTTAGTCTGTGTTGTATTTTATTATGGAATATAAATATGATATACCTTTCTCCACTTAAAAATTTTGCTCCTGAAAAGCTGCTAATAAGTGATCGGTATATCTAAATCTCTGGTGTTCTTGAATTTTTTAAAAAAAGTGTGAATTGAAAAAAATATGAGTGTAATATCAAAAGAAATGAAAAGAAAGTTTTCACCGCAATGGTTCTTCTGAAGTGATAAGTCCATACGGGATTTAGACTTCAGATGTATAACTATTTGTGTTCGGTCACCCTTCCCCTTCTTGTTTTTATACCAGGTTTCTTTGTCTGCTTCACAAGAAATGTGATGCAAAGATGGTTATTTTTACCATACCGAGAAATATCTCCTGGTGGAAGTTTTTTTAAAAGGTAGCTATTGCATTCTGAGTCATTAGCTGACAGTGAGAAGACTTTGAGTACAGCAAGGAAACAGCTTCCTCCGACTGGTGTGCAAAAGGAAAACAGCAGGGATTCCATATGCGGCGTCAGTCTAGGTAAATGACATCTGTTATCAACTTGTGTCTGTGACCAAGACATCCATTAATGGACGCAGGCACACCTCAACCACAGAAGGCAGCTGCCTTATATAGCAGCAGGGTTTGCCAGCAACAACAGAATCAGTAACAGCAGCAATTTGTAAATCACATCAAATTAAAACTGCAAATTGTGTGGCGGCTTTAGAAGCATTCTTTCACACCTCCTCGTCTAAGTTTTCTCACTGAAAGTTGATGGAGGTGCTGCCATGCCCAAAGGAAATCCAAATGCCTGACAGTTCATTAGCCTTGGGGAGCCTTTCCTCTACCCTTAAAGATTCCAAAACAACATGTCTGCTCTGGGGTTAGCTGACGGCCAGGTAGCTTCACCTCATGGTGGGTTAGTGAACCGGAAGACATCACCAGCACTTCCTGTGACTTTCCGGCTGCCTCTTTGGGAAAGAAACTGTTCTGACCACTTGAGTCTTAACCCTAGGAGGACAAGTCTTAACTTTTGCTGGGCAAAAAGTTATTCTGAGGAATTTGTTAAATTTCCCAGCCCTAGCCTTGGAATTCCAATTCATAGGCACTGGAGTTGAGTCACATGTAGATAGTAAGTGGGCCCTTCTGCAAAGATCACTGTTCCCCAAACAGATTGATTGGTTCTTAAATGGGAAATCAACTGTGAAGCTCACTAAAATTACAAACCTGTTTTGGTCCCACCCTTGGAAGGTCACAGTGGGGTACAGGCATCTGTGTTAAAAAAAAAAAAAAAATGTAAACATGATCCTGATATACACTTTACAGGGGATAGTTACAGAAAATAATCCATGTTATAGTATCAAACTATATAATTACCAAGTGAAAGATCATTAAAGAGATGGATTAGATGATGTGAACCATCATGGATGAAATCAGAAGCAGAAGACCAACTAGTATTATTGAAGCCTTACTATTTATTTCATTGGTTGGCAGTAGAATGACATAATTGCGAGCCTTGGTGTGTGGGGACCGGATTGCCTGGGTTTGAATGCAGGCCCTATTGCTTTCTAGCTGCGTGAAACTGCACAGGAAACTTCTTTGCTTGGTTTTCCTTATGTACAAAATGTGTAACGTAGGGTCATTGTATGGAGAGTGTTAACCGAGAAAAGCAATTAGAAGACACTTGTCACAGAGCAGATGTTCAACAACGTTGGCTGTTGGTATTACTATGTGCCAGACACTTCTGTGTCATTGAATTCTCACAGTTCTGTAACATAGAAACTATTATTATCTCCCTCTTACAAATGAGGAAATTGAAACACAGAGAGATTAGGTCACCAATCCAAAATCACGCATTCCATAAATTTAGTCACTACACTAAATGTAGATCTGAAGAGAATCACAGGGTTTCTTAAATATATCCCACATCTTTCTCCAGGTCCTCCTGCAGTGCGTTAGTGGAAATGTGGGCAATGGTGACAATAGGAAGTGACTACATGTGTTTTTCGGGTAAGACAGAGGAGGCTCCTCTATTACTACTTATAGTGTGATTGTGGGCAAGTCACTGAGTACTTCTGTGACTTCGTATATAAATATGCAAAATATTCGGTTGGTGTATATAGCTCCATGATTTTTTTCTGTGGAAAAATGACAATGTGTGAATTTCCTATGAGTACTCACTATATATTGATGGCCATCTAATCCTGCGTTGCAGGATTAGAAAAAAAAACCAGATTAAATGTTCGTTATGTACATAGTTCTATGCTAGGTAAAGTGGAGAATATGAAAATAAAAAATAATGAACACTTACTTATAAAACATAATATCAGTCATAATTTGTGCTTTCAATTCATCATTTTGCACTGATAAGCACAGGAATAGACTCCCCGCACCACCAATATGTCACATGAATTATGTCCCCACAGTGGACAGTTGAATCAGTGCCAGGCAGCTAACACAACTGGAGACAATTGGATTATCTCCCCTAGAATTTGGAATCCTATTTAATGCATGGGTTTTGAGGCAATAATTAATTATAAATTTTGTGCCAGACACATATACAGAAAAGCAGATAAGTCAGATCTATGGATAAAAAAAGACACAAAAATGAAGCAGTTAGACAAAGAGAAGCAGGTTGAGAACCCATTTGTCAGGATAGAGAGACCAGTTTGAAGTATCTGTGTAAGTTCCCGAAAGCTTGCTCTTGGCTGACTCTGCCAGTCCTGACCCCTGGTTGATTATCTTTTACTTGGATTGTCTGAGGTTGCAGAAGTTCTTTCCGATAACTTTCATTTTATGGTTAAACTAGTTTGAGGTGAGTTTCCATACTTTGGCACAATATAACCTTGACTAAGATACTAAAGTAGAAAGAAGAGGAGGAAGTCAATACCTGTTAAGCACTTCATTTAGCCCGAAGACAGCCATGAAATATAGGCATTAGTATCATATTTTAGTGATGAGGAAATTGGGATTGAGAACATGTAACTTACTTGAGATCAAACTTCTACATAGGATAGAAACAAGTCTTTGTGACACCATATATCATTTTCATCACTGCCTTGCTACAGAGGAAAGAATCCTTATACCACAAAAATGACAGTGCACTAAAATGAATGATTCAAGGTCATTTAGGGGAGCTGAGAGAGGGCAAAGCTCAGTGTATATAGGAAAGGCACAATAAGGGTATTGTTAGATAATAAAAAATAGCTTATAATATGAAGTTGCTAATTAAAAAATCATAAAATAAAAATAAAACCATTTAATAAGAATATAAAGATAATTTGGAGACTTAGAATGAAAAGTTCCTGGTCTCCATGTTGTTTTAACCAAAGCTTTCCGTTGAATTTGTTTTCCTATGAGGAATATGAAAACATGAATATTTAACCAAGATTTTGGTAAATTATGTCTTTTTAAAAAATTATAGCTAATTACAAAGCACGATTTAGTTGTGTATGTGTGTGTGTGTTTCTAATTTTGAAGACATGTCTTTAAAACAAGCTGTTTAGCACTCTGGAATTGTGGGCCGATTCAAAATACTTACTACTATGTACTAGTTATGAACGTTTTCCTGTGAGAACATACTGCTCATTCTCTGGAAAAGAGCTTTAAACATAATGTACAACACCGGCATGAGCAGGAGAGATCAGAAGTGAAGAAGAGTCTGGTCTAAATCTTCATTCTACTACTTAGTAACTGTGAACTTAGATCAAATCTGAGCCTGAGATTGATTCTTTATCTGAATAATACAGATAAAGTACAGATAGTAAGTGTACTTACCTCATAGGAAGTATGATGGTTTATTAGATACTGCAGATGAAATAGTTGCTATGCAATACATGCTACATGATGAAACAGTTACGCATACTGGGCTTATAGCCAGAATGACTGGATACAAACCCTAGCCCTGCTACTTACTAAAACGAGACCTTGAGCAAGCTATGCATCCTTGCATGTGATAACCTTCCAAGCTATGTTAACTTTAACTTCCTGAAATGCAGGTCAGCTTAATGCCTATACTACAGGACTGTTTTGAGAATTAAATTATTCCATTCATGCAGGGCACTTAAAAACAATGACTGGCATATAGTAAGTACTCAATAGATACAGGCTGTTTTTATTAAAACAATGTGTTTGTAGCATCCATTGCAAATGGAGTTGGATATCTATCTGGTGGCACCGTGGAGCCGAAAGATACAAGATTACCTCTATGTGACATAGTGATTCACCTAGCAGGAGTTGGGGGAGGGTTTGAAAGGATAAAGATTATGGTAAGAACTAAGAGAATGCCTATATGTCAGCCTGTGGAAGTGGAAACCAGGAAGTAGAGGAAGAAGGTGTTTGAGTAGTGGGTGATACCCAGCATAAGAAAAGCTGTCATGATGGTAAGCTTCTGCAAGGGTAAGTGGGGTTTCCAGGGCTTGTATTCCTCAGAAAATCACGGGGAATGACCACTGCTCTGATGCTACCCTTCCAGAACATAAAGAATAAAGCCTTATGTGAGCAACCAATCTCTACACATCATTATTTCAAATTATCCTAAAAGCATACTGAGGAAAATATTAAATGTTAAATGTTGCCAAATTATTGAAAAAGTACCTAATTTAAGTCTCTTTTAAAAGTAGGCTGAATTTCCAAAATATGGTGAAAAAAAGGGTCTAACTTTCTAAGAGATGCTAGAAAGTAGATAGTTGTGAGGATTCAAGGAGGTAAAAGAAAATACAACAAATAATTGGGGAAAATGCAATTTTTTTCATCCTGGGGTGGAGTGATATAGTAGAAAAAATAACTGAAGTTAGATAGCCCTGGGTTCAAATTCTGGGTAACCTTAGGTAAATTACCTCAGCTTTCTGATCTGTAGTTTCTTCATCTATAAAATGTGGATTTAAATATATATAAATGTATTCAGAGAGTAGTATATGATTAAATGCATTTATATTCATACCTCTTAAGTGATTTAGACACTGAAATATGAATTTAAACAAAGGCAAAGAAAAATCCCATTAACTAGAAGACGGAGAGCACCAGTCTCTGGTCTCAGGAGTGTATCTTCTGAGTCTGTTGTTCCCTTAATTGACCCCGTGAAGCAGCTATATAAGTGTGCATGGCTGATATGACAGTAAGAGGCGGTATAGTCTCTGGGATGCTTGGCTGTGAGGCATGGTCGCCATTTGGACAGCCAGGGTCTCTGTCAGCTCTGGTGTGGGAGCTAAAAGAAGCCTTTTGTCGTTACATGGGCTCTATTCAACACATTTGCCATGGGGGAAATTTCTCCCCCCTTTCAACTATTGGACTGAAGGTTTTTGATTGGCCTTCACTCTTGTTACCCATATTTCCATAATGCTAGATAATCGCAAACCACATAAAAACATTTTGATGTATAGCTATATATATGGTAATCCCATTGAGTGACATTTGCACGGCAGCACTGCACTGCTGTTGATAAATAATACATTGTATTACATTTTATAGATTGAGGCAGAGGAATTAGAAATGGGGAAAGAAAAAGCCCTATTCAGTTATTTCCATTCCACTCATTGCTTGCTGTGGTGTGCTGCAGAGTGTTGCACAGGTTTTAAAATGAATACACAAACGTAGGGGTTTTGGATTTCTTTCATTATTGTATAAAATGTATTCATGAACATGCCAAGATAGAGTGTAAGGCATACCTTGATACATTGATGTAGGACAACACAATGATGGGAATAGTTACCGGTTGGCACATCTGCTTATCCTCGTACATGAATGGCAGATACATACCATAAATGTCATTACTTTTCATTGCTGTACCAATGGCAGCATCACTAATTGACCACGACATTCATCTAAACAGAATCAAGAGGCAATTGGAGCAGAAAATGCCATCTTTACAGGCAGTCCCTACCAAATGTTGTTGGTAGTTAAACGTCTTGGCTATACTGACACACAAAGTCAGAGGATGTGGAGGAAAGCAGCAGCCTGCAAGGCAGGCGGAGGTCAAACAGCAACAGGTCCATGCTCCTAGTTTCCTCAGTGTCAAAACAGTAGGCAGACCTTTAAAATCCAGAGCATTAATACTCATATCTTCTCATTTTGTCATATTGTGATCACTATCCCAATGGTTCTCCTATGTGTCGCCTAATTTAGTTAACAACTTTATTGAGTACCTATTCTGTTAGGGATTTCAGCCAAATATCTGCCATGCCAACCCCTCCTTTAAAACCTTGAATTAAGGTTATTTCTGATGTCAGTAGTTTCCTATTTGGGATGCCATACAAAACCTCTCAAGTCATTGAGATCAATGTGTTGTTACATCTACCGAAATTTGTATCACAGTAAGTTATTGTATGTTTACATCAACTCCCACAATTCATTATTATATTACATCATTCTTTAGAGACCAGTAAGAGTTAAACACACATGTATGGATAGGAGTTTGGAAGGGGGTTGGTAAGAGACAAAGATTGGAACCAACACTGAGCAAATTCAATTATTTTAGTCTTTGTTCTAAATACTTTATAAATGTATCCTAGATAAAAGCAAAACAAGATTTTGAGAATCTCAATTTTATACAACTTGGGGGCCATCTCTAAGAAAAGAACAGAAAGTTACAGATTCACAGTTGAGTATAGGATCTTAAAAGGGTCCCATACAATAAAGAGAACTGAAGCTTGAACATTGTTAACTTTGTGGTAAATCTGTCTCTGATTCTAGCACATTAGAAACAAAAATAGTAATTTGCATATACATGTGTAATAGAATGAGAAGTGGAACCTTTATAGTTTCCATGGGGTTTGGCTACTGTCCTCCAAATTGATTAAACTGTTGAGAGTATTCCTACATTTTAACAAGAGGGTCTACAGACATCTCTGTTGGGGTCATTGAAGAAGTGACCAAATTTCCCATATAGAAAAAAAATTCATCTTC
The DNA here is from genome assembly GCF_036562045.2 of Rhinolophus sinicus. Taxonomy (NCBI): domain Eukaryota; kingdom Metazoa; phylum Chordata; class Mammalia; order Chiroptera; family Rhinolophidae; genus Rhinolophus; species Rhinolophus sinicus. The sequence goes on from NC_133756.1 coordinate 146,688,200, forward strand.
TACATATATGATAAAATAGAGGGGTTTTCCAAAGAGGTATTCTTGAAGAGATTATATGAAATAACAGTTTTACACACTTTTCTTCCCTTCCTATTAGTGAAGGGCTGTGTTTTCCTTTGCCTGCAGACATGATTAGGGTCAAAGGAAAAACACTCACAGAGATAGGATTATCTACAACAAGGGGAGACTAGCAACTCACACCATGGCTGAGCTACAGAAATTACTAAGACTGCATCTTCTAGACCTAATTGCAAGAAAATTCTTGAGGGCATGCATAAGAATGGTTCCTCCTTGCCTGAAAAACTCTAAAAGAGTGAAAGCTAGCTGACATATCTGATGATGGCAGAGGAAGAAAGCAGCAGTGAGAATGGTCTACCCTTTGAAATTTGGCAGAACAAAGATGCTTGTGTGTATATGTGTGTTTCTCCTGTAGCCTCAGTGGATGTGATAGTCACACCATGTTTAAATGACTGAGTGTTGAGGTGAGGGTAACATGGCTAACATGTTGAGGTGAATAGACTGGGGAATTGGAATGAGGTCAGCCATATAGTTCATCATACCAAAATGGTAGAGTGAGGGTTCCTGTGAATAGTCTCCAAGAACCCTCCAATTCACATCCATGAAAGAGCCAAAATGGGGATCTCTGACTCAGTAGTCACCAGTGAATTATCACCTGCATTAACAAAGTAAAAGTATTCTGCTCATTTCCTTCTCATCACTTTCTTTCTTCCTCCTTACCTCACAAAGTCTGTTGAGTGGAGAGTGACCACATTCAAATCCTTCTTTCCTGTTGTTTGTCCCAAACATTTGGTCACTCTTGAACTGGAGTGGGGGGAAATGTTTGAACGGCATGAGAGGTTAGTTTTGATTCAGATTATACGAGACTTTTTCATCATGAAAAATGATCCTTTTCTAATGTCCAGAAGTTATCAGAAAAGCAATCCATCTGTCCAAGATATCTAGAGAGAGGGAATGGAGATCTCACAGAATATATGTGAAGGTCCTTGTAGAAAAATAAAATGGTTTTCTGACTATTCTTCCAAGTCCAGTGTGTTTACTTAACCTGTTAGACATCCTCCTGTACTTTTATAAAATGATTTTGCAACATAGCATTCAACTGTCCAGTTTACTATGCTCTCTTGTTACGCTGTTATGAAAACTCATTATATAAATATAACCATATATAAGCTACTATTGAAAGTAAAATACATGAACTTATAGAGCGTTTGATTCCTTATGTGAATCAAATCCTCTAAAAAGTCCTCCATGAAGGCATTGAATGAGTACCCTTGATCTCTAGTACATTAAGAAATTATTAAATTTGCTGATGACACCAAGTTTTATTTCTTTTCTTCACCTTGGCTAGTGCAAAGTTTGCTGTTTCTGCTGGAATAACACTGCTGTGAGCCCCCAGATATTATAAACATATTATGCATAGAAGGTTGTATAGGGAGGGGGTATAGCAACAAAAGAAAACAATAATCTATTTCATGACAAAGATTCAAAAAAATTTATCGTGTACTACTGCTCATTGCTCTTGTATGTGAGCAGCACTGTAAAAGTGCGGCTTTTTTTTACCAGTTGATATCTCTGATTCTTTATTTATTGAAGGAAATCTAGTTATTCAACATTTTTGTTTTCTGTTTCCTTCAAGGTTCAATTTTTTTAATATGTAAAAAGCAAAATTGAATTTACTTTAGTAGTAACCATTACCGTTCCGTGTCATGAATTTTATGTGCATTTAAATATTACAAAGAGACACATTTTTTTCCACTACAGTTAAAATAAAACGTACCATGAAATTTTACCTTCTGAGGCATTAAAATGATTAAGATTATGAAGATGATGTTGACCTATCCACAATACTTTAAACAATATGTGTATGAACACTTTATTGGTTGCAATTTCACTAGTCTATATTATCTTACTTTATTCTCATGACAAATTGATACATAGAAGAAGCAGTTGGTCTTAGATCACTTTTGCAAATTTGAGATTTGACATTCACAGAGGTTAGATAAATTTATAAAAAGTGTGTAAGGCAGAACTGGAAAATTCTAAATCCCATGAATTCCTAAACAGAAACCCATGCTCCCTGTATTTTATCATCACAAATATACTTGCCCTCCTGCTCACATATTTGGCAGCACATATACTAAAACTGGAACAATACAGAGCAGATTAGGATGGAATGAGTCAAAATATCTGAAGGAATTTAAAAGAGGGGCAGAAAACAGGGAAGACAATATGTCACAAATGTTGGGGTTAATATTTTTAAGTGGAATCAATTAAGATATTAAAATTGCTTATAAATATATGATACAGGTAGCAGAGAATTTTGGTTGCTGCAGATTCTAGGAGAAATTATATAGATTTTATTAACTTCAAAGAAGTCAGGAAAGGAGAAAGAGAAAAACCAAAACCAGATAGTACTGCTAGAGAACATATTGCTAACCGAACTACATAAACAGTGACATTAAATATAAGTGGACTAATTAAAAAGCAGCGATGCTCAGACTGCATTAAAAAGCAAGACCCAACTATTTTGTGGTCTCGATAGTCATCATTTTATATACAAAGACACAACTAGGTTGAATGTAAAAGGGTTGAACTACATGCTAAGCAAACACTAAGAATAAGAAACATGGTATGATTATATTAATATCAGACAAAATTGACTTAAAGACTATAACAAAAAATAAATAGAAAACATTCAGAATCATAAAATGGTTAATTCTTGAAGAAGATATGTAAAGCCTAAATGTTTGTGCTTCTAATAACAGAACTACAAAATACATAAAAAAACATGGACAGAACTAGATGAAAAATAGACAAATGCACATTCACAGTTACAAATTTTGACACCTTATTTTTTGTAATGAATAGAGAACCAAAAACAAAAATATTAATAGTGATATATAGATGATACAATGATATATACAGTGATGTAGAAAAATTGAACATGCAATACATAACTTGATTACAGTTTATTTATATAACGTTAAGCCTAATAACTATAAAATGCATGTTCTTTTCAAGTATACATGCAATGTACACCAGGATGGACCATATCATGGACCATAACATGAGTCCAAATATAATCCAAAGGTATCTGGTCTGCCTGGATAGTTCCATAAACATCACATTAGTCCACCATATAAATATATGAGGTCAATCAGACTGAATGAACAAAAAGTGGAAAGTGTGCTAGAGGTCTTGTTAAAACATGTACAATCCTTAGGATAAAGGAAAAACTTTATGAAGACTCAAGGGCTTACCACATCAGGGAATTTTCCTAGGAGCCCAGGGGTATGGGGCATGCTAGAACATCTCTAAAGGGGTACCTTATACTTGCCTATAGAGTAGGGGTTAAATGTGCAAGTAAGCAAAATGACCAGGCCAATTGACATCAGCTAGTTTTTTTCATTGGTCACCTCCATGCTGGCACAATGGGCACATGAAAGGAGTGGCTACGATGTCAGGAATGGATGCTATACATAGCCCCAATAGCATGGGCTTCAAGGCTGAGTAAGCTATAGCTGCAGCCAAATGTCCAGTGGCCATCAACAGAAACTTGCACTGAGTTCCTAATACGGCACCATCATTTAAGGGGTGGTCATTTGATTGTTTTGGAAAGGTCAGTGATTCATCTTTATTGGAATCCACATATATTCTGGGACTGGGTTTTCTTTCCTACTTAGCAGGGTTTTATCCAGCATCATCTTCTGAGGATTTACAGTGTTTGGTTCACATATGGAATTACACAGGAAATTGCATTAGATTAAGGGACCCACTTTATAGCTATTGAGTTATCTATTGCTGCATGAAAATGCCCCCAAATTTAGTGGCTTAAAGCAATAAACACTTATTTTATTGCACAATTTCTCTGGGTCAATGATCTGGGAGTAGCTTAGCTGGATAGTTATGCCAACTGAAGTGGTATTCAACATGTCACCTGGGGCTGTAGTCAATTAAAGGACTGTTTTCATCTGGAAATCCATTTGCAAGGTGTCTCACTCACTTACCTGGCAAATAAGAGCTGTTGTTTTTTTTTTGTGTGTGGGGGTCCCAATTCCTTGCCACATGGACCCTGTGTAAGGCTGCTTGAGCTTCTTTAGAATTTGACAAATGTTAGATGGAATAGCTATGGAAGACACACAGTATCATTTTCACAGTATCCTATTAGTTATATAGATTAGTCCCATTCTATGTGAGAGAAGACTACAGAAGAGGATGAATACATGGAAATAAAAATCAATGAGCAACATCTTGGAGGCTGGCCTACATAAGAGCCAGTATGGTGAGGCAGTGGGCACATGACTATGGGATTCATTGGTTCTATCCCTTACAGTATCCCACAGAAATAGAGATCCACACTGGTATAGTGATGGAATGGACTTTTGAAGGCATGGCTGAGGTTTCCACTTTGAAATTTCATGCTACAAGAATGGTGCTCCATCCAACTAGGATGTAGTATACACCCTAATTCAGTGGCCTTATATGATGTTGTTTCCCAAATAATTAGAATACATGGGATCATTAACCAAAGTGTGGAAGGAGAGGTAGCCCCATTTGTCATCACTCCTAGTGATCTATTTGGGGGAATTTGAATTTCATCTTTCCACAAATCTAGCCTCTATGGGTCCAGATTCTCTCTGTTGGAAAGACTTTCCTTTCCTCTGAATTGCTTTAGTCAAAAAATCAGTTCATTCTGTGTATGGTTGTATTTCTAATTTCTCAGTTTTCCAGTCAATTTATCTATGTGTCTATCCTTACACCAATACCACCATATCTTGATTCCTGTCATTTATGCAGTAAATCTTGAAATCAAATAGTTTAAGTTCCCCAACTTTTTCTTCCCCACATTGGATATTCTAATCCTATCTATTTTCATACAAATTTTTAGAATCAACTCATTGATTTCATAAAAAAAAAACTATTTGGATTGTATTAGGATTGTATTGAATCTGCAGATCAACTTGGAGAAAATAGACACCTGGCTTAGGTTGGGTCCTCTGTGATATGGGCTCTGCCACACTGATATTTGTACCCTCGAGGTTTATTGGTGAGTGGTCTTGAGAACAACTCTTGAGGGGTCGAAAAGTGAAATAAATTGGCTCCCATGAGACATCTTCAACAGAGACCTCCCTCAATTTCATGGGGGAGCTCTGTAACACACATAAATATTCAGGATTTGCCTGTGATAGGCACCACATCATACAAGGTCCACATTGTTGCCATAAAAACATTGATGAAGTTGTCAGAATAATAAATACAAAATAAAATAATATAAATTAGATCCAATAAATAAGTAGATATTTATTATATGTAAATAATATATAAATATATAATAATATATATACATATTATATTTATATATAAAATATTTATATATAAAATATTTATTTTCACACTGGTAAGAAAACAAGTTAGCTGACTGTTAAGGAATAAGCATCATTTAACCAGGTTTTCGATGTATCTTTTTCAACGTTCTATTTCTTCTTTCTATTTCTTTTTTAAAGATATTGGTGCTCCTTTTTTAACAACTTAAAAACTGACTGGTGACACCTAAGTTTGCAGCTGTCCATAAGAATATGTATCTTAATTTTCAGTTGTAAATTATTCTATTTTCTCAAGATGCCAGGAGAATAAAACATACTGTGGCTGTTCCTAACTGGATAAAAATATGTCAAGTTCAAAAGGTTTAGAAGGGATTTATCGGGGAGATGATCACATAGTGTGTTTTATGATTTGCTACAAATTCTGTGGTCGCAGCATCTTGGGGCAAAGTGCTTACTCTGCATTACTGAGAGTTTGGTATTGTCACTCTGCCCATTATTATAGAATCTGATAGATAGAATGGTATTTCCCCAGAGAGCAATCTGTCCCAGGACTGCATGACTGCTGATTTATTTCCATTTACAGTGGTGTTGCTTGTACCCAGGGCCTGCTTATTTTCAGTTATCACAGTTAGAGGGAGGCATCTTCTCTGCTCCCCATAATTGGAAAAGTATCCTTTCACTCTGCATATCCCATTCTTAAATGCTGAGCTCACATGTCACATTTCATGAAGTTGTCACTTTATCTCTTTTCTTCCAGTCTCTATTCTGAAATCCAAAATATTTGTTTGTAGATGACTTTATTCCCTACAAACTAATTGCAGGCATCATATGCTAAGAATGTTGTTTTCTAAGTAATATTCTCCATGATGCCTACGAAAATACTATAGTACATATAGAGAGGCACTTAGTGGCTCAATGAATTAATCTTATCCAAGGTAGTTAAATGGGGACAATATAAAAGAAAAAAAAGAAATGTAAATTGGTTTAATAGAGTACAGTTTTGTTTTTCTTTCCAGACAATATGTCACAAATGTTGGGGTTAATATTTTTAAATGGAATCAATTAAGATATTAAAATTGGTTATAAATGTATGATATAGGTGGCAGAGAATTTTGTTTGCTGCAGATTCTAGGAGAAATTAGTATTTTATGAAATAACAAATCCAGTATGTATCTTAATTCAGAAAATAGCAGATGATATGTGATTATCACAATATGGTCAACTGTACTCTTATCATATTAGTAAACCATTGGGTTAAAATATTTTCAGAGATCTGAAAATGCAACATCTGCCAATATTTTATAAGTGAAGCTCTTGTCTACAGCCAGTTTTGCTAAATGCCTAAGACCTGCTAAATCTTCTCAGATTGCAACACTTTTTCTAGAAGGCTAACTCTCCAGCAGTAGCTGTGCCCTTCCATAATTGGAGCTTCTAGACACTGACTCTCTTCCAGAACCTCAGGTATCACTGAATTCTGGAAACTCCTGTGTCTACCTTGCATGGTTAATGCCTTGTGCCTTTTCTTAATCCTTCCCACACCTCTGTAATTATTCAAGTTAATGTCTTTTTAGTATTTGCCCTATATTTCCTTCTGAGACCCTAAAGTAGAAACAACTTATTCCTAACTAATTCATAGTAATATTTCCTGTTTGAAAACTTTCCACACCCTGGAGCGGGTATATTTCAACATTCCATGTTTTCATTCTCTCTAACTTCTCTTTCCCTGAAAACATCAACCTGGGAGCTCCTTTGAATCCAATGCCATCTCCTTTGCAAAAAGACCTATGGGCCAGAATTTGAATCAACAGGTCATTTAAAGTTGGAAGAGTGGTTGACTCACCACAAGGTCCAAATTATAGATATGCCGCATACAAAAAAACACACTGAAATAAAAGGTGCAATCACAGGAGAAAAATTCTAACGAATGAGTAAAAACTCCTAGAAGACCTAGAATATAACAACCAACCTTAGCAGTTTCTAAATCTTTGTAGAACGTACAGGTCTGTGTGTAAACACCATTGTCTCTTTTAGTTATTCATTACTGTCATTGGTTACCTATGAAATACAAAGATTTCAGTAAAAGAAGCATTCAATTTTTAGATAACTTAAATGTGGTGTCTCCTTTCAGAAAGTTCCTTTCTAATGGAAAGCAGGATCTTCTTCTGCCTCCTACTTAGGTACCTGTAACCTGCCTCCCACTCTAACCCTTCTATAGTGACTTTTCTTTCAAGTCATTCTCGACCTACTTAGGTGCTAAAGGAGCCATGGTTTTCCTTATCCTCTTGGATTTAATATTCCTGCTGCTCTTTCATGAAACTACGATCTCTTTCCCTATTTTCTATTTCTGAGGGAACAAATGGATTTGTTCATCTTGATTATATCCCTTTCACTGGTCTCTCCATACACGTCACATTCTGTTGCTCCTTTCTTCCCTTCCAATGAATAGTTCTGGCAATTTCCAAAGTCCCATTTTCAACTACTATTTCAGCCTGAGTTATAACCTCAGGGGAATGACTCTCAAATATGTACCATTACAATTTATAACTCTTATCTTGAACTCTGGTTTTGCATTCCTGTCTGTCTTCAGGATATCTATTTTTGATGCCATAAAATCACGTCAGCCTACATTCTTAAGGTAAAATGATCAGATTGCAATATTTTACCACTGAAATACAAACTTCAACCCCATTCTTACTGTCTAGTTTTAATACAGTTTAGTGCAGAGGCTGAGAAATTACAGCCCATGCACACCTGTTTTTGTAAAGCATGTAAGGAAATAATACTTGTAATAGTTCAAATAGTTGAAAAAAATCGAGAGGGAATAATATTTTATGATATGAAAATTTAGGACATTAAAATTGTGTCTATAAATAACATATTGGCAAATAGCCATGCTTAGTTTACATGTTGTCTATGGCTCCTTTTGCCCTATAATCAGAGTTGAGTGGTTGCAACAGAGACAATATTGGCTCAAAGCTTAACATATTTATATCTGGCCCTGTAGAGAAAAAAATCTGCTGGCCCCTGATTTAGTAGATGAAGCCTGAGTTTAAGAGGAGACTGACAGAGCGAAATATGAATCTTAGATACTGTCCTCACCAAGTGAACTTTCAGAGAATGTTACTTAGCACTAATTAGCCTCAGTTTTCTTATCTGTAAAACTGAAATGCCAATAGTGAAGCCCTTCTATGAGGTTTATTTCATCTAGCCCGATTACTCTGTACACTTTTAATTATTTTCTCAGTTTCTTTTTTCTAGTTGATCTTTCTGGTGAAGCAATGGCAGACAAAATATATTTTGTTATAGTATCACCTCAGAAATGTTTTATAGTATCTGTGTTGTTCAAGACTGTTTCAAGTTCCAGTGAAAGAACCTCAGCTGGAACTAATTTAAAGAAGCATATTATATAATTTTAGATTTTGATTTTTTTTTCATTTTATACATGCATACACACGTACATGCAAATATGTGTAGTGTATACAAACATATATGGTACATAATGTATGATCTATATATAGTGAATTACACATATGGTGTTATAAAAATGGCTCCTTTAAAGTCATGTTTGAAAAACTTCCTTACCGTCTTATACACTACTTACAAAAATAGAATCCAATTTGTTTAAAGGACTTAGTGTCAAAGTTACCACTATATGATAATAGAAAAATGTATTCGTCTGTGAGGTCCATTCTCATAATTTATGAAACAATTTATTCTAACTGTCTCATTGCATCTACAACGAGGTCTTTGTCAACATAGGAGCTACTTTTTGCTCCTTCTAACAGTTTTTAGGGAACAGTAATTTTGTTTCCTTTGAAGTTGTTTTACATACAACACTTTTTACATTTTCTGACCAACCATACTACCCATTTATCTAAGATGAAGAAAATACTTTAATTCATCCTCTATTTTTTATTTTCATTCTCTTAAATCTCAAAGTATCATTTGTTTTATTTTATTTTGTTAGATTTTCTATACACCTCATCCTCCTGACTCTCTTTCTCTCTGCATGAACATATAATTTATAATTTATAACATATATACTATAACATAGATGAACATAATACATATGACCATATAATACATAATATACATACATACATACACACATATACCTTGATATCTCTATATATGTTGCTATCTTTCTGTTTATATATGACACACAACATGCACACACACACACACACACACACACACAAGATCTGATGATTAACTCTGCAGACTCATCCTAGAAAGAGTGCTATATACCTCATTGCTGAATATCACTATGGTCATCTTCAAAGTACTCCCCCTGGGAAGCTATGCACTGACGCCAGTGCCCCGTCCATCCTTCAAGGCAATTTTGGAACTCTTTTTCTGGAATGGCTATCAGAGCTGCCATCGTATACATTTGATGTGCTGAATGTCATCAAAATGTCTTCCTTTCAATATTTCCTTTATCTTCGGGTAAAGAAAGAAGTCATTGTGGGCCAGATCAGGTGAGTAGGGAGGGTGTTCCAATACAGTTATTTGTTTGCTGGCTAAACACTCCCTCACAGACAGTGCTGTGTGAGCTGGTACATTGTTGTGATGCAAGAGCCATGAATTGTTGGCGAAAAGTTGAGGTCATTTTCATCTAACTTTTTCATGCTGCTTTTCAGCACTTCCAAAGAATAAACTTGGTTGTTTGTCTAGTTGGTACAAATTCATAATGAATAATCCCTCTGATATCAAAAAAGGTTAGCAATATGATTTTCATTCTTGATTTGGACTGACTGAAATTTTTTGGTCATGAGAATTGGCTGACTTCTGTCGTGCACTTCGAGGCTTTGTTTCAGGGTCATATTGGTCCACCCATGTTTCATCACCAGTGATAACATGGCCCCAAACATCATCTTGCCTCTGCAAAAGGTCTTGGCATACTTCCACTCTCCTTTGCTTGTGTTCATCGATGAGCAACTTTGGGACCATTTTTGCACACACTTTTTTCATGCCAAGATTTTCAGTTAAGATTTTCCTGTTTCTCTACTGATGTTTACTTGGTCTGCTATGCTTCTCACAGTCAGCTGACAATTCTGACACATAAGTCAATGAATTTTTGCAATGTTTTCATTATTTCTGCTTGTTTCTGTCTGCCCTGACTGCTCTTCCTCAGTGACACATTCTCTCCCCTCAGAAAAATGTTTAATCCACTTGTACACTGCCGTTTTCTTCATGACATTACCCCCATAAACTTGGACTAACATGCCCCTGATTTCACTTCCACTCTTCCCAAATTAACAAGAAATTCAGTGTTTGTTCGTTGCTCTAATTCAAGCTCAGACATTCTTGCGAAAGTACACAAAACACACAACAACAATATTGAACTCCACTCAGCAAGACACTGCCACATGTTAACACGAACACAGCCGTGAGACACTAACATACCAAGGTTATGAAACTTTACCGAGCTGTTTGTACAGTGCTGCCAATGTAAGCACAGGGTGGCAAGTTCATGAACTTAAGTGGCAGACCTCGTGTTTGTGTGTGTGTGTGTGTGTGTGTGTATGTATTATAAATATTATATTATATATAATATACATGTATATAATATAATATATATATATATGTATTATATATATATATATATATATATATATATATATATATATATATAATCTGTATACACAGAGGATGCCAAAAAATGTGTACACATTTTAAGAAAGGAAAAAACTATTAAAATTATGCTGATGGTAACCACTTTGAGCAGCTCTTATAATTACAGAAGTTAAATGTGTCTTGTGTTCATCTTTTGTTGTCAGTATATGTTTAGTATTGTATTTTAACAGTGTTTTTCTGTTCTTAAAATGTGTATACATTTTTGTCTATATATAGACAAAAAATACATATACATATACATGTATATATAGATGCATATATTGGTTGCTTACTATGGAATATTTTATACTTGCATAAAGCAAACAATCATTTAGAAACATAATTGGCAACATGGATAGATCATAAAACAACAGTGTTTTTGTTTTTTTTAATTTAAAGAGTAGACCAACTCTCCCTCCTTAGCTACATATCACTCAGTATATATAGACTCCTAACTCACTCTCTTGGTCCTCACAGTTTGCAATTTAATAGAGAAAATGGGAATAAAAAATAATATATGTATTTGTGTATATCTATATTATGTAGTATATATGAAGATAGCAATAGGTTCATATTTGTAGGTAGTATGATCATAACTAAAAAAAAGTTTTTAAACTGCTTTCCAAAAGACTTCTAGGTCATATAAAAACCTGTTCTGCCATGACATTATGGTTGAGATCAACATAAATATGGAGCTAACGTAGTTCATGTCAAGTACATAAATTATACAGTTTAAGGTTGGTGGTAAGTGTTCCCTTGACTATCATTTACCAGTATAATTTCTGACAAAGACTGTGGTATTCATGCATTCAGAGTATACAGTGTTAATCTTTGGAAAATTTGAATAATGCGACTGCAGGGATATTATTTAATATTTAAGTTTCTTAAATTAGATATTTACTTACTTATGGGCTACTTAGGTTTTCTTTTTATTAACGTGCTTTCCTTTTCTCTCTAATTTTTCACTATATGAAAAGACTACACTCCCTACCCACCCCCACCCCCAGGCTATTCCCACCTGTGCCCATTTTTAATTGAATCTATTATTGACTTAACCTAAACCTATGTAATTTGTTTTCTGTGTAATTGGAAATTGTGTTTTATTCAATAATTCTCAAGGAATGTTTCAGAAATGCAGGTTTTACTGAAATATGTGTGGTGGAGTGTTTTATGTAAAGGGGAGCAATCTTTGCACTTCCAGCTATTTTCATTACACTAAGATTCAGGAGCTGTTATTTCAATGAAATTGAAAGAGAACCTATTCACTGGCTGGCAATCATAGACTGAAAGTTTATAGTTCTTGTGGTTTGATCTCATTGTATATTATTTGAATAGAATGTATCAAGTGAAATATGGGGAAATGCAAGATAAACAAAATTGGCAAACACTGTTAAAGGTAAAATACAAAGATGTCTGTATCTTTTGCTTTCTCAAAATCTATACATTTTATGATATATTATAAATGTATTAAAGAATGTGTTCAAAGTATGCAGTAGTTTACAAATACTTTAGTGAATCAGAATGAAAGCAATGTTCCTCTTTAAGGAATCGTTCTTGTTCATAAAAGGGAATTTCATACAGATAAATATAGAACTTTTAATAATGAAGTATTGTTTCAATTGTATATCTTTGGATTATGTACATTATTTTGATGCACATAACCAGTGCTTTTTTGTGTATTATGAAGCAATGAATAGAGGTGAGTAATAGTATTAAAATACCTTTATGTTTTACAAAGTGCTAGAATATACATTTATCAACAATCTTATGTGGTGTCTGGGCATTATTATTAGTCTTCTGACTCCTAGTTAAAGTTTCTTATATACACTAGACTACCATTCTTTTGCTTTTAAAGAAATGCATAACCAAATAAAGTTGGAATCATCAAACCATAAGTAATTATATGCTCATCTGACCTCCTAGTTTGTGATTAGATACATGTCAAAAGCAAAACAGAACAAATTGTGCTGCTCAGCAGCCAAATCTATTTATTGACAAAATAGGGTATACGGAATGCTCAGGCGAACATTTCTGGTATTAGCAGAGTTGCTGATTATACAAGGTCTGTCTGAGAAAGAAAACAACTATTGTCATGTTCCAAGATGTTGGGTGGCAAGATCAGTTGCAGTATAGATATTCCGACAAAGAAACTTCCTGGATAAAGAACATGAAAGGAAAGAGAAGAGACATACTGTTAGTGGGTTCTTCAAAGTTAGTATAATGGAGCTGGATTACATTCTCCTTCAGAGATCAAACTAAAGCTTTCTAAGACTGGCAAGAACACCGCTTTCTTAGAGCAGTTAAAGAGGTCAGAGAGGCAAGATGACGTGGGTGGAGATGGGGAGGGGTGGGAGACCATGGCCTTGTGTTTGGGGGCATCTTACAGAGCAGGAGTTTTGGAGTCAGGGTGACCTAGGTACAAATCCTAGATTCACCCCTTTTCAGTGATGTGAATATACGTAATAGGTCAGTTGTAAACCAAGACCAAATCAAACTAAACATAAAATTCCAAAGTGACATGCCAGAGCATTATGCAGTTTGTAAAGGAAATATTTGAAAACAAGTTCAGGATTATGGGCTAAAAACACTGAGGGGGGGGGTGGGGGCAGAGACAGGATATGAGTGGGGGCTCGCTCTTTGGAGAGAGCTACATGTGTTCTGTGAGTCTCTCCCACCCCAACGCAGAGGGATGAGAGTGCATGCATGCACCATTCTCAATTCTAATGAGAAAGGCTTTTGTGGGGCCCCTGGGAGTGCTTGGTGTTTCCTGTAATTATAGGGAGGAACACAGTGGATTCCTATTGAGGAATATAAGGGCAAGGGGCTGTGACTATCAGCTTGAGACAATGGGGTGGGATGGAAGAGAAGAGGAGGGAGAGAGGGAAAGAGAGGATGGGTGGGGGGATGAGGAAGGGAGGGAGAGGGAAGGAGGGAGAGAGGGAGAGAGAGAACTAGGAGAGATCCCAGTCTTCATTGTGCCATAGATGCATTTACAGTGAGGCCAGGGAAAAGGGGTGGAAATGTTTCACCAGTACCAGATGTGCGTGACTTGGAAAAAGAGCTAGTCTGAAGCCATTTAAAACACTGACCGAGAGAACAGGTGGAGGGGATGGAACCTCAACGGAGAAATTCTGAGTGGAATAAACTACCAAAGGCCAGGTTTGAAGGAAGAGTGACAATCCAAAGAAAATACTTTTTTACATGCACTAAAGTGCCATCAGCTGTTTGGGATGGGGTGGGTGGGTAGGGTGTGTGTGAGTGGATTCTGAATAACATGCAAAGGTGATCAGGAAGGAACGTGTTTGCTCTCAAAGCATGTCAAGTGAAGGGATTTCCCAATAGCAATACATATTTAACCAGAATTTAATTTTACTCTTTCCTGTCTTTCCCAACATACTCCATCTTGTACCCCAGCCAGGAAACAGATATCTCAGTTTTCTGAGAATTTAAAAGCCATATGTGTGTATAACACAGTGGGTCACTAGTTACTCTCGCCGGCATGGGAAACCAGCATCTGGAGCGGCCTCGGGGAGGAGAGGGCAGCTTGGGGCAGTCGAGGCTGACCTGGCACCAGAAGTACGTGCGCAGGCGTCCAGGTGCAATTCCACGGGCTCCAGGCACGTATTGCGCAGCCGTACTTGTCCGTGTGAGGGTAGCGCAAGTCTCAGCATCTTACATCTCTGCCTGGACTTGCAGTGGGTGTGGAGCTGCTCCCACGGCCATCGGTTTGAAAGAGAAACTCTGAAGGACTGTGTGTCAGTGGCTGGGCCCCTTGTGGTCTCAAACTTCCTCATCTTGAGCCAAACCGAGACCAAGATCTACTTTAAGCTCAAGGGCGTTCCAGGAGGCCCCACGATGACCTTTCCGGTCAGCAGGTACACGCTGGTGCGAGCTGTGGGCTCCTCCCTGCATGGACGCTACACCCATTCCTTCTGATGCCCAACAGCTTCGGTCCCCAGGGCATGCACACGAAGCTCACGGCCACTACATTCCAGAACCTGTCCCCTTCCATCAGCGGCACGAGGTGAATGTGAACACCATTAAGTGCTGCTTTCTCATCAACTATATCCCTGATGCCCAGAAGCTGGATTCCTGCCATTATGGATAGCATCAAAGCCATTCCTATGGGCGCAAGTCGTGAGATAAAGAATCTACTGCAGAAGTTCCCCAACAGGTGCCGTGTGCCCGACACCGGGAGCTGCTGGCCACGGGCGGGGCTGTGAGAAAACGAGGTAGAGCCTGGTGGGGAACACGATTGCTGAGCTGCCCCAGGCGCTTGCGGCCACTGCAACATGCGGTCCAGCACAGCGTGGTAAGGCTTATGGAGACTGGGCCTCAGATAACCAGCAGCTCATCCAGGTCCAGGAGGCTGTTGGGGAGGGGTACGTCCTGTTCCACAGTGACCTGCACCAGACTTTGGAGGACCATCAGGCCACCCTGGCAGCCAAGAAGAAGTTGCAGTTCCAGGCCCAGAGGCAGGCCCAGAACATCAGCGCAAGTGGGAGCAGCCGGAGAGGAACCTGGTGGGCATGAAGAGGGCAAAGGCAGAGGCCGTGGGGACAGTGATACCTGGGGACCTGGGGGCCCTTCAGAAGCAGAAGGGGCCAGTCAGCTGCAGCAGCAGAAGGAGGAGGCCGAGGCCGAGTATTTCTGCCAGGTGATGGGTGATGAGCCTGAGAAGGACGTGTTCCTGAAGGTTGCCAAGCTGAGACAACCCACCGCCTCACCCCCACCCCCAGGCTGGAAGCAGCCAGTAAAGGAGTGGAGAACAGAATGAGGCTGGGAAAACAGGTGGTGAGCTGAGGCCTCCAAAGACCACTTCTAAGAACCTTTTTACACGTTGGTGAGTTTTTGTTTTGTTTTGTTTTTTTGGGGGGAGGGTACCTGGGTGTCTTTCTATATCAATTTGGTGACAAAACTTATAGAGTTAATTTATTTAACTTCTCCACAAACTGTTCCCACCTCCAAAAAAGTTTGGTTAGATTTTAAAAGAGTTAAACAAAACCCTATTGTAATATAAATTCTGACAGAATTCAGATGGCAATTGCCTCCCATCTTTCTCCTTAAACAAGGTTCTTAAGAATGGTTGGAGGCCATCCTTAAGTGGGAAGAGAGGATGGTGAGACCAGGTGGAAACACAAAAGTAACCCCATCTAGGGTGGGACACGGAGATCAATCGTGGGTCCTAATGGCCCTCTATTCTCCCACTGAATTCTCCTGGAATGGGACCAATAAAAAAAGGCAACTTTCCAGGAGTGTCTATCTAACCATGGAACCCATAATTATCGCTGTGGGTATTTCAGTTACCAACCATCACTAAATGGCTCCAAAAGTCAACTGGATCTTAGAAAGATTTAAGGCCCTGTAGCCAAGACTAGGATGTCTGCCAAACAGGGGCTTGTTTTTTGCTCCCAGAGCAGTTTATGGAAAGATTTTACTGTAGTTATCAAGTAAATATGAAATACAATAGAAAATTCAGGCTGCAAACAGTTAAACTGTATAATAAGGCAATTTATAAGGAGGGAGATAAATAGCTATGGGAAGACTGGGCCTGTAAAGCATTTCCAGAAAGCTGTAATTGTTTATAGGTGTAGATTTCTGTTCTCTTATGAGAGTACTGTTATGTGTAGAGATCCATGAGGCTCCCTTAGGGAGATAAATTATACTAAGTTTAATACTGAAACAGAAATAGAAAGATAGTTGTAAATCAGTGATGAATTTGTATAAAAAATTTGACTTTATTTTCCTTTTCATTGTCATAGAAGTGTTTGTATGGTCTGTGAATATGTTATCCAATTAGAATAGAAATTTGTTTTATTTGTTTTGATTTTTAAGTGACCATTAAGAGATGTGGAAATTTTAATTTAGTCACTTGATTATGAATAGGAAATTGATTGTGATGCTATTTTTATTGGCCAATGTTGTGCCAAAGCACCTAAGGTCTTATTTGATTATAATGCTACCTAAATCTATTGAGGAGTTGCTATTTATCATTCATTCGTTAGACAAATATTTATTGAGAGCCTCCTATGTGCCTGGCATTGTAGGTCCTGAGGACACAACAGTACAATAAAGATACAAAGGGCCTTCCTTCATGTTGTTTATATTCTAGAAGGGACAAAGATTATAAGCAGATAGTTAATACATATTTTTCCATAATAAGAATACAGGAGGCTAGGAGGACATAGAGTGACAGAGTTTGCTATGTTAGAGGACTCGGTAATGGTCCCTATGAGGAGGTATCATTTGTGTTGAGTGAAGTGAGGGAATAAGTTATTTATTTGGGAGAGAAATACTTCACAAAAGTAAACAGGAAGAGCAAATACTGTAAAATGCACTATATTATCTGAATTTGAGGAACTTTAAGGTCAGGTTAATTCAATGATCAAGAGGGATTTAATAGGAAGAAGACCTGAAAGGCAGTGGGGAGCCACGTCGTTTAGGGATTTGTAGGAGACCATTGAAATATTTTAGAGCAAGAGAGAGATATAATCTGCTTTTTTTTCATACATTGTCTGACAATCTATGCCTGTTGGTTGAGGTATTTAGACCATTCCCATTCAAAGTAGTTATTGATATGCTTGGATTCATTTCTGTCATATGTAATTTGTTTTCCAGATATTTTGTGTAATTTAGTGTATCTTGATTCTTCCTTGACTACATTCTTTTGTCCTAAATATATATACATATTTAGTGTGACATTTCCACTCCTCTGTTGATTTTTAAATGCATTTTTTTTCTGAAAGGTTTGGTTGTTTTAAGGATTATACTATGCATATTAATTTATCATAAACTACTTCAGATTAATATTAATTCAATTTTCGTTAAATGATCAAACCTTGTTTCAATATAATTTAATTCCTTCTCCCTTTCTTTTTGCTATTATTGTTATATATATTATATTTATATATATTATGAACCCAAACAATACCATGATATATTTATCACATTATATGATGCTTTGTTTTCTATACAAGCTAAGAAGAGAAAAATATATTTATATATTCATATAAATCTACATAAAATAGATTGATTTATACTACATATAGTATATATATGTATATAGTATTTATACACATAAATACTATATATTTATAAATCAATAGATTGATTTATACTATATATACATAAATATATATATTTGCCACTTTCTATTTTTGATGTTAATTCATTCCTGTGGATTTCAGTTATAATCTGATGTAATTTTTTGTCACCCTGAAGAACTTTCTTTAATATTTCTTGTAAGGAAGGTCTGGTAGCAACATTTTTAGATTTTATTTTGCCTCTATTTTTGCAGTGTATAGAATTCTTCGTTGACCATTTGCATTTTTTCCACCACTTTGAATGTTCCATCCCATCCCCTTCTGACCTCCATTGTTTCTGATGCGAAACAAAGATTATCAATGTTCCCTTCTGTGGGGACAGAGTCCCAGAGAGCGGTTTCCAGGCTCTCGGCCTCACATGCAAAGATGTTGGCTCGGGTAGTAGGTGTCTATCAACTGTGACTGGTTGGCCATCAGCAGTAACCAGTTAGCCAATTAGCCACTGATATAACTTCCGTGGCTGTGTTGGTTTGTGGGTTGGTTGGCAGGCAGAGAACCAGATGGTGGATTGCGGATCGTGTGGATCCTACTTCGAGTGTCTTGCCCAGCCGCCAGCGAGACTGGGGGGCAGGAAGACCCCTTTTGGGGTACTGGCGGATGTTTCCTTTTGTCTCCAACCCAGCTGCCAGCAAGAATATAGTGGTATGACTCCCTGTCTGTGGCTCCATGTGTGTTCCTTTTTGGCCTCACCATGTCCTGCGTTCTTATGTGGGGAGTGGGACCACAGACCCTGCATGACACCTTCTATGTAATGAACTGTTTTCTCTTGTTGATTTCAAGATTTTGTCTTTATCTTTCAATAGTTTGAATATAGTATATCTAAGTATGGATCTCTATTTTTAGTCCTACTTAGGTTTTGTTGAATTTCTAGGTTGTATAGATTATTGTTTTCATCAAATTTGGAAGTTTTTAGTCATTATTTCATCAAAATTTTTTCTCCTTATTTTCTCTCTGGTTACATGAATGTGTATGATGTTATAGAGGTCTGTGTTTATATTCCTTCATTCTTTTTCCTTTTCTTTATTTCACACTAGATAATTTCTATTGATCTATTTTCAAGTCTGAATATGGGCAACCTTTTCCTGTTTCTTTGCTATTTATTCTTTTGTGGAAAACTGGATGTTTTAGATAATATATTGTAGCAACTCTGGATTATATTTTTCTTTGAAGGTTGTCGCTCCTTTTTTTTTTTTTTTTAATTAGTGTGTGTCATGCAGGATCTCTGGTCCCACTCTCCGCACCAGAATGCAGGATATGGTGAGGCCAAACAGGAACACCAATGGAGCCATAGATAGGGGAGTCATACCACTATATTCTCGATGGCGCTGGTCGAGACACAAAAGCAAACACCCACCAGTACCTCAACAAGGGGTCTTCCTGCACCCCAGGCTCGCTGGTGGCTGGGCGAGACACAAGAAGTAGGATCAACAGGATCCGCAATGTAATCCGCTTGCTAAGCACAGTTGCTAGCTGCAATCCGCCATCTGCTTCTCTGCCAACAAACCAACCAACACCCTAGAGTAGCCATGACAGTTATGTTAGTGGCTAATGGCTAACTGGTTACAGCTGGTGGCCAACCAGTCACAGCTGATGGCCCTCTACTACCTGAGCCAGCACCTTTCCACGTGAGGTCGAGAGCCTGGAAACTACTCTCTGGGACTGTCCCCACACTGTGTTTGATTCTGTGCTTAGTAACTTGCCTCAGCTAAATCTCTGTTCTATCTAGTATGTGACCATTCATGTTTCTGCTTCATTGATATATATGCTTGTTTTTATGTTCAGCTTCATTTCCTAGTGGTTGCCAATGTGTTAGAAGTTTAGCAGTCAGTCAGTAATTTAACTGATGTTTGCTCAAACTCCATAAGGCTTTCAACTACTGCCGGAAGGCTGTGAGTGGTAAGGGAATGCATTCCAGGTTCACGCCATTATAAAGTCTACCCCACTGGACCCTTTCAAGCCTCCTGTGCAAATGTTAGCAGCTCAGACTTGACCAGGAGTGTGTGAATAGACGGGCTCACTCTAGTTTCTTTTGCATATGTGATCAGTCTCAGTCAGGAATATGCTTGTCTCCTAACCACACAATATCACACGAGTAGACATGATATTTTAACCTCCCCAACTCACCTATCTCTGAAAAGTCACTTCCATTGATAGTTGCTGGGTGTGGATGTCACCTGTAACTCCAAATAAAATTAAATATCATTTTCCTGCTGCACAGAATCTGACAGTCCTCATGTCCTGCCCCATCCTGGCAGAACCACCATGCCGAGCTGGTGGGATGGGGAACAAGATGGGAGCACACTCGGGCCAGACTGTGATAGATCTCCACTGTTCTTACTCAGTACCCAACAAGCTTTAAACCATAAATACTTTTGAGATTGTTGTCTGCTTTTCATTGATTTTCAGAGCACTGAAATTGCTTTTGTTGGTTTGTGTTTTTTTTTTTTTTGTCTGGCATTTCGTTTTTGGGGAGATGATTTGCCAGTCTCCTCAATTAGCCATAGTGATAATTCATGCCACTATGTAACTTTACTAACCATTAACTTTTAATTTAAAAAAAAATTGCCTGCAGACTGCATAACACACTGTTTTCTGAAGTGGAGGAGCTGTCGACTAGGACATTTTGAAAGGGAAAGTTGCCTTCTCCCTCAATTTTTTGTTCAAATGCAATGCAAAACTTGTTTAAAATATCAAAAAGTCAAAACTTGTACCATGTACTGTGAATGCATAAATTCTGAGAAAATTGGCCTTCAAGAAGATTTATAAAATTCATCTTAAAGGAGGCATATTAATTCGAAAAGTTATTTATTGCTTTTGTTGGTTTGTTTGTTTTGTTTTCCCCTTTATCGCTTGCATCTCAGGAAAGGTGGTTCATGCCAGGCCAAACTACATCTTCAGATGCTCAAAACTCTGTTTTCTTACCTCCCTATCAGGGCTTCAGAGAAGTTAACTGACATGCCAGATCTCACACAGTAATTTTTGGTGGAGCTGGAACATGAAACCATATCTTCAATCTGTAATAAAATGCTTTGGTGCTAAATTTGTTTTCTAAACTATCCTTTTGGGATAGGTTATATTTAAAATTAGCAATAGTGCCCTTTTAATATGCATTTCACTCTTTAATATGCATTTCATTATTAACAGCTACCGATCCTATTATTCATATTAAAAATTATTTTTCTTTATGCTTATGAAATAATTTAAAAACTATTCTCAGTGAAGAGAGTTTATTCATATTCATTTTAAGCTTAATCACTTTCAAATTATGTAATAATTATCTACAAATGACCAAAGAAAACCCACTATTCAAAAGGTCATAGAATTTCCATTAGTCGTAAGATAAAATATCAGACTATGAAGGTGCAACTGCAGTATAATAGGCCATTCTAAATGCTGGGCACACAAGAATCAGTAGACCATTAATTTAGTTTTATCCAAATGAAAGGAAGAAAATTAACAGATCATAATCTTCTGGTCAACCTCTGAAGTAAAGAAAATGTTGACTTTAGGTTACATATGGCTCATTTAAAATGATCTAATACCAGGGATCGATATAAAAAGTAGACATTTCTATTTGAAAGAAATGGGGCATTTTTGCTATTTTTATTGTGAGCTTAGATTTCTAGCTCTGCCCTCTACCTCCACATACTTTAGAATGGAGGGAGCTGTTTTTGTGGAAGAAAAATCAGGATAGGAGTTAGAAGATAGGGGAGTGGCCAATAACTAGCTCAGTCACTTCAGTGAAGTAGTCGAGTCATTTTACTAAACCTGGTTGGATATTTTTACCTGAAAAATGAAAAAAGTTTCATATTTCATCAGTTCTGAGACCTACATTTTTTTCCTATTTTAACTTATTTTAAATTGGAACACATCTAACAATAAGTAGCACCTTGTAATTGCATGTGACGGCACGTTTTTATCTTTATGTGTAGTTGTTCTTAAGATAATGATGCATCTTTTAGTTGCTGGTGTCATTGACTTAATCAGATCACCTCAAATCTTGTGGAGGAAATCTAGAAAAAGTTTAAAAGACGGATGCCATTTTAAGACATTCTCAAAAATATTTAGAAATAGTAAATTTACTTCAGCTTTTAAAAAATACACCTAAATAAGTGCTTAAAAGCAAAAGTGACCATAACATTTGTTTAATAATGTCAGAAGGGTATTCCTGAAGTAAAATTGTGTTCTCCGTTTCAAATGGATACACAATCTATGGACGTGTGGTGTGCAAATAAAACTGAAAGACCTAAATCTAGGTATATTTTGAGGATGCTGATCTTCAAGGGCCAAGAAGAAATTCAGTGTCTAAGCAGAAAAAGCAATTTACCAATGAAGAGGAAAACCTAAGCTAGGTTTTCTTTCACAACAGTATATAATATCAGGACACTGTGTAGCAATGTACATTATCGTTTGAATGAAATTATCACAAATAATTTACATGCAACCTTATTATTTAAATAAAGCCAAGAGACAGGCATGCTCAAAAGGCAAGAATTCAGCAATTTTATCACACCTATCTGTTTCTCTTGGAGGATGAAAAATCTTGATAATGAAATCTAACCCACAGGGGAATATGAGTTCATAATAAAGAGCTTAGGACTAAGTATATGTGAAAGGGACTGGTAGTGAGCAGTTAGTCAATTTTAAATAAATTTAAAATAACGATTACAGAAGCTAATATATATGTTAGGAATACTGATTAAAATTTCAATATAATTAAGAAAATTAGAAGGGGAATGAAGTTCTTCCTCATCTTTCATAGCCCAGTCAGTTATCCAGTTTAAGCTTCATTAAACTTGTAAAGTGTAGTTAAAAACTTTCAACCTCAATATTTCTCATAGTTTTTAATTAAATTTCAGATGGAGATATTTTAGTAATAGCTTTTACTGTTAAGAAGGACTTCTTAAATTTAGTAACTAGTTTAGCTAAAAACCAACATTTTTGTTACATTTATTAATTTTAACTGAAATTAATCTCAATATTTTATTTTTTAAAGTATGGAGAATATGAATCAGTGTTCATAATGTCTTTATAAATAGCAATCTGTCTGTCTGTCTGTCTGTCTATTTATCTATCTACACTAATAGAATGATTCACAAGATCGCAAAATATCTCCACGTCCTGAATGAAGTGTACTGAATGTTGGCAATTGATGTTTCTCAGTGGCAGGATTTGGGATTATTTGATCCTTTCTTTTTTGTTACTTTTTTAAAAAACTAAGAGCTTATCTATTTATAGAGAAATGACAATAAGAATAAATACAAGTGTATGTATGCATCGCTAACTAAATCCTGTTGACCATCCTCTCACTCCACCAGACGTTTTGCAATCTGCTCCTACCTTGTATGGTTATTTGCCTTTGAATTTGCTGATCGTTAGCGGCATTTTGCTGTTTATTCCTTCGTCGGTGGTGAGGAGTCCCTACCAAGATGTGGACAACTGTCTTGCCTTGCATCCTTCAACTAACTACCACTAAAGGGCAATTGAAAATGCCTTTTAAAAAAAATTTAGTACCGGTTCGTCAACTAGAAAGTCATTTTTGCAAGGTGGTTAAGATTGTGTCCGTTGAGGTCACATAACCCTTAGTCAAGCAGGGCACTGCAAATTAAAAGTATGTGACCTTGAGCAAGCTACCTAATATCTCTCAGACACATTTTTCATTTCTACAACATTGACTTAATGAAAGTATTGAGCTCACAGGGTTGTTGCAAAAATTATATTCTATAACATTTGCAAACCACTTAGCATAATGACACACATGTAGAGCTTAGTCAGCAAAGGCACAAAAATAATCAATTGTCATTGCCCTGAGTTCTGCAGAGGAGATGTACAGGACACTGTGGGAACACACAGCAGAAGGTCTGAACCTGAACAGGAGTGTCAGCGATGTTTCTGGTACTCTGCGAGTCATCCATCCATTCCAGCATTTCCACAAATTATTTGGTGCAGTAGGAAAACTCTGAGTTTCTGATGATCGTGAGGAAAAAAAAATGGTTTCAATAATCACAATAGAAATCTGTTTTCTTGTAAAAAAATTCAGGAGATGTCATGTGAGTTTGTGGGCATCGCTTGCCTGAGAGTAGCTCTTTAGGTCATGAGAGGTGAAGGATTCTTACCCACGTCATAATATGTAATAACTTTAAGCTGAAACGTATTTTCCCTTTTCTTTTTAAAAATTTTGACGGGAAGTGAGGAATTTGAAAGAGCAACCAAAACCAAAACAAACAACACCAGACACACACAGCTGAAGATACTGACATTTTAAATTGTAAATCCAATGGCTTTTTTGGTATCAGGGAATTTTATTGTTCTGACCCAGACACCCACACTCAATATACTTTCTGAACCATGCCTTATATACAACAGAGACCTTCGTACCAACTGACATATCAGGAAGCACAGTTCTATGGATGACACCAGATGGATTCTGCTCAGCTCAGGACTAAAATGCCTGCTTCTCCCCCTTGCTGAAAAAAATCTCTGCTTTGCCTGTGCCACAGAGGGTCAGAATGGTATTTGAGAGGCTGTGCAGGTATTTTCCTGCAAGACTGGGCGTGGACACTAGAATGGAAGTGGTAAACACAGCAGAATGCCACTCAGGTGTTCAAGCTTTAGGATGATTGTCTCAAGAACCACAATTTAGAAAGTCTAAACTGACTGTCGAAGTGACAGAGCCATAGTGGTCATTGTTCAGAGTATCCTTATGTAAAGAACGGAGGAAGAAATTGCACGTAGGGTGATATGTGAGTCTTGCAATACCCTCCCTCTCCCCACACAGGTTGGTAGTTATAGCAACTGAGCATATATATTTGAAGGTTTTCAAAACTAGGTTGAAGACTCTAACTTCTAAATACAGGGAAATAGCAAAAATATCATCAAGAATCAGTTTATATCCACCCTCCACCCACCTCAGATGAGAGAATTGCTGTAATTGCCTCTCTTGCAAAATGTTTTCTAAGTGCCAAGTTATGTAGGGAATGAAGCGTTACCTAGCAATATGGCTAACTTTCAATTATCCATGGCAATGGGAGACAGGGATAGTGGAGATAATTAAAATTCACAGACTATCTCTAAACTTGAGTTTAATCATTTACATCATTCTTCCCTTGCGCTAAGCATGTTGGAATCACTACCTAGAGATGGTGTCTTTTGATTCAGGTTTCATCTCCTTTTTATGTCCCTTGATCTCCAAACAGGGAAACCAACAGAAAGCCTTATTTCATCTTTCTGTCTTCAGGGCCTAATAAAGAATTTGGATCATAGTAGATGTTAAAAAAATATTGAATTCGTAGAATGGAATGAATTGGTCACAGGAAAGATATGACTATTGTGGGGGGGAAAGGATCTTTATAATTCCTCAACTGAGAGCTAGATATGATCCTTACTTATTTTTACAGACTGGATGAGCCAGAGTTTTATAGTGTTCGAACAATACAACTAGCTTTCCATTTGAACTTAGTGTACTTAAACTCGTTCATTCATTTATTCACAAATGTTTCTTAAATGTTTCCAATGTGCCAGTCTTTGTTTTGAGTATTGGACATTTAGCAGAGAACAATCTTGATTAGGTTCCTCCCTTTGTGAAGCTTAGATTCTAATTGGAGGAGTCAGATAATATATATATATATATATATATATATATATATATATATATATATATGTATGTATATATATATATGGAATGTGCTAGTGCTATGGGGAAAATACATGAAGACACAATGTAGTGTCATTTCGGTCAGGAGAAGCATTAACATGGCATGATTAGGAATGCCTCTCTGCTGAAAGATGAGATAGACCTTGCCATACAAAGGGTCAGAGAAAGAATTCCAGGCAAAAAGACTTACGCAGAGACAGAATTTTGAATCTGGGAACAAACATCGGGTACTATAAAGCCTCAACTCTCATATCTGTCCTTCAAACTAGGATCAGCTATGCCCCATAAGTTATCCTTCTTTCCTTAGTCTCAAATAGGAAGCTTTAAAATAGTAACTCCTAGGTCTAAACAAGTAATTCTTCACCGTATTTAGGTCATAAACCCATTTAAGACTCTAATTAAATACGTGACACTTTTGTCTATTCGTAGTATACACACAAAGAGGATCCATTCTTTTTAAGGGGATTCTGGGTTTCCATAATAGATCATTTTGTCACTGGAAGCTTGGAATACTTTAGTCATTCATTGAATGCCACTTAGCAATTAGGTGCTGCTTGTAGGTACTGGGGTTAAACCAAAGACCGACTTTCTCATGGAACTTTATCTAGGGCATACTTTTTAGGTGGCTTTACAAATGCCTCTGGCCTTGTTTTCTGCAGTCACTGCTTTTGGGGCCAAACAGTCCTGTAATCGCCCGCTGCTCGGAGCTTGCTTTTATGTCCATGTAATCTCTTCTGAAATATAAGGGACATACCTAATATTCTGCCAACTTTGAGCAATCACCTCACTATTTTCCTGGCAGGCCAAGAAAGTTGTATCCATTTCTGTAATTCTGATGTTCACATTAAGAGAGCTGAGTTATACCCCATCCTTGAGTTTGCTAAAGTAAATCATGTCTGCTTTTCGTCCTTCTGAGCAGAAACCCGTTTAGCATTGATTATTATGGCATTGACTCCCAAGTGGTTTTCATGAAATTAGTTTTTTTCCCCTTTGCCTATAGGCGCATATCTTAACACATGTGAGAGTTGAGGCTGCGCCCTGGCACAGAGAAAAGTGATGAAGGATGCTGTAACTCCAGGGATCCTGGGAGTTGATACTCTGGATGAAGTTCCTCCATTTCCACAATAGGGGGCAGACCTGCAGCCTTGCTTTGAGAACCAGATGGTCAAGTCTGCAGCCCTGCTCTGTGAGTAGGCAAAAGACAGAGAGGCTGGCAGCACTCGCTGCTGGAGACTGGAGAGCTTTCTCAGGATACATCTTATCTCTACCCTAGATATGGAGTGGGCAACAGAGATCTTGATGAGGACCTTCCTGGGATAAAATTCAGTTTTAATTGCATTTCTCCTTATGTCCCATCTACGTGAAAATGGTGGAGGTTTGTGGAGAAGAGACTATTCAGCACCTGGGGTTTTTCTAATTGAACATATCTGATTTTGAGGTTCATGCACTACAGACATAAATTTGTTAAAGTGATTGCTACTGATAGTCCAATTAACTCATCATTAAAATTGTGTAAGCTGAAATATTAATATCGGTTTTCTAGGTTTGGGCCTGTCTCTCCCCAGTTGATGATTTACTGAGCACCAATAGGTTTAGTATATATTTTTCATTTAACCACTTTATTAATAAAACAATTGACATGTAATGAACTGCATATATGCAGAGGATACAATTTGATAAGTTCTGTCCTATGTATACAACTATGGAACCATCACCACAATCAAGATAATGAATATATCCATCATCCCCCAAAGTTTACTGATGTCCCTTTGTCATCTCTCCCTCCTTTCAAGCCTCCCATCAGGTAACCACTGATTTGCTTGCCTCTTGTCACTACAGATTAGTTGGTCTTTTCCAGAATATATAAATGGGATAATAAAGTATGTATCCTTTTTATCCACCTTATTTCACTCAACAAAATTATTTTGAGGTACGTGCCTCAATGTTATTTAATGTATCAATAGATTATTCATTTTTAGTACTGAAATATAATTAACATATTATGAAATTCACCCCATTAAAGTATACAATTCAGTGATTTTTTAAAGTATGTTCAGGAGATAGTGCAATCAACCCCACTATCTAATTCCAGAACAGTTTCATCTCACCAAAAAGAAATCCCATACCCATTAGCAGTCATTCCCATTTTATCTTCCCTCAAGACCCTGGTAACCACTAATTTACTGTCTTGATGGAGTTGCCTCTTCTGAACATTTCATATAAATGGATCATAAAATAAGTGGCCCTTTGTGTGTGGCTTCTTTCACTTAGCATGTTTTCAAGCCTCTTCCTTGTAGCATATATCAGTGTGTCATTCCTCTGTATGGCTGAATACTATTCCATTGTATAGATATATTAAATGTATTTATCCATTCATCAGTTGGGCACTGGGGTTGTTTTCTCTTGGGGGCTGTTATGAATAATGCTGCTATGAGCAACCTTGTATATGTGTTTGTGTGAAAACATATTTTCTGTTCTCTTGGGTATATGATACCTAGGAGTGCAATTACTGGCTCATATGGTAACTCCATGTTTAACTTTTGAAGAATTGCCAAACTATTTTCCAGGTGGCTGCACCATTTCACATCCCATCAGTAAAGCGTAAGGGTTTCAATTTCTCCACATTCTTGCTAAAACTTGTTACTGTCTGCCCTTTTTGACTACAGCCATCCTAGTGCATGTGAGGTGGTATCTTGTTGATTTTACTTGCATGTCCCTAATGACTAATGTTGAGCACCTTTCCATGTGCTTATTGGCCATTTACATATTCTTGGGGAAATAGATATACAAATGCTTTGTCCATTCTTTAATTGAGTTCTTTTTTTTTGGGGGGGGATCTTTATATATTCTGGATTCAGGACTCTTATCAGATATATAATTTGCAAGTATTTCCATTTTGTGGATTGTCCTCTCACTTCCTTTACAGTATCCTTTGAAGCAAAAATGTTTTTAAATTTGATGAAGTCCAATTTATCTATTTTTTTGCTCTTGGAGGCTTGTGTTTTAGGTGTAGTGTAAGAAACCATTGCCTAACTCTTGGTCATAAACATGTACTTCTAAGAGTTTTCAAGTTTTATCTCTCACTTTTAGATTTTTGATTGATTTTGAATT
Source organism: Rhinolophus sinicus (assembly GCF_036562045.2). NCBI lineage: Eukaryota > Metazoa > Chordata > Mammalia > Chiroptera > Rhinolophidae > Rhinolophus > Rhinolophus sinicus. Next base: position 146,717,026 of record NC_133756.1, read on the forward strand.
AATTTTGGATATGTTGGGAGGCAGATGTTCAACACAATTCATTTGCATGTAGATATATAGTTGTCCTAGCACCATTTGTTGAAAATACTATTCTTTCCCATTAGTTTGTCTTGGCACCCTTGTCAAAAATCATTTAACTTTAAATGTGTGTGTTCACTCCTGAAATCTCAATTCTATTCCATTGATGTATATACCTATTCTTATGCCAGTACCCTGGTTTTGATTGTGGAGAATAAACATGGAATTATGACCAGTTGGTTGGTACAGTAGACAAAACAAATGGAACAGCAGAAAAGGTATTAAGCATATGAAAGGCTCTTTGGAATATACAAAAAACTTTGGCTGAGAGTCAGAAAAGGGAAAATCGTGATAAATTGCTTTAAGTCTAATTTTATTTTATTATAAAATTCTACCTTTTGATGTCAAAGCAGTATGTTTCAAAACAAGACATGTCAAATGTCAAGGTTATTCATAGACCCTTAATTTACCCATATGAATTACAATCACCTTAGTCCCGATTCAATGGGCAAACACAGAGATGCTTTAATCACTGGAATTAATCACCTCTTCAGACTTAACGAGTTGTATTCTATTACCACATTCCCACAAATCAAAATAAAATGAGGATGAGGAAACGCTGATATGTTTACAGTAGTGTTCTGTTGGGGAGGCCATGGCAGGGGATGGCAGGAAGCAGTGGCATAGGAATTTTTATGCATGTTCTCTTAACTAATTTTTTCTGAATTTTGAAACAGAGCATGATAATTAAGTTCATGGGAACTAGCTAAGATTGGGCAGCCAATTCACAGGTGTGGGAAGCATCTGAGTCAACCCCTTCCGGTGGTGAGGGTGCCAAAGTGAGCACCTGGCTGTACACAGACGTTGCTGTGTCTGCCAAAACCATCGCTGTGAAATGATCAGCAGAAAGAACAGCAATCCAAAGACAGCACACAACTGAACACTGAATGAAAAGAGGACCCTGAGGATAAGAAATGCAAGGCTGGGAGCTAAAGGTTGGAGTAAATGCTGTTTAAATGCAGCCAGCAAAATAACTTTTTTGATTATTATTGTTAAGGATTATCAGCTTTGTTAAGACTGGAGAATCATTGATACTTTAATAAAACAACATTCCAAACCTTTGGGTATAAAATTAGAGTATGAAAAAAAAAAGATCGTTTAGACTAAATGGATTATGCGATACTTGAATATCTTTACAGCCAGGAACTAAACTAAGCATGGGTGTACAGAGGTGAACATCTAGTGCTCACCTTCAGAGAGCCCATAGTGCTGATAAACCATTGAATCATGGCACATTTCTGATCAATTACAATAATAAATATGATACAATAATGTGCACATTCTGCTGTAAAGGGCAAATACAGGAAGTAAAGTTAAATTAGGACAGAATGCCAAACAGGGCTTTGCAAAGGAGAATGTCAATTGTGAAGGAAAAAGAATTGCAGGTAGAAGGCAGCAGGGCATAAAAGAGCATGGCATATTCAGACAACTATGTGGAGATGTTCCATTTATGAGGGTATCACCTGTACACAGTCTTTTTTTTTCAAAGTCCTGCTTTTCTTCTGGCAGTTTTTCCTATATGACCTGAATAGGGCCAAGTTCCTAGAATTGTCATCGTACAGCAGTGTTTAGATCACTCCCTCGTATTCTAACACTCAATTTACAGAGTTACACTTAGTAACTATGGTAGGTTATGTTATTTATTAAAAATTCTTTCTTTCCTCCCTGACCTTGCAGTGGTTGACTACTAGTGGAATATACTTCTCCATTCCATTTATGTTGGGGCTTGACCTTGTGGCTTGTACTGACCAATGAATTTTGGAAGGAAATGATAGGGTGCCACTTTTGAGCTAGGTCCTTAAGAAGCAGGTTGCCACTCATCTCTCTCAAGCTCCTCTGATCCATTATGGAATCAAAAACCTGCTAAATTATGTGTGTATGTTAAAATCTTTGTTATCATAAGACTGTGAGATTTTGGGGTTGTTCTTTATAGAGCAGTACTGTTGCAAAAGCTAATAAAGTAACCATGCTCATTGTTAAAAACTATTGTAAACTGTTTTTGCTTTAAATGAACAGTATGCTTTTGAGTTTTTGAAACAACCCAATACTTACAGCATTGAAAACCAAATAAAATGAAAACATTTAAAAGGTGAAATAAATGCCACAAAATAAGATCATGCTATATAGCCTTGTGGGATAGACTCTTTCAGTAGCAATGTGAGGGTAATGTAGAAGATTAAAATTAAAAAATTAATAGGATGATGGACCCATATTGAGCTTTGTGATAAAATGTTTGTGGTGATATGTGACAGAAGCCTAATTTAAATACTTTCCCTGGCTATCTTATATAAATTTTGAACTGCTCTTTACCCTCAACAATAGTCCTACCTTGTTTTATTTTCCTTACCTTAGCATACATCACTACGTAACACACTTTAAATGATTACTTAAATATTTTGTTCCCTCTTTTTTTTCTCACATTCTGTAGAATGTGAGCTCTATGCAATCAGGGCTTGGTCTGTTTTGTTTGTAGCTGTATTTCCATTATCTAAAAAAGTGACCTAGCAAATCATAGGCAGCGAAGCAATATTTATTGAAAAGAAAAGAATAAATAGTTTAAGCAAAAAGGAAATTATTTACATGTTTAGCTAGAAAGGATGCAGTTCTAATGAAAGTAATTAATATAAAGAAATAAGTTTCTCAGTAGGAGGAATTGGAAAATTATTGATGCCTCTAGAATACCATCTCTTTGTCCATTTTTCAGCACTGCACATCTCTTTCCCTTTGTTTTATGTGTGTGTGTGCACATGTTGGTCTTATTTGCTCCTACTGTAGATGGTATCCCACTTTGCAAGTAGTAAAGATGGCCACCGGCAGCGTCAGAAATATATTATCTCGTCGCAACTTCAGAAGGAAAGAGAATGCTTCTGCCTACTGTATATTGTACATCTGTCCCCAGACAGGAACATGCTTTGGGTCATTGTCTCACCCTTGATTCGAATTACTAAAGTGGGGATGACAGGTAATATGATTGGGAGTCCTAGAACACATTCCCATCAATGAGACTGGCAGGGAGAAGTGAATAGGTGTGTTTAGTAGCATAAAGTTGGAAACTGCAGCCAAATAAATGAGGGAGAAGTAGTTCTCTTAGGGAAAGGAAGTTGGGCAGAAAACATACTACCTGTGCTTTATGGGTTCAACTCCACTTGTTGTGGACAAAGGAAGATTCTGCATCTTATAGTTAACTAATATTAATGGATAAATACATGATTTCTCACTGAACGTGGATGTGGCCCTTGCATCTATGTTAGCAAGCCTTGATATGGCCTTAGAATTCATTTAAGTGTAGATTTGCATACATCTCTACAAATTGATTGATTTTGGACTTTCATATGAATCCTCTTTTGTATTATGTCCTAAACAATCACAGTCTATCAGAAAGATTTACAGTAACAAGTACAGAAATAAAGTGTGTCATGGCTAATAGATCTGTCATAGAAGAGGCAATTCTACCCTAGTCCAAGGAATGGGGATGTAAATAATAGGATTTGTACTAGCCACAAGGAGTGGAAGGAAATGATAGGGTACCATTTTTGAGCTATGTCCTTAAGAAGCAGGTTGCCACTCCTCTCTCTCAAGCTCCTCTAATCCATTATGGAGTCAAAAGTCTGCTAAACCATGAGTGTGAATTAAAATGTTTGTCATCACTAGTAGATATAATGTGAAAAGTGTGATAGAGGCATAGCAGGGGTCACTCAACAGCCACAAGAATACCTAGTCAAGTCAAGAGCTAGATATATAAGAGTAGCCATGATAAAATTCAAGGTGAAATCAGGAAAACCAGGAATCCAAAAGACAGGAATTAGAAAATCAATAGGATATTGAGTAGAGTCTTAGGAAATAGCTTTGGCACATTCTGAATCATCTTTTAGAAGCTGCAATTCAGGGCCTGTTGAGAGGCAGCTGAATGAGATGTAGACGTCCTTTGTCTCCATTGGTCTGAGTCAGTATTTAGGTAGCAATCTCCATCACATAACCTCAGTTCAAATGACTCCCTGAGTTCCCAATAAATATGCCATTTGCTTGGTGGATTTGATTCAATTCATGCTGATTTTGGATGTCAGCTAAGACTATATGCAATGCCCCACTCCCAGTCACCATGATTACCATTTGATACCTATTCATTGCTTGATCATTTTCCTTGGCAGTTCTTTCCACAACCTCTTTTTCCCAGCCCCTGAAGAAGAGGCTCGCTTGAGAAGTTGGTTCCTTTTCATTCTGATTCACCACAATCACTTTAACCAATATCAAGAACCTTTCATTCAACATTAATGACCTATAATATCTAGTCAATTTTAACTTAACAATATTTAAATATGATCTTCTTTATGAAATTTAGATCTTGTTATTTTTTCCAAGTGGCAAACAAAAATGAACATAATCTGGACAAAAATATTGTTCTAAAGAACTTTGAGGGTATACTGTGACGCACATGAATTGAAATGTTTCATCTGTTGAAATCTACTGAACAGTTTCAAAACATCGGTTTGTGGGGCTCTTGTTAGCCATCTTCCTTTATGCTTCATGTTAAACACCACATAATAGATGCTGGTGATTGGGCTCTAAAACACTTACATGCATCAGTTAGTTAATAAACTTTTATAGAATGGATCATTAATTTCTTCAGAATAGATGTTTTTTATAGTTATATTCCACTTAGGAGGCAGAACTTTCTCTTGGTTTGTAGGTTTTTATCTCATTAGTTAACTAACACACACACACACACACACACACACACACACCCCAACACCAATCCCCCTCCACCATCACCACCACCCAGTGTTCTTTCTCTGAAGCAGGGGAAGTCTGAATTAAACATTTTTCTTTGGCATTGAGTATAGATAGTATAAAAGTTGCATTAACTTTGGCTCACATCCTTGACCTGAGGGTTGTAGCTCATCTAGATTCTGTTGGTCATTTGAGAGAAATCTCTGCTTGGCCAGTTTAGCATGAGGGGTGTGGGCTGCAAGTGATTTTTTTAACCATTTTTAACACCAATTAATTGTGTAAAGTTGATAGATGTGTTGTCTTACCTGTGTGTTATGTATGCTCGTATGCCCTGACCTTACATTAATGATGCCGTTGGATTTTGATCTGTGGTTATTCCAAATCCAATTTTTTTTTAGAGGAACTTGGCAAAGCTATTTGCAGTTATTCCCACATGCTTCACACCTAGAATCTAATACCTATGCCGTCAAAGTCATGGGTAGCAGGTTCTGTTTTTTGTGGGGTTTTTTTCTCTCTCACATTTTATTTGGATTGTCAGGAAGAATTCTACAAATATCAAGAAGTCCATGGGTTTCTTTGGAATTTTTTTGGCTTGGGGTTCCACTCATCTTCTTCTGTTTCATAGTGCTAGCTGATAAGAGTATGCCCCAAAATCAAATGGGGCAAAATATGAGTTTGAGTATTAGCTATATTGGATTAGCGAGCACGTGAAGGATTTGTACCTCTCTTCTCAAATCTGAACCTTGGGATGTTACAGGGAGGAACTTGAAAAGTTAGAACACAGACTATCTTTGGCTTATATAGACAGACCATGGTTAACATGCCGGGAGACTGGGTGTGAAAACTCCCAATGTGCCCCGGTACAGACAGGTCTGAGAGGACCAGAATCAACAGGTTGCATATTAAACCTGACTCTAACAGGCCTCTACCCACTGGGAATATGGAGCTATTGGAATATTCATTCTTCCTCCAGTGAGGAAATGCCAGAAGAGGGAAGAAATAAAAAACACCAAGATTTTTCACCCCAGTACTATCATACTATAGGAGATAAGAGAAAATACGCTGAATTTTTCAGGGAAATTTCTTTGCTATGTTGAATCATTCTATTTACATGTAGCTAAGACCTGGTATAAAACTTAGTGCAGACATAAGTAAGGGTGAGTTTGAGATAACGTGACCTAATGAAGGTGCGCTGTCCCTGTCTAAAATTGAAATCCATAATATTGGGTACTAATAATTGGGTACAATAGCTTTATTGAGTTTTGAGCCATAGAAGGTAATATTCTTGCATTGTTGACATTCTTAATTAGCATAAAATATGTATGTGTGCAACAACCCTTAAGAAATCTTTGCCCAAATTAGTCTTCCCTTACTGTTTGTTTGTGTAAACCCCAGAAAATATGTTTACATTTGAGTACAATTTTATTTTTTTGTCACCACCATTACTGGAATCGGAAGTAGAAAAGAAATGGGTTGCACCCCTGCACTGTATTCCACAGTGCTTCCAATTCTCATTTTTGATAGAGATACATTTTTAAGTCTGAGATACTTGAATTCAGTAGGTATTTATTTTTATATTTAGTGGGAATCATGTACCCAAGCATCTGATATAAGCTATAGATCTTCTCTCTAGAAAAAATGCACATTACATATATATATATATATATATATATATATATATATATATATATATATATATATATATATAAAACTTAGCATGCCTTGTACAGGGGCTTATGGATAATCTTGGACCTCACTCATATTTATCAGTCTTATAGTCCCTAACTTGAGAGAAATTATCACTATATGAGTTATGTGAGTGGTTACTGAAGAGAAATAATCATTTTTCTGACTTTCTTAACCATGTAAAAGACAGCATTTGCTTATCTCTGCCTTCTTCTATGCAACATATTTTAGAAAACAAAGACTTATGAACTAGAATAAATGTATTACAATAATTACTGATTTAAGCCTGGGGTAGGTTCAAATGCAGTGCTTCATATTGTTTGATATTCTCTATTATATTGTGGGACTTTAGGGTTCTTGCAAAAATGAAGGATTATCTGGTTGAAGATTTGTTTATTTGTTATGTGATTTTCACTAATACTCATACAAGAAAGGGTTCTCAAATTATCATATGTTTACAAAGCCACAATACATAATACATATATGACACTTGTATGTAATATATAAGACATATCACCCATGTGATATGTCATATATATGATATATATACAGTATATGAGATATCTATTTATCTATATCTATCATCTATCTATATCTGTCTAGACAGAGAGAGAAAGAGAGAGAGAAGAGACCGTGTGTTTAAAACCTTTCTACACAGCTTTCCAAAAAGGGCGGCAAACACACTTACCTAATCCAAGAGATTGAGGAATTTTTTAAATATTCTTCTCTTACAGCAGCAAGGAAATAGTTTGTCGGCAGTTTTTCTCAGCAGAATGTCAAAACATTAACTGCATATGAAATGACATGAAGCAAGCCAATTTCATATATTGCCTCTACTTTTCCACAGATGAGCTCCCAGGCTTCCTCATTTACATCTTTCCCAAACAAAACCTTCCCAGCCTTAATCTTGTGGAAATGGTTACATGACTGTAATGAGGCTGAGCCATATGTAGGAGCCTTTTCTCTTATAGCCCTTTTCACACACTGTCAGTGGGCTTTGTCTAGTGCATATGGTTGAGGAAGTTAGTTCAGGAAGTTGCACTAGAGCTGAATTTGTCCTTAACAGAAATGAAAGCAACCACTTTCTTTATTTTTATTTGGGGAATTTTCTCATAGGGGAAAAAAAAATAGTTGTCATATTGTCCTTCCTTTGATAAAGTTATTCAAGGTCATATTGGTTTGTATCCTTTCTTTTGCTGGACTGAGCTGCTCCAAAAAAATCAAACCAGTGTTTATTTGAAGAGTAAGCCCTTAAATGGCTTCTGAATCCAACTGTCCGTACTTCGTCACTTTCCTTTGACACAATATCCCAAGAGTGGAGGAGACATTTGAAGTTCAGTTCACTCCCCATTCAATGTCATAATCTAGGTCCAGTCCTGAAAACATTTGTGGATGAGGAGATACAATTCTATAGTAGTTTTGAGCATTTATTGAGGTCCACTTATGTGCTAGGCACTGTATGAAGTATTTCAAATATGCTTTCTTATTTAATCTTTAACATCTTCCTACAAAGTAAGTATGCTCGCAGTAGTTTATACATGAGGAAACTGAAGTTCAGAAAGGCAAAGCAATTGTTCCAAGGTTACACAAATAAAAAGTGGCAGAGACAGAATTTCAGTAATTATCCTAGATTACTGTGTTCTGTTAGCCATAGCATTCTGTGGCAATACAGAACTTCCAGTTATCTGACCATGCCAGTGTGCATAAGGTTATAGAGATTTCCTGTTCATAAAACCAGTGGAATAAATTATGGGGGTGAGCAGGAGAGTTGGGGGACAAAAAAACAACTTTGTATGTTCTTCACTGTTTGAGAATGAATATTAAGTTTAAATGTCTGAATTTCTGCTTATAGATTTTTTTTCTTTTTAAATCTTTCTCAATTATTAAAAAGATTATCCATTAATTGCATAAATTATTTGTATGTTTTATATAAATCTAACACAAAATTTGGTTTGGGGGAAAAATCTTATGTTGTCCTTTCCTGTGATCAATTATTTACATTTGGTTTTGTTTTCTTTTGAAAGGACCATACTTTCTTGGATGAGTGTGAGTACAAAAATGGACTGGTATTACTATGGTAGTGCTCAGTAAACATTAATTAAATATTCTGTACTTAAGATAATCACTAGATTTTATCTAAATCAACCCATATCAGTTAGTAGAGGCTGCCTGTTTCACTGGATTTCAAATGAATTGAAGCCTCTTCAAACTCTATGGTGAAAATAAGAGTTGTGATTGATATATGATGTCTACAATGGGGAAGGGGTGACAGTATCTTATGACCTTGAATTTGCTCAATCACCACCACTATGTTGTACATGTCTTAGCACTTGTTCCCACTGCTTTGTGTGCATTTTCTTTTCTTTAGTACATTGACCTGGTCACAGGTTCTAAACTTTCTGATTTTTTTCTGTCTTACTGCATTTAATCCATATGTGTCCACCAAGTCTTAGTTATAGCACCAACTTGAGAATTCTGGGGTAACTATTTTGTCTATACTGAGAAAAACCCTATTTCATCTATATCATATTCATCCATGAAACAAACCATTTAGTCCTTGATTCTGAGAACCAATGGAAATGGCAAAGAACCAATAAAGGTCACAACAAAGATGCCGTGCACTGGATTCTGACTGTACAAAACAGTTCATAGTCCTTTTGCAAGGCTCTCCCTGTTCCAAATGTGATCTATAGTTGCGGGTTTATCGTCCCATCATTTCTTATGCATATCCTAAATAGTTAACACATTTAATTCGCCGCTTCTAAAACCTGCCTTTTCTGTTTATTTTTATTCAAAACCTTTCTAAGAGCTAGTCTCTAAGTTGGGTCCAAATCAGGCCCTTTTTATGAGACTGTGCCTATGTTGGATCCATTTCACTATCAGGTAAATGGTGTTTTTGTTGTAACCTCTGTTGGTTCTTGTCTCTTTGGATTTTACAGTTGTATTTTTGGGGTTCTAATAATAGCCCTACTAATCTATGAATGTATGCTAATTATAACTTCTCAGAACCTTTATTATTTTAAAAATGGCTATAATAATAACCACCACATAGAGTTGTCATAAGTGATAACTGAACTAATATACTTAGCACATTAATAATTTACAAGTGCAGTTTATTAGTGAGTCAATTGAGTCTAAGGGCGAGACTGAAATTTCTGAAATGCAGCTGATTACAAAACCAAAAGGTGGAAAACTTCAGAGGTATATGGTGAAACATATTTTCTGCAATCCTTTTATTTTATGTATTCAACTTGTGAGATGTTTATGAATGAAGCCAGTAAAGCCAATTTTTGAGTCTTCATGGAACTAATTCTCTCAAAGGCATTATTATTTTCCCTGCAATATATAACATTTAGTTAATAAGGTTGTGTACAGTTTTCTAGGTCTCAACTCAGCATCTGAAAAATTACCATTTCTTCAGCACCTTCTCTCTGCTGAGTACTCTCCGGTAGGCACCCAATATGTGCCAACTCTATTCCTCATAACAAATTTACAAGAGAGGTTTTATTACCTCTACATCACAGTTGTGGGAACTGAGTTTCAGACTTGTTAAAGTCAGTAACACATACTTAGAAAAGGATTTCAGATTGTGTTGGTTTTGTCTTAAAACCTTGCATTTACCACACTAAACATTCTTAAGCTACGGGTCTTTCAGTGAGATAGTTCTGCCCAGGTGATCACTCTTTAATAAAACTGGTACACATATGATCAGTATGAGAAAATCATTTTGAAGAACAGCAAGTTAAAGTTCAGCATATTGATTCTTCCATCACATTCTCATTACCAATAATTAGTGTCATTATAATCGGTATGAGTCCATGAAGACACATTGTAGGAATTTAGCTCAAATGTTTGAGGCCTGATTATGGCTGTACTACAAGCAAGATATGGACTGAGCCCAAAAATCATTAAGTCTTTTGCTTTAATAACTGCTCAGTTAACGTAAGACAAACATAAAACAGACAACTTCCCCCTAAGACAAACATATAGCAACACGAACAAAGGGACAGAATACGCTCAACATTAAGTTTAAATAATAAAATACTATAATGTTTTTGGGAAGCAAAGTTAAATTTTAGTGTTTGGGTTGACGTTATCCTTATTGCATAGGAAGGAGCTGATGTAGTATATAAACATTGTAAATCAAGGTTTTTCAATTAAGTTAAATATATGTATATGTGAGCATGTGTGGCTATGTGTGTGTTGAAGTTAAAAATATGTTATATGTGTGTAGGTATGTATACACATCCACACACATCAATACTTTTACTTTCTGTCGTAAATGTCTCTCAGTTTTCATGGTGAAGCACGAGGGTCACTCATTATCTTCCAATTTATTCTTGAGAGAATTAATCCATGATTGGAGAACAACAATCATAATTACTCAAACAGCTTTGAACAACCAATGCGTTGGAATTGGAAATTGACGAAGTCAAAAGGAGCTCTAATAATTATAATTAGAAGGAAGGAATGGTTATCAGCAGATGCTGCATGAACAGAATTCAAACCAGTCCAATTATAAGTGGCACGTTACATCGGTACGCAAATTACAGAGCTCGTTGCAAGAAATTTGGAAAGTTGCTCACAGTAAATTCATTATTCTTTTGGCTTTTCTGGGATGAGCATCAGGTGATGAAGCTGACAGACTATAGCAGATCCTCTTTTTTTTTTTTTTCTTTTTGCCAGTTGTAATCTCTCATAATTGAAATAGAATTAATAATGCATCTTAGCCAAATGTTGGGTTATTTAACAGGTTGCTAAGAGGAGGAACTGCTTTGAAATTCATTGCACTGTCTTAGTTAGCAAGTCATTGATGCCTATATATTGGGCTTTTATTCTTTACCTTTCAGTGTATTTTAACACAGAAGATGAAGATGCCACCTTTTTCCATATCCCAAAATTAAAAATCCCCCAAACCGCCAATTACTATGAATATCCTTAATCACTTTAGTCTCTACAATATTATTTTACCTTTAGGGAAATTGTTATAGGTAAGTCTGAGTTGCACCTGATTAATTATAATAATAGTGAAAAATTCCTTAGTTTTAAATAATAATTTAGTGTTATTTCATTTAGTTTTCACAACCCGGTAAAATAATGACTTTCTTAATTTCACCTTAAAATGAAGAAATTAAACTTTAGAAAAATCGGGTGTCTCACCCAATTGAAAAACTGAAAGAATGAGTATCTAAATACCAAGACTAGTGTTTATTCTTAATCATTACACTATATTGCTCTCCTTGAAGAGAGTCTCACCGACTATAATAACATGAAAAAGCTAATATTATATATACATAAATATATGTTTAATTCAGGTGACATCCATTCAATACCTCAGGTGAACCAGGCATAAGAGCAACAAAGAACGCAATGGTTTAAAGATCCACCTGTACTTTTAAGAGCACAGACTATCGTAGGAGAGAGAGCACATGTCCAAATATACCTACAATCAGGAATGCCAAACGAAAGTTACAGAAACAGCACAGTGAGATTTCACATGGAGATCTAGGACTGCCAGGCATAAGTTTAGGTAAAGCTGTGATAAAAAAGGAAAACTCAGAGTCATTGTGTAGTAAATTACCTGTGTCAGGATTTTTGCTTTTGTTTTTTAGTAACGTATATTTCATTGATCAAATTTTTCTGACATTTTGTTGTTATTGTTCCACAAACTGGTTTTCCTCCCACGATGTTGCCACCTGATTGCTACTCTCTTTACCAAATACGTTGATTACATTTGTGAAAGACAACCTGACTATGAATAAAATGTATAGTGGTAACTGTCCGGAATCTCCAGTAATTAGGTTAAGGAGAGCAGACATAGTCTTTATTCCTTGAAGTACAAGAACGGGCAAAGATTTTCTTTGCTGGACACTATCCGTGGAGAGAGGCAAGGGGCGGTGACCGTCTCCCATGTTAAATGTTTCTGTTTCTCATGTGTTTGTCTTTTCCTTATTAATTGCAAGCCTTGGAAAACTGAGTTTCTCGACTCTGGAAAGGAGCACCTTCAATTTTATCTCAGGCAAGGGCAAAGCTTAGGAGCTTGATGCCTCTGCCTAATCCTAGGGCACCAGTCCAGACGTGGAGTCTCTAGTCAACCTTTAGCCAGACTCCTGGAAGAATGAGTCCAAAGAAACTGAAATAGTCCCACAAGCTCTTGGCCATGTACTGTTTAAATCATAGTTGGAAGGCAGAAAAGATAGTTCCAGAGAAGGAGTGATGGCAGTCTATCCTATCATTATACCGTGGTAAGATGGGTTCAGAGTAGCCACAGAGTTTTTCTAGCTCCTTCTGCCAAGTCTTGAATTTTCTTTCCTTATTTTTTCCTATTTAGAATCTATACTGAAATTTGCTGAAAGTAGATCTTTAGTGTTCTCACCACACACAATACACACACACACACACACACACACACACACACAAAGGAAAGTATCTACTTGAGGTGATAGATATGTTAATTAGCTTGATTGTGGTAATTATTTCACAATATATATACATCATGTTGCACACCTTAAATATATACAATATTTATCTGTCAATTATACCTCATTAATGCCAGAAAAAACCCCACAACTGGTTAATGATAGAAATGGCCTATCTACTCCTGTGATTGCGCCCCAGAGTCCATGCTCTTAACTGCCACTGTATGGCCAATCAGCAGAGTAGCCTAAACATTTTAGAGGGATTTGTCTTCATCTGGAATGCCTTTGAGAAGGCCTCATGAAGACTCTGAGCTAAGTAGAAGACACAGCGGTCTTATTATGTTGTAGTCATGCTGTGTATGAGAAACATTTTTCATTAAATCTCTAATGTAATTGCATTGCTACTTAAATTGCAATCTGAAAATGAAAGAGCACATTTTTTTAGTCATTAAAATCACACCAAAACTGATGTGGAAAGGAGGGTTACTGTTCAAAGAGTGGCAGGAGGGGGTTGATTTACATAATTTGTGTTTGTATGCCTAAACTCTCTCTTAGGCTTTCTGGAATGTCCTAGATGTGAACCTATTAATCAATTACATTTATTAAAAAACAAATTAAAATCACACCACTTAGTCTTCTTTTCTCCAAATAATTCAAAGCCATGGTACAGTTGACATTCAATCGTGATGTCTAGTAGTGTGTGCTTATTGTCAAATATTAAGACAGCTTTAAAAAAATAATGAAAATGTACCATGGAAGTAAATTAATAGAACCCATATTGTGATCCTGGATTCTTGATTGACTTTTTTCATCTTTGTTTGCTCAGTCACCACAGGGGAAGAGCCTGCCATCCCCATGAAATTAATAATGTTCAACCCTATTAAATGAAACTTAAAGAGTTATGGATTCTGAATGTTGCGTTAATACCATTTTATGACTAAAACCTGATAGTTCATTTCCTTTAAAATTATTTTATAATCTCAAATTTTCATTTACTTAAGCAGTTATTTGATATGTATTTTTTTTTTTTTTGGCCTTCAGACTATAAGATTAAGTCTTACAATTTCATCTGAAATGGAAATATCCAATTGTAGTCTTTCTTTCTATAATTTTGAACTTACTGTAGTTCAGGATTAATGAATCTATTTCATGATTTCATTAACTATGGGTGGAAAGAGGAAAGACAATGTTTCTATGATTGAATTCTAGCCCCAGCTATGCATGCCTTTGTGGGAGAATGTGTTTTTTTCAAAATCTCTTTTTGTTCCAAACATAACAATTATATAGAACTTTTGAAAATGAATAAGGGATCCAAGGAGAATAGTTATACCATTGAATATTTTCTTAGAACACTTTTAGCTTAAGCTGGAACTTGTACTGTTTAGGGTACTATGTAATCCAGAACATTTTATTTCCTAGTTAAGCTCCTGTTCAATCATAATTGCCCGAGGATATAGTTGGAAATTTCCCTAGTCAATCCAGAACTTTCCATCTTGGTTAGTTATAGCATTCTGTGGTGCCTCTATAATTATACAGTTACACCATAAAAGGTACATACATTTTATGAGAAAGTGGAGTATTCTTCTAGGAAAATAAACTAGAACAAATATTAATATTCTGGCACAACACTGATGCAAGAGAATATTTAAAAACAATCAAAAAAAGAGAATCATTTAAATGTGCTGTTAAAACATCACCTGAAGGAGTGGCTGAATTGGCATAGTAAACAGCCTGTCTGCAACACCTCCACCCGCTGTGATCATGGCACATTTAGAAATCAACAGAGACTTGAAAGTGCCATATGTTTGTGTGTGTGTGTGTGTGTGTGTGTGTGTGTGTGTGTGTGTGTGTATGTGTGCGTGCGTGTGTGTATGTGCAATTGCAAAAATGCTGCCGGAATATTTGAGCCTTCAGCAAATTTACCCTCTGTTCCACAAGGTGGGGTTGTTTCAATATGAAAGAAAACAGCAGAAGGCTCAACCTGAGACCTGCTCTAACACTATTTCCAGAATAAGAAAATATTTAATTATTTTGCCATTAAAGAGGAGGAAAAGAGAATTTTTTGAATGTAGGGAGGAAAGTTCTTGGTGCACTTTATTTGTTCTTTTATCCTAAAAAATGCTTTATCCTAACAAATTTGTATTAAAGAAGATTCTGTTGTTTATTCAATAGGTAACATGAGTAATTAAATAGTTGGTTAATTCCACAAATATTTATTGATTCTCTCCTTTGTTCAGGCAGTGTTCCACAGCCTGAATATAGGGAATTGAACAAATTAGTAAAAAAAAACTATCACAAAAGAACTGTTCATAGAACTTATCTTCTCTTAGGGCTGTGGAGAGAGGGGCCTGCTGAGTTGAAGATGGAACACACAATCCAAATACATAACTTAGTCATATAACATATTAGATGATGATACCTCCTAGGTAGAAAATAAAAAGAATGGAGGATATCCAGGGCCGAGAGTAGAGTATTGTCACAATTAATAATTTGGTCTCTGAAGACTTCCCTGAAAAGGTGGCACAGCTTGCTAGTAGATGAGATATGGGAGTAAAAGAAAAAAGAATGATTCCCAGATCATATAACTTATTATATTTTTAGATTTTTCCTCAGTCCATAAAAGATGTTCTTAGAAGTTTCAGTTTTGGCCTTTCTGTATCCGGTTTGGAGCCATTATAGACTACGCAAGAAAGCTTGTGTACTTGACATTATGGATCCTTGGATCTAGTGCCATTCTTGCCACTATTTAGCTGAGTGACTGAGCAAGTCACTTTTCCTGAAAATGATGGATTGAAGTGGATGGCCATATGACAGTTCATCAGATGTCCACGTGTTGCCCTGAATTTCCCATCCTCCTTTGCTATTACATGGGGCTCTATGACTGCATGACGGCCAATGGGATGCTGGGGGGAAGATATAAATCTTGTCCAGATTAAAAGAGAATTTTAATACATATAAATAACTGTCTGTGACAAGAAGTCCTCATTGTAGATTAGACAATAAGGCAGCAATTTTTCCTTATAGGTACATAAAATAATCATGCTTCCTACAATCAATGGTATCTTAAGATTCTGTGAAATGCAAGTACTAGTAGTATCCTGACTATCTGATAGTCCTTAACTTATTCTCATAGACAATTTGGCTTTATGTTTTTACATGGATATGAGATTCTTACAATATAAAGGTAGAAAACTGTATTTCTTAAAGTAGAAACACATTTTATTTATTGTAAAGATTTTCAAATGAAGAGAGGGAGATAGCTCAATTTTACTGAATATTTTTATGCAATACTGGGCTTGGTGTTTTCATAATAATTATCTCATTTAATTATCACAATAATTTAGAAATAATGGGTGGCTATGATTCTATCCATTTTGCATGGGTAGGGAGACTACCCATGATTTTGAATGTTCAAAGTCATTCAACAACTAGGAAGTATGGAACAAAGATCTAGCTTTGTCAGCAAAGCTGTGCCTTTACATTTCCCAGAAATGGTACAAGAAGGAGATTCATTGAGAAGACTTTAAAAAAAGAAATTATACCACATTATTAAAGAGCACAGACTTGAGAGCCCAAGAGCTTCAATTTGTACCTCAGCTCTTCCACTGGCGGTTTTGTGACTTAGGGCAAGTTCCTTAACTAACCTATGCTTTGATTTCCTCATGTGTGAAGTGTGGAAAATATTAGTATCTAGCACACGGAGGTATAGTTTAAGGAACATATATATGTATATGTGTGTGTATGTATATATATATATCCAAAAAATGTATACAAGTGGACACTTTGGTCAGCGTTGCTCAAGCAGTAGTTCGCCATAATCAGAAGTGTCTAGACGCTGATGGTAATCTCTTTGAACACCTCTTGTAATTGCAGAAGTCAAACGTGACTTGTGTTCATCTTTTGTTATTGGTATATATTGAGTATTACAATTAATACAATTTTTTCCTTCCTTAAAAGGAAAATACTTCTGTATTTGTGGTTTTGTTGGGGTGGAAGTTGTAATAACTATTTTACAGGATCACTGGGAAATTTACTGAATTTGTTTCAACATCATAGGTGTAGTCAGGTCACATTTTGAGTGAAACTCAAATGATAAATTTTTATTGCTTAAGACCCTTTCCACATGGCACCCTCTGTGTGTGTGTGTGTGTGTATGTGTATCCTAGATTATGTAATTGTATTATTATTATTTGCATTCTTAAGAGCATAAATCAAAATCTCTCAGTCTGTTCTAAAATGCCTCTTTTAGTACCCTATGAAAGAATACCCCAAATGACCAAATTTCCACTAAAAAAGGAGGGAAGTACTGCTGTGTGGACTGCATCTCCACAGCAGAACACTTTTTGGAAAGTGTGTGTAGTAGGGGGAGGGGTCAGAAAGAAGAAACAAATTGATAGAATGAGCAACTGATTCTACTTGGGTCTCATCAGTCAGACTTGTTTCTCCTTATTTCTTGATCAGGGCTGACAAAGATTCCTGTGAGGACTCATTTTGCTGCAAATTGGACAGCAACTCTGAGATCTCTGTTCCATACGTGAAATGGCGTTATCAGCCAGCAGTCAGACACTGATGTAGAGGGCTTCTGGTACAACTATGACAATAGCAGAGGCAGCAGCATCAGAGAGATAACGTGATGAAACATTAACTTGATCTATGGTTTATAGGCCAAGAGAGGCAAGACTTTTTCACACTAGTGTTCTCTTACCTTCTTCTAACATTGCTTTCACCACTTGTTTGTTTCGCTAATGAGATTGATTCTGCTACTGAAAGTGACAGAGGTCGATGTGCTTCCAAACTGAAGAGATTGGAAAGGACACAGATTGAGTACTGGTGAAAATGGTTCAATTAACTTGTGTATTTAAGTACCTATTATGTGACTTGAGTATTTGAATATCTATGATGTGACTTGGATATTTGAGTACCTATTCCATGAACCAGATATTGAAGTATATTGAATGAAATAATGCCTCAAAGATAGCAGAATGAGATGTTACATAATGATAACAGGAGCACCATAAAATAAGTGCCACCCCAAAAATAATGTTCTGTGTGGTGTGCTTCAAAGGGACACATGGTATATTTGCTTATGGAATCATGTGAGACATTATAGAGAAAGTGTATTTGGAATGGTCTTAAAGAACGATGCAATCAGGACAAATAGGGGGAGAGGTACTGAGTTCCTTCCTAATCCTCACTTCTGTAGTTGTGGTTTTATTGGGGTGGAAGTTGTACTAGCTGTCTTATAGGATCACTGGAAAGTTTACTGAATTTGTGTTTCAATATCATAGGTGTAGTCAGGTCACATTTTGAGTGAAACTCAAATGATAAATTTTTATTGCGTAAGACCCTTTCCACAGGGCAGCATGTTTTGATGGCTATTCCCCATTAAATATTTGTTTGTTTTTACAACCACACATGTATCTTAAGCCAGCATAAATATTATTAAGAGAAAGTGCCAGTCTGCACCTGAAACCTTTATTCATAGTTTGGAGGTAGAATTCCTCAGGGGTTGCCATTGCTCACATCTTTGGCCTTTGACTTGCAAACTGATCACTATTGAAAAGCGCTCTTCAAACAATATTGGAAAAGTGACTTTTTCTCAATAATGATACGAGTCAATTTCATAAATATGATTTCCAGTGTCTTATATCAATACTTAAAGCCTTCCTGGAAAATATAGGGGAAGCAAATAATCCAGCTCTATTAATATATACCAATTAGAATGAAAAGACTCAAAGCGCCTTTAGATAAAAAATGTGGGCTATAACCAAAGACATGGGATGCAAGCCAGTTTTTAGAGAGTGCTGTGAACACAAATGAAACAAACTAATATAAAGTGAAGGCCAAAATAACGTAGAAATATCCATCGACCATGGACTTCTGCGCTTTTATGTGTCTCTTTTAATGCCTCCTCATGGATTTGTTGTTGAACATGAACTCCGGTTTAGCAGGTTACCCATGTGGAAAAATCCAATGTGGAGTCAGAACTGCTGATCTGAATCTCTGCTGAGAAATGAAAACTAGAAATGTGGATGTGGAAATCACCCACATAGAGATGATAGTAAAACTATGGAAGTGTTGGTATAAAAGAGAGATGTTACATCAAGCAGAGGTCATACCAGTCCTAAGGGTTTCCAGAGTCACCAGAAGGTATTTTAGAAGCACAGCTCACAGGGTGTATCCTACACATTATGGAGCAGAATCCTCGGGAGAGGGATGTTACTCAGGAAGCTGCGAGTTTAAAAAATCATCTCCATATTCACATGTATAAATCATTTTTTTTTTTTAATTGAGGGAAAGTCCTAGAAAAATACCCACAAGTTTGAAACTAGAAGACATTTTTTTCTTCCTATATAAAAAAAAGTCCAAAAATATTTCTGTGCTCCATAACTTATGCATTATTAGAATCAAAAGTTGCATTAGAAATGTTTTTGTATCTACAGTAGTAATTAATGCTTTAATTTGTGCCAAAGAATTAGTTAATATTTTTTATAAGCCTTTTCCTCTTTTCCCAAGTATACATTAACCATGGTCTCCACCAGTACTACAAGGAATTAACCAGAGTCTCTCACATGATTCAAAAACAAATGACTTAACAGGGTACCCTGTTTGTTAACAACTATTCTCCCCCAAAGGAACAAATCACCCAACAATACAAGAGTGTTATTAAGAATTGGAAATATTTTTAATAAATAGTTTAGTTACTTCAAGTGATAATACTGTAAGTCTTTCATTACAGCTGGGTTTTTATTTTCTTCTGGATGTGGGAGGATATTTGACTGAGGGATTCCATGTTTTGAATCCATATGACATGCTGTTAATGTATGTCTTGTAAGAATCTTATAGTCATTTTTTTCCCCTCATACATGCTGAACCTGGAGGTAGCCACTTCCTGTAAATTACAGATGGTTTGGCTCAGATGAAAGTAATACTCACTTGCGTTTCCACTTTCAGGTACCATAATGGAGGTTCCTGCTGAAGGTGTGCATGTTCTTCCTGACCCTTCTACCCACTAAGGTAATGACCTTGCCTGTGGGATAATCATAGATTCTGAAAGATTGTGCTATGAGGTAGACTAAATGAATCACTACTTTCTACTAAACTCCAGGAAAGAGTTTTCATCCACAAATGCATTTAATGTTATGTATTTTGATATTAACTCCTTTGATATATAGCCCATTGCTTGCCCTTTTGCCCTAAGAAATTTTCAAGGTATAGCTTTTATTGCCCTTGAAAAATATCATAAAATCCTCTTTATGTTGCAGTATCAACTCAGCCTGTTTGACTTGCAATCCTGCTGTAAAATGCAGTATTACACTCAGAGTTCTAACTGTGTATGTGTGTATGTGTGGAGAGAGAGAGAGAGAGAGAGAGAGAGAGAGAGAGAGAGAGAGAGAGAGAGACTATAGCCTAAATATATGATTGTTCATGATTGTACAAAAAAATTTAAGAGACTAGAAACTTAACAGCTATAAACAGAAGGAAAGATACAATGCAGATGAAGCATTTCCAAAGTGAAGGGCTGATAAGACTGTAGGACAGACTAGATAAGAAAACTATACATCTGGACAAGCAATAACACTTATCTTGGTACTGATGAATATATATAGAATTACTCTCAACACAACAAGATTTGCTTTAGTGTTTTATTTCTATTTTTCTATTTCTATAAGGCTTTTAAAAAGAGGAGAAAAACACCCTAAGTGCATGAATAATGATATAAAAATATATGTTGGAAATTCTGGCAATGCACTTTGCAAGAAATTGAGAAACAAATTGAAACTTATTTTTTTAATGTATTCTTTCAACAAATACTTAATCTAGTTTTTATTTTGAGTTGGACACTGTTCTAGATGCTTTGTGAGAGTCAAGATACACTCAGTCACTATTTTCATGGCATTTATATTTTGGAAAAAGAAACAGACATGAAACAAGTTATTGTTATAAGGCCTAATGAGTGTTAAGACAAGAGACATACAAGGGCACAGAGACCTAACTCATAGCAGTGCTGGAGTGTACCAACCATTCTATCCAGGTGACCAAGTCGGGGGATAGCAGGTAGAAGGGTAGATACATTCAGAGTTGTGAGGCCTAGGAAAAACTGTACAGTTCAGAGAATGATGGGACTTCAGAACAGCTAGCAAGTGGGAATATCAGAGGCCCTTGAGATGGAGCTGGAGATTGGGAAGGCACTCACAAAGACACAAAGACGGGAAAGTATGAAAGCGGGGCAAGGCCCTGGCAGAGGTGTGTTTACCGCTGGGAAACTATTGAAGGATTTTAAGCTGAAGAGTGAGCTGATTTCTAACTACCCTGTATTCTGTGTTAGAGAGATTGGAGTGAGGCAAATGGAGATGTAAGGAGACCAGTTAGGAGACTGTTAAAAACAGGAGGGGAAAGCGTGGCTTAGAATAAGTAGAAGTTGGTGGGAGGGAGGTGTAACCAGTGTGTCGTGCTCCACTAGCCTGGGAAACTTATAAACGTCTGGAGTGCTCATTTTATATTTCAAGAACATGCATATTTCTTCGCTGAATTCTTTCTCCCGTAATAAGCTTATGAACTCTGGAAGTCCATTTAGTTCATTGGATTCACAAAAATTATTTTAACTACTATTTTGCTTTGAACACTATTTCCTCGTTTTATATTTTGGAGGTAGGTTATATGCTAAAGGTCGTAAAACTAGTTTGTGTTTACTACTTAGCAAGTATTCTCTAGGTAGTCTGCCAAACCTCTTTAGAATATATGGGTACAAAGTATTTTAGTTCCCATAGTTGAGTACTCAGCCATGAATGAAGTAGGAAAACACCCATTTTAACATAATAAGCCCAGGTTGTCTGCTCTAGTTATTATTGTTGCTTGTGCAAGATCTTCATTTAAGTACTTTCCAGTTGACATCAGCAATGTGAAAATAGATTATATTTACCAAATGTGGCTGTGTATCTCTCATCCCTTATGCTCTTTCAGCCTTACCCCTCTGCCATCCAGATGTGGTCTCTAATTACCTTCTCGACTGTAAGCTGGCTTGTGGTTAGTTTGTAACTAGTTGAGTGTGGCAGAAGTAATGTAACATGACTTTCAAGATATGGTCACAAAAAGCAACAAAATTTCTGGCTTGTTCTCAGAAGCTTACCTTTGGAGCCCTGAGCCATGATATAAGGACCCTCTTAAGGGTACCTTGCTGTGAGGAAATTCAGGCCTCATGAAGAGGTTATGTGACATGTTCTGGTCAACTTCAGCTGTGGTCCCAGCCGGGGTGGACCATCAGACACCTTTAGATAATTCCAGCCACTTGTGTTCAAGTCACCTCTACTTTTGCACCTTTCAGCTGAGGCTTCAGGTATGGGACAGTTATGCATTGTTCTTGCTATACTCTCTATACAGTGCAGACACACAGAATCCATAAGCTTAGTTTTTTAAAATGTCATTATTTTAGGATGCTTTGTTATACAGCAGTAGTAACTGGAACAGTAAATGAGATTGCCAAACATTGTATTTACAGAGGAGAATTATTATACACCAAGAATATTTAAATGAGAATTCCTGTCTTTGGGCAACTAGGATTTAATTTAAAAAATACAGTGGTCAGGAACATCAAGCCCATTGGTTTTCCTGTTTGTTATGTAATTGGATCATGATGCAATTAAAAATACAGGAGAAAGAGATATGATTGGCACTAAATAAACTTATTTAGCCTTTTCAAAGAAACATGAAAAACTCCCTACTTCCTAGAATTTCCTTATAAGTTCATCATTAATTTTCAGGCTCTTTTTTTTTTTTCATTTGTTTTTGCTGGATTTTGCATCGAAGTGGGAAAAAGTGATCAAACATTAGATAATCAATGGATACTTTTATAATGTTGTGAAAGATAAAGAATAAATAATTTCTAGGATCTGAGAAACTCATAAATTGTTCATTATAAAATGCAGTTGGTTAATTTCTGGTCCTTTTTTATTTTTAAATTTTAGAAGAACATAATTATGTGTGTGTTTGTGTGTGTATGGTTAAGACTTAATCAAAAGGAAGAAAAGCAGATGGTCACATAATTTTAACAATCCATGTTGTATCATTTCCCCTGAGGAGCTCTTTAGACCTTATCTACTATTCTGTGTCACCCCTTCCCTGACACTGTAAGACCTTTAGCTTCTAGTTGTTTAGTACTGTTTACAATCATCAGGTTTATGTTGTATCTCTTTCTCATTGCATGGAGATTTACAATCGGAAGATAAGATCAGCCAAGTTACGCCTATCAGTTCAGAAATGATAGAGGAGGCTGAGTCTCCTCCTTTTTACAAAAGAACAAAGTAAATTTTTGATCAGAGGAAAGAAAGTTGCAAGATTGCTTGTGTGTCTTGTCTCTTATCTCTATTCAGCAAGATTATGTAATGACTTAAATACTATGCAGATTTTACAAAGCATATGCATGTCAAATATGCAGATTTAGTTCATTTGAAGCATTACAAAATCCTGTTAGGCTGATGTAAATATAATGCTGATGGGAGACAGCCAACATAGATAATGAAAGAGTATTTTTCTATGGAACCATTTGTTCAAGTGGCCATTTAATAAATATTCCTCTTT
Source organism: Rhinolophus sinicus (assembly GCF_036562045.2). Classification (NCBI taxonomy): domain Eukaryota; kingdom Metazoa; phylum Chordata; class Mammalia; order Chiroptera; family Rhinolophidae; genus Rhinolophus; species Rhinolophus sinicus. Next base: position 146,740,515 of record NC_133756.1, read on the forward strand.
ATGCTAGTGTAATGCAGAGGAGATGATCTATGTTGCTTTGCCAAGTCTTTTGATTATGCCATATCTCTAATGTGGAAGACTTTTTATTCAAAACAATGGAAACATTGTTACAATTAAAATTAAAACAGTAATTAAAAGTTGCCTCCTTCAAAGCCAGAGAAATCCCATTGTTTTCATAACTATTATTCTTTGAGAAATGTTTTGAGAAATAAGAGCTATGGTAATCATTGCAATGGGGAAAAATAATCAGTCTCAAATTATCCCTGACCTCAAGGCTATTTTAACATAGAACAGGAAGTGTGATGGGTGCTAGTAACCATAAAACAAAGCAACAGAAGAGTGGATGCCTTCTACAGCCTTATAATCTTCTCTCAGGTCACTTCAGTCTGTGACTGCCCACAGCTGCCAGAAGGATCTTAAAGCACAGGAAAACAATGTCTCACCCTATTGGACCCCTCCAATGGCTTCTCACTTCATTCAGAGTAAAATCCAAATGTCTGATGGAAACCTCTAACATCTGTGCAATCTGACCTCTGTCTGCTTTTCCAATCTCATTTCGGGCCATTCTTTCCCTCATTCTTTCCTCTTCAGCTACACTGGGTTCTTGTTTTTCCTTAAACACTTCAACCATAGTCTTGCCTTAGCCTGTAAACCTTGTCCTCGGTTTTCTCCATGGCAACATCCTCTCTTAATTCAGGTCCCTGTGTATTACCTTTGCAAAGGCATTGTGTGGGCCAGACACAATTACCTGATCTCCTGCTCCTCCTCATTCTGAATTAATAGGGTCATCTTAAAGTGAATATCAAGAGGAAAAGTAGTTACAAAGGTAGGAGAGGAAAAGGTTTATGTGGAACTAGTTAGTCCCACCATTTTGGAAGTATTCGTAGTACGGATATGGTGAACTGGATGCAGGCGTCAGAATTTCAGTTCTTTCTTGGCACTAGAGATTGGAGGTCTTCCTCCTCATGAAGACTGCTTTCTAAAGAACAGGATGTAAAATTTCAAGTCCCTCCCTAGTGACTCAGTTGTAGGGGCAAAATTTACACACACACACGTGTGTGTGTGGGGGGGGGGGATGAAGGCAGGTGGACACAGAGAGAGAGAGAAATCCATAAAGTACTTAACTTGTTCAATGACTCCTAGTGCCTTATTAATATCAAATGGAAATAATGATATATCATATATATTTTCTCAGAAAATCGTCCTTCATTGATTATGCACTTATTGAGCACCCACAGTGACATCTAACACATTGCTAAACTACTATGTGAAGAGTCCATGCAAGTAGGGGGGAGCTCAAATAAAACTTACTGAGTGCTTGCTTTGAGTTTGGGGCTCATTCTTTTGATATTACAGCCATTATTCATGTGACAGAATAAGCAATTATTCTTGGGTTAGCACAGCAAAGTCCTTAAAAACATAAATACATACATACATACATATCATTCAGTCAACTCAGGGAAAACCATTACTGGTTTATAAGAGAGAATAAACTAATTTAAACATTTGGGAGATAGTATTAATAATGATGACCACATGGATTTGGCTGATTCCAGTGACCACATATTAAGTTTACTATGGCCTTTCTACTTTTAACACAAGGTACTTAACTGTCAAACAATCTTATGATACAGGTATCATTATGATCCCTATTTTACTGATGAGAAAAAAAAAAAAAAAGCACAAAGAAGTTAAATAAGTTGACTGAAGTTGCACAACCAATGATTGACAGACCCAGGACTGAAATTAAACAATTTCTTTCCAGATTCCAGAAATTCTGATAGCGAGATTTACGAGTATACCGGAATATCAAATTAATAATGCATGTATTGAGTTAAGTGAAATTGGAATATATAGAATACATTTTTTGATAAAAATATTTACCAGTGACTGTGTTATATTCCCAATAGTTTAAGTAGAGGAACTCATAATTATGAGTGTGACTGATTTTATCTAGTGGTGATGAGGAGAAAGGTGGAAGGTAGAGAAATGATTGGGTGACCTGAGTCATTTCCAGTTCCAATTACCATGGATTTTTGAACTCTCAGGAAAAGAATTCTTGTTTGAACCAGTTGATTTTGAGTGACTCATTGTTTGGGAACTGGTCCTATAAGATAGTCTCAATCATTCCCAGAGACAGAGGGGCTGATACAGTTTGACATATTACTGGCGTGTTCCGAATCCACTTGCCTGTCAAGATTTTGAAAGACATAAAAGTAGCTTTCAAATATTCAAACCTGGGCCGGAGGGGGCTAAGGAGAGGGATTCTAAGTCTTCCAATTTAAAAAGAAATAAATTCTGTCAAGTGTTTACTACTCAAATCCTCCTTCAGAATTGGCATGTCAGATTTGCAAGAGAGGGTGGATCCTTCCTGTTGGCTTCTAGTAATGGCAGGAAAGGAGAATTTCAGATATGCAGCACTTAAAAACACTGAAAGAGTGAGAGAGACTGCTGTGTAGATTGGGTATCAAGACTAAAAGTTAGCAAGGCAGTGCCAGGAAAATAATCATGTTTTTCATGAATCTGTCCACTCTGCTTACTACAGATGCTTTCAACTTGAACTTACAGCAGCTATTTCACAAAAGAAGAGTAAAAAGTGTAGACAGTGATTCCTGAGCAATTTACCAATATAAAGTTCTCTTAATTATTTTGTTTTAAAAAGTATCATTGCTCACAATTGTCACCCCAATAAATTTTAAATTAAAAAAATAATAAAATGTATCATTGCATTTTCACATTGTGAATGATTCAAATACCATAAAGGCATGTAGACTAAAACACAAAGTATATATATACACTGCTGTTTCCACTCATACTCTTTGAGGTGACCCTAGATTAGCAGTTTTAAGTTTATTTTTGCAGTTTTCTTTCTCATTTACATACCTACACACATACATGTACACTTATTACAGAATGGTGGTTTTGTGAGCACTGTGTGTTTATTTGGTTTTTTGTTAATTTAGAAATGTGTTTTAGGCAGCTTTCCATGTCATTGTTTTCAAAGGCAGGATAGAGGTTAAAGATAGGTATACAGCATAATTTAACCAGTTATGTACTGATGAATATTTAGTTTGTTTGCAATTTTTTATTTGTGCTTCTGTTCTTAAACACAATGCTATAGAAACGTCACTTCTGGCCATGGTTGGGTAACTGATTCCAGACTCACCCTCCTGCTATTAGTAACTACAAAACTGCACAATGTATAGTATATGAGACACTCCTGTTCAAGCATTGGACAACAGGCAATGCAAGATGCTGATCCTTGGGGGATGATCCTTATCTGTGCCCTGACTTGATGCCTGAGGGCACTTTCCAGAATGCTGCGTAGTAGGCTGAATCCCAGAAGAGTAAGGAGGTCTTGCTGAATTGAGAAATTCTAGGCTGTGGAGGCAGCTGGACTTTGGAAGGAAAGAGGTTTATGTCAAGAAGCCGTGCCAGGAAGTGGGGCCGAGACGTAGGATGGGTTCCCTGAGGGTCACTGACCACGTGCTGGGCTGACAAGACACAGGAGGCATCTTGAAGAGGCTTAGCAGAGTGGCTGCCATGGAGCTGAACAGTGAGGTCGCAGGTGGTGAAGTGCTGGGGCCATTGAATGACCTCCCTGGCGACCTTGGGGAGGCCTTGTTGACTGAGTACCTCAGACATGCAGTGAGGACCCCAGAAAGGACACACCTTATCGATAAAAACCAAACACCCGAGTAAAACACAAGAACAAAAACAAAATAGACCAGCACTGGCAAAACATTAATCCAAGAGCATTTGCCTATACCATTCATGCATGCTCCCTATACCATTCATATTTTTCAGTATAAAAGTGTTGTTTTTCATCCGTTACAAAAAATATGTTCAATATAAATAGGCCCTGAAATGAGCCAGCTGTTGGAATGATCAGACATGAACTTTAAAACAGGTATTATAATATGATAGACTTGCAGAAACAGACGTACAAAATAAGTAGATAGAAAATTCTAGCAAAGAAATGGAAACTATAAGAAAAGAACAGTTGCATATTGAGTTAAAAGTAAATCAATAGAAATGATCCAATCTGTAGAATAGAGACCAGAAATTTTGGGAAAAGAAATGAACAACGATATGTGGAATGATATGGTGTTATCTAGCATCCATGTAATTGGGATACTAGAATGAGAGTAGAGAGAATGGGTAGAAAAATAAAATAAAGAAGCAATGTTCCCAAATGTCCCAAAGTTGTTGAAATATCAACCAACCCTCAGAGCCAAAAGTGTTAGAAAAATCCCAAGCAGGATAAATATGAAAAAGAGAAAATCACACCTAAATGAAACATATAATAATAAAATGCTTTAAAAATATTCATCTTTTCCAAATATTTTAAAAGTTTACTTTTTAGTCTAATTTCAGTAGAAATAGGAATAAATCCTTGATTCTGCTCATTTTGCGGCATGCTTTATAGAGATGTCTGTGGGAACCAAATCACTCGGTGTAAAGTGACAACACAGACAACTTTCTATAACATACTTTCATAGATCCCATATGGCATTAAGAGGTCTGTGTGATTCCAAGTCTATAAAGGATTATTCTTTCCTGGGAAGTTGAAAACAAAAATCTGGTGTTAGGGATATCTGGCTACTAACTGAAAGTCATACCTTGTGAACAAAAAACACCATAGACAGAGAAATACAAATCTAGCAGTTTCAAATATGACTGCCCAAAACAAACTGTGCTAAAATTTTAAAAACAAGTTTAATTTTTCAAATGACATTATTTTTGCATCCTAAAATGGAAAGAAAAGTAAGCCAGACTACTTTGCAATTGTGGTGATTCAATTATGGAAAATTGTTCAACCATTGGCGCATTAAACATTGTATATCCCCCAATGTCTTTCTTCTCTCATTCTGAAATTCCTAATAGACATGTATTGGACCTTTAAATTCTGTTGCCCATGGAAAATAACCATTTTTATAATGTTTTTATTTTTTGTGCTCCATTTAGGGTGATTTCCTTATACATCAAATTCAGTTCAATAATTCTTTCTTTATCATTGTGTAATCTACTGTTTAACCTATACACTGAGTTTTTATTGCCAATTACTCTATTTTACAGTAATGGAAATTTTATTTAATTCTTCTGTAAAAATGTACCTGTTCTAGATAATACTATTTGGTTATTTGCTTTTGTTTTCTCCTTATTTTACATCTTTAATTATTTTAAACATTTTTAGGTATATTCAATGTACTATATTTTAAAAAATTCTTTTCCTTTGTGTTTGCACTATTTACTCTCACTTATGAAAATTCATTTATTCGTGTGGTTTGTATTTTGAGCTCATGGCTGATGAAAGGAGTATCCTTTGTGGGTGTCCCACGAGCCTTCTGCTATGAAAGTGTTTCTACAGGAGCAGTTTCTTATTTCAGTCAGATCAATAGACGTTTCGACAGTTTGATACCAGATTTTATCAATTTCTCAACAGGAGGCTCTCTCATTTCATTGTGTGAATTTGTATCTCACATCCACGTGTGGCATTTGGTTTCATGTTTTTATCTGAGGTCCAGAAAAGCAAAGCTTGTAGAAGAAGGCTAATATGGTATTATTTTAAAGGGAGTATAATTACAGAGAGTAGGAATGTGGGACAAGAGGAGGAAGCAGGAAAGAACCAAGAGGCAGTGTGAAGAGACATGTTATCTGTCTGGCCAGTTAAATGTGACTGACAGCTTCATCTTTGGGATGGTGCCTCTGAGCAGCCTTATAAATTGCATATCAGTAGCATCACTGTGTGTGAAAAGCAGGATGAGGAGGGAGAGTTAGTTAGAAAGGCGAAGGACTTTGTCTCCTGGATTCTGTCTCCTATTAGTTAAAAAGTTCAACACATGGGTGAGAATTCCACTGCATTTCAAGGTTGCATATGCATATGTGCCCAGGAGGATTCCACAGTACTCTATTCCTCCTGTGTAATACGGAAGCCCCAGGAAAGAGGCAGGAAGCAGACAGCATGAGGTAGGGGAGGTACTGTGTGGTCAGGAGGTGAGACTCCGTTCGGTCCTGTCTCAGTGGTCAGTAGCTACTAGGAGTACACATGTTAGTCTTTTTGACCCTTAAGACTCTCTTGATAGGCTGGATGCTGTACTTTGGGAAGAGTGCAGGAAATCATGAGAGAGAGCTGGTTTGATCAAAAGACAATTGTATGATACTGGGGATTACACAATGCAATCTAATATATGAAGGTCTCACAATTAAGTTGGAGAACTTGTTGTGACGATGTTGCTAACCTTTTTTGATATCAGAGGGATTATTCATTATGAATTTGTACCAACTGGATGAACAGTTAACCAAGTTTGCTATTTGGAAGTGCTGAAAAGGTTGTGTGAAATAGTTAGATGACCTGAATTTTTTGCCAACAGTTCATGGCTCTTGCATCACGACAATGTGCCAGCTCACAGGGCACTGTCTGTGGAGAGATTTTAGCCAGTAAACAAATAACTGTATTGGAATACTCTTCCTACTCACCTGTTCCCCCCAATGATTTCTTTCTTTACCCAAAGATAAAGGAAATATTGAAAGGAAGACATTTTGATGACATTAAGGACATGAAAGGTAATATCATGACATCTCTGATGGCCATTCCAGAAAGAGTTCCAAAATTGCTTTGAAGGGTGGACTAGGTGCTGGCGTCGGGGCATAGCTTCCCAAGGGGAGTGCTTCGAAGATGACTGTGGTGATAATTCTGCAATGAGGTATGTAGCACTTTTTCTAGGATGAGTTTGTGAACTTAATTGTCCGACCTCATATTATGGTTTCATTTTTTGGGGGTACATTTTTCTTTCCCTTACTCTTGGTATCTGGTAATCTTCCTTGGTGTGTACAAGGGTGGGTAGACACATGTCTAGTTTTTCTTTTTTTTCTTCCTTGGAAGTGGTAGCCCTTTTATGCTCTAAGTTTTATGCTGAATGTCTAAATTCCAGATCTCCTGCCTCATCTCATGCACAGTTATATTTGGCAGGCTTATAGTGATCCAAATGAAAGAGAGTCACATATATATGTATGTAAAACTTTCCTACCTCACAAGGAATGATCAAACGAGAAATGTGAAATAAGATATGTATGATTTTTTAAAAATATGGAATACTATATAGATCTTGTTATTGGTGGTGATTAATGCATGAAGTTTCAAAGGGGAGAGACATTCATACTTTTTAGCACTTTCCAGTTCCAGCAAGTGTGCCTGAGTGCATTATCTCACCCAGCTTCTAATAGACATGTGGCCTGGTTCTAGGAGTGATGTCACTTAGACATTTTGTCCATTATGGATACTTTAAAGTCATCTGAAGGAAAATATATAAATATATATGTGTGTGTGTATATATATATATATATATATATATATATATATATGCGTATATATATACATATATATACACATATGTAATATATATGTAATATATATTACACAATGTATTTATTTAAGAAAGATTTTGTCTTGCATTCTGTATTTGAAAGTTTTTACATTTCCTTCACATGGATCTCATTGCAGATACATCTAATTCTGTTTTATGTCAGAACTGGAATGCTTCCACAACTATATAAATCATACAGTTTCCAACATTATGGACTAAAAAAGTATGATTTCCCCCTCATTAGATAGATACAAACACATTTACTAATTTTTTAAAATTGTGAATTAGCTACATTAATATTAAACTATTTAAAATAGTATACCTGGTATGGAACTATGACAAAAAAAAAATTTGTAATTATTTTTAACTATTTATGTTATGGCAGGGACTATAGAACTCAGTAGGAGATAGCTAGAAAAGATAGAGAAGTGATAATTTATCATGAAGCTAAGGCGAAAATCACACAATGGGAGTAGATTGATTGACCCTCAAATAGGAACAGTACAGTGATTTTCTATTTAATTGCGTTTTTCTGTTCCTTACATTAGGATTGGTTCTGTAAGCACTGCAGTTTATCAAAGTTCTATGTATTTTTGTTTTCGTTTTAATCTAACCACGTGGATGGCTTTGCAAAGTAGCCCCGAGGGTGACTCTTGATAGTCTGGGATGAGTAAGCAATTATAATTAATAAATACAAGATTACTGTGCCTTATGTAAATAAGTGTCTGTCTGAGAAGTTAGGAATGGATGCCTTTATTCAGTAAAGTACTTAAAAATCTGTGGACAACAATTTAAAAATAAGAAAATATTTTTTCCCGATGAGAGAACAGAAATGGGAAGATATGTAAGACCGCAAACCTAACTTTAAAACCTTGATAAAATAATGAAGTCAACAAAACCTTTTTTGGCTTAGTACAAATGACTAGGATTATTTCAGTTTGTAAAGACATTTCCACTTTGAGATGAAGCGTTCCTCTTTCACTCCTCACTCCTCTCATCAAAGTCTTTTGGAATTTTTTAGTACCAAGTTGTTTGTTTAATCCCATTATAGTGAGGGGAAAACAAGTTTGTTTTTATCATTTAGTTGGTGAGACTTGAATATTTGCTCAGTTGCTTTTATTTTAAAAAAGAAGAGAGAGATAGAGAGTGAACGAGCGAGCGAGAGAGCTACCGAGAATATTCAACCTGAAAGAATTAATATAGAATTTTAAGAGGAAAAATCGATTCTCCTTATGGATACTATATTTAGGGAGGATTACTTATCCTCTTTCATAGGAATAAAAATATAGTGACACTATAAAATTGGCTGTGTTGACCCAGTAATCTCACTTCTATCCTGAACAAGAGAGTTCTCAACACTGTGAATATATTTAACAATGCTGAACTCTATACTAAAACATGATGAAGATGGTAAATTTTATGTGATACAGATTTCACCACAATTAAAGAATATACTCACATTTGTCATCCTACACAGCTTTTGAGGGTCATGCATACAGAAACAACCTAGCTGAATGTTTCGGGTTTTGAGTGTCTCATGAGGTCCTGGTCAAACTGTCAGCTCAGGCTTCAGTCATCCAAGTTTGACTAGGGCTGCAATATCCATTTTCAAGATGACTCACACATCTGGCCATTGATAAGAAACCTCATTTTCTCCTGATTCTTGGTAGCAGGACTCGGTTTCTCACCACTTGGCCTTTTCACAGGCTGCATGTCCACATGACATGACACTGACTCCCTCCAGAGCAAGGGATTCAAGAGTGAGGCAGAAGATACAATATGTTTTATAACATAGCCTTAGTAGTGATATTTTGCTCTTTCTGTGTTGTAAGTTCCAGCAGACCAAACCTAACATACTGTGAGAAGAAACTGGCAAAGGTTGAAGAGACCAGGAGATGGGGATCATTTGGCTTCATCTTGGAAGCTGGCAGTGATTCCATCCCCAACTGACCCGTGTTTCTTTTTGTTGTAACATATTACACTGGACTAACTTATCCATCCAAAATATTTCTAAAAACTACATGAAACACAAAAATAAATTTTGAGGCTATTAGAAGGCAAACAAAGAAGTCAGGACTTGAGAAGCTAGGATACCCGAAAGAATTAAAATATTTTGAGCTAAGATAAACATTTACTTGCTTTCTCTCCTCAGAGAATTTGTTTGTTTGTGGCACTGAGCAGATAGAGGACAAACAGGAAGCAGTTACAGTTTTCCTGGGGTAGGGAAAAGAAAATTGGAGTTTGGGGCTGCATGCTCAAGCAAGATCCAACACATATCTGATATTATAGCTTTAGGCATCTGAGAAACAGTAAGACCTGAGAATGGTGTCTTGTCATGCGTTACATATACTCTGTCAGGATATATACCCTTTCTCAGTACCTATTTTACTTCATTCCCTTAGGCATTTGATGGAAGTGATTTGGATAAATGTTTATATCAGACAGAAAGTATATGAGAATTAATTTTGTGGTTAGAAGCAAGAAGCACATAAATTTTACAGGGCAATCAAGCCATGGATGATGGTGATGATGATATTCTTTCATTGTTGTGCTGGCCTTATCCCATGTACTCCATTGGAGGCCTCATAAAGGGATGGATTGATGCATATAAGGTTAAGATAGTTTTGGTCCATATACCATCTTTGTTTATATAAACAACGTAAGGCTTTGGCTTATTTTATCAGGGCAACAATAATGCATGTTTTTTGTTTGTTTGTTTGTTTGTTTGTTTGTTTTTTGGGTTGTTGTTTTTTTTTACCATATCTGGAAAGTACATTTGATGTGTCGTTATTTATTTTCTACATGTAATGTTTGATGTAAAATTCATTTTGGAGGACCCAGATATGTCAAGAGATAACTGCTTCTATTTCTATAGTTATACACACACAGATATACATATAATAATAATGCATATACATATAAATATACATAGTTATATACATTTATATATGATTGGTATATATGTATATGTATATATGTATGTATGCTTGTTTATTATTTATTTATTTATGTGCTTATTGCTATGGGCAGGCAATGCCAGCATTTTATAGACATTACATCATTTAATCTCTAGAAACACCCCTGTGAGGTAAACATACCATTCAAGGTTAGGCTTACCTGTTATAACATATAGAAACAAAAATAGAATTTTATGTCTCTCTAACATACTAATTCTGGGTAAGTGGTCCACATTAGCAAGTGTTCTTGTTCTGCATGGTCATGTAGATAACTAATTCTTTCCAGTTTTCTCTGTTTCTTGAGTTATTGTCTTCATTTACATAGAAAAGTAGATGCCTTATAATTCAGGTTTTAGCTAGCTCAAAGGAAAGTATAAGCTGCAACGAGAACATGGAGGAAGAATACTCATAATCTTAAAAGACCTCGGCCTAAAAATGGTGCACATCATTTTTACTCACATCCCAATCTGAAGAATATAATCAAATGGTAACATCTAAATGCCATCGGGCCAGAATGGGTTTCAAATGTTTGTGGAAAACTAGCAGCCCTTCTCCTGGTAGGTGTGACAGACATGGTGGTTGTTTCCCAATATGTCCTTCCTTTTCACTATGACGATAGAGGCCCTACTTTTTGGCTGCACGTAAGTCCATCTAGAATAGATACCATATTTTCCGTCTCCCTTGCAGCTAGGTATGGCCGCATACCTGTTCTGGCTAATGGGACTTAAGTTCTTTGTGCCATATATCTGTCTTTTCTAGTCAATATCTGTGTATGCTTTATTTCTCCATCTTTATTCCCTTCTTTCTTCTTATCCCTACATCAAAACGATGGTTCCTTGAACTATGATACACAGGCCATGAATAATAGAAGAACAAAATAAAAGGATTCTGGTCTCTGGATACCATTAACCACAGATCAATCCTGGTCCACTTGCTCAGACTTTTCTGAGAGAGCATAAACTTTGGGTTTCTGTCACTAGCAGCTAATTATAATCCAAACTCATATGATTTGTATTGTTATCCTTATTCTCATGACATATTTATGCCTAGAGAGGTAAATGATCTTGATTTAGGATATAAACCCCTAAGGTAAGTTATTCTTACTCCAAATTCAATGCTTTTCTACCTGCACCATTAAGCCAAGCCACAAATGAAAACAAATCATGATCTGTTTTAGTAACAATGGGAATATACATATGTCTCTTGAGGGGAGAATTGTAGCAAGTTGATTAGTCAAATCATTGTGTATTGAACTAATTTTTAAAAATTTTACATCAGTAGGTCAAGACAGTAGTAGCTTTCCTGTCCTGAGCAAGCCTTATCCAGGTAGCTCTTTGTAAGAGCTCCAAATTCTGAGCCTCAAAGGAAAAGATAAAGAAGATAGTTAGATTTGTTGAGCTAAATGAAACAGCAATAAAAGCAAACAGGGAAATGCCATCAGTTCAGAGAATAAACAGCATATTTATTCTAGTATATCTTGCATGCCTTAGAATGGAAGGATTCAAATTGCATGCAAACAGATGCTGTGAACATTATTAAACCAGTCAGTGTGCCTAGGGGAGATAGGTTAGCTCATCCTTCCCAATGATTGATGTCCTTGAGTTTCATAGAATTGACTGATGTGGAGATGATCTAGTCTTTTGACCTTGAGGCTGTCATCTTGATAGTGTCATGGAGTTTGCACTGGTTATAAGTTGCTGACTGAACCTGATTTTTTTTTTCCGTTTAAGAACTAGGATGATGCAATAAATGGGGAAAAAAATGAAAGCATAAGCTGCAATAAAAGCCTTTTCTCCTAATAACAACATTAACATTCTTAATACGTTCTGAAATGCACATTAGGCATACAGTTACCGTTTAAGCCATTATCTTGTATTATAAAATACTCTTTCATAAAATAAAATGATAATATCTTTTATAATAATAAATATATAATATTCACTTTGTCAGTGTGGAAAGAACAGAGAAGGATGAAGATTTGAGTTCTAGACTCAGCTATGCTAAGAATGACCTTGGAGAAGGAAATCACCTGAACTTTCTGAATCTTATTTTCCACCTCTAAAAAATAAGAGCTAAACAACCTCTAAGAGGTCTCTCAACTGTAAAATTAAAAGGGGGAAAATCTGGGATTTTATTATCTCAATTATAATGTAAACTGTTTGTTGTGATAATTTCTGAGAGTAGGAATAACTCCCAATAGAACTACTTTTATCAGTAGTTTGCAATATGGAGTTATTTTTGTTTGAAGGGACATGATTTGACACCTAGTTTTTAAAAATTTATTTAACCAAGCTATGAAATAGTAACCAGAATGGATCATCACAATATGCTAAGAATTTTCTGCACTTGTTGAGAAATTTAAGGTAATTATTTGATGTCACCTTGACTATCGTTTAATTCTGTGTCAACAGTAAGAATAATTTGTCCTCAATTTTTGAAATGTAATATATTTTAATCATACATTTGTCAACTTGCCTCCCTGGTGATTATATTGTGAATTATTGCCATTATTTTAGAGACTAAGCCATGTTGATAAAAGGAGTGAAATAGCAACATTGTTGTACATGGTACTGTTGCAATTTCTAGGGATGCCATTTTGTTTTGTTAATGCTCCTCTTCCTGATTCTATAAACAAAGATGAGAATAGAAATACTCTCCAAACCTTCCAGGACCCCTATGATATAGAACGTAATACTATGAAGCTCTGATTATTAATCATTAAATGTTTATTAATCATTACACATAGACGTAAAATGTCAAAGGTATGGAAAATTACCAAGAATAATTTAACCAAAACAAATGTTCCTGCCGCCTCGTTTATAAACATTTGGACTGTATTTATTTTAGATCTTTTTTCTGTATTGTAAACCTCATTAATACATTTGAAGCCTCCCTTTAACTCCTTATGTACTTCATTCTCCTTCTTATCTCCCATATATAATCCCCCATACTAAAAGTGTGATGAATTATACATACCTACAAGCAATATATACACTAGTTTTTAAATTTTTTTCATTACGGTTATCTTTCTGGAAGTATCTTTCCAATTATTATTTAGTGGGTGGGAGCTAGGGATGCCGTTAAACATTCTGTCCTCCATAGGATAGCCTCCATGACAAAGAATAATTAGGATCAAATTACCCCAAAATGCTACTAAAGCTGAGAAACTCTAACCAAATTAAGTATTTTTATTTTATCGCATTATATTAATTGAGTTAAATTTAATTGAAATCCTAATTATGTATAACTAGGGGGAAAGAGCAGGTAATCCACACCATCTTGCGTCTCTTAAAATAAGAAACACAATGCCTTTAACTTATGAAGAAAAAAAAAAGTATATGAAAACATTACTAATGAGCATGTCTCCATATATATCTTGGAGAGCACTCTAAACACTAAGTTTGGAATGCTTCCCCCCACCCACTTAGCAAGGAAGTTGCGGGTTTCATAGTTAACTTTCTATAAGTATCTATCAACATCTGGATGTGTGAAGAACTAGATCCTAATTTAGAGAATGTCAGTTAGTTTCACTACTTAAAAACAATTAAATTTTTTTGTTGTTGTTGAGGTATAATTTACATACCATAAAATTTATTCATTTTAAGTGTACAATTCAGTGATTTTTAGTAAATTTACCAAGTTTTATGATCATTACCATAATCCAGTTTTAGAATATTTTAATCATCCTAGTAAGATTGCTTATATCCATTTATGGTTAATCCCCATCTCCTCCTTTCCACCAGCTCCAGATTAGGCAACTGTTGATCTGTCTTCTGCCTCCATAATTTTACTTTTTTCAAACATTGCCCATAAATGGAATTGTATAGTATGTAGTCTTTTGTGCCTGACTTGTTTCTCAAACACATTTTATTTCTTTTGCACAAGAAACTGCAGAAACCTGCTGTTGTGGTTTTACCCTGTTTTCCCGAAAACAAGACCTAGCCGGACAATCAGCTCAAATGCGTCTTTTGGAGCCAAAATTAATGTAAGACCCATTGTTATGTTATGTTATGTTATGTTATGTTATGTTATGTTATGTTATGTTATGTTATGTTATGTTATGTTATGCTATGTTACATTACATTGCGTTATATTATATAAGACCTGGTTTTACATTATAGTAAAATAAGACTGGGTCTTATATTCATTTTTGCTCCAAAACATGTGTTAGAGCTGATTGTCTGGTTAGGTCTTATTTTCGGGGAAACACAGTAGTATGAAGACTTGGAGGCAGGCACTCAGTTTTATGGTAGGGCTTTTAATTGTGATTACTTAGTGAGCTGAACTTGGATGGAGATCACTGAATAATAGTTGGAAACCATATGTTGGAATCAGTTGAGATCACAGATGTGTTCTCATTTATGTAGATCAGTATTCTAGAAAATACAAAACAATATTTTTATTGTTATCTTATTGAAAGTGACATGGGACCTAACTTTATTCATTACTTATGTTGAATGCCTGTAATGTGATATCAGTATGTTTTATGCCTTTGCTGCTACACAAAGAAGCATACAATTATTTTTAATAAATTTGATATTTAATTTTATTACATATAAAAATATTAATTAATGGTAAAGATGTTTCAAGAAGTATTAAGCAGTTTTGAAGCCATTAGTAAGGCAAAACATGACTGCCAGTACTTTTTAGTGCATATATCATCACATTTGGACCCTGTTATTATGGAGGTAAACATTATTTATGCTTGTTTTAAGTTTGTCCTAGCATGATTATTATTGTCTTTTTTCCCTTGGATTAAAATCAAGAAATGTCAAGTCACCAAAACAAAGCTGAAATATAGCAAACACAAAGCACATATAAAATCTTATAGAGCATTAGAAGTCCTTGATTCAATTTTTCTCTATCACAAGAATATTTTAGGACACCTGAAAAGAGAATGTCAAAAGTTGTCACCCTTGAGAAAGTAGCAGAGTTCCAAATTCAGCTGCAAGAATCTTCCTATTTCAAATTATTTTTTGGACAAAGACTATAGAATTTTGTTCTGTTATTGAATGTTCTGATTCACAGAAAATTTCAAAAAATTAAAGGAAAAGTTTTGAGATAATATTTTGCTAAAGATTTGTTATTGATAACATTCCTTTTTTAAAATTGATGCATAATTTACATATAATAAAATGCAGAGATCGTAAGTGATAAATTCAAAGAGTTGTGACAGTTGTTTACATTGCTATGATCAACATAGAAAACAACATGCCTGGGGCTCCCTGTGAAGATGGCAGAATAGGAAAATGCTGTCTTTGCCTCCTCTCACAAACACATCAAAATTACAACTAAACTACACAAGAACTATCATTGAGAACTGCATGAAGTCTAGCTGAATAGAAGTCCTACAACTAAGGATATACAGAAGACGCCACATCAAGATTGGTAGGAGGAGCAGAGACTCAGAATGGGCTGGTCCCACACTCATGTGTGACACTTAAAAATCAGGAGGAGTGTCTCAGCTGAGGAGTGTCCCCATGAGGAGCGAGGGGTCCCAGGTCCACACCATGCTCCCCAGCCCAGGGTTCCAGTGCCAATTATGAGACAATCCACATAACACCTGGCTGTGAAAACCAGTGGAAATTGTGGCTGAGTGAGGAGGGCTGCTGGAGTCCCAGGTGTTCCTCTTAAAGGGACCATGCACAGACTTCCTTGCTGACAGACTCAACTTATTCTGAGTTCCAATGCTGGGGCAGCAGCTTGAAAAGTGCAGGGACATATGAAGAGGAAGTGAATTGTCTGGAGTCAGAGTGAGCAGTTTTCTCCTGAATGGAGGAGCAGACAGAAGCCATTGTTTCTTTGTTCAGCCCTCCCCTCACCCAGCTTGCATGTGCAGATGGGTACCATATCTAAGCTTCCATAAGCTTGGCTAACATTGTTCTCCCCCCTTCTGATTCACTAAGATCCTGCTCCACCCCATTTACCAGCACACCCAAGTCTTTTCCATGCAAACGACCTGTCGTGGACTCTGCTTCAGACTTTCCTAAAATTTCTCAAAGGTTCAAAAACCCCAAACAACCAGCATCTGGCCTTGGCGTGCCCCATACCTCTTGCTAAGCAGCCCCAAGCCCAACACTAGTGACAGCTGCCCTCATTCACATCATAGCCTCTTCCAGGCACCTCCAAGCCCAACACAAATGGCAACCATCTGCAGATCACTTTGGAGTTCATATAAAGTGGCCTTAGCAGGGCACAGGCAGTGGCTGACCTTGGAATGCACCAGAGCCCCTTCCAAGAGCCTTCCAAGAGAACCAACACACCAGTAGCCAGCTTCTGATGACACCAGAGCCCCACCCAATCACCTTCACAAACAACACACCCAGAGAGCAGATTGGGCAGGCACCAGTGCCCTGCTAAAGCAAATCCTGCTCCATAGGGTCAGCCACTGCACAACAGTTCTTCCACTGTAGTCATGGCCAGTCCTAACAACTATTTAGCATGAGGGTCATTCCCTCCCACTGACATGCAAACAGCAACCAAGGCTCAACTATAATAGGAGGACACACACAACCCACAAAAGGGACACACTTGGCACCCAGCTCAGGGGACCAGAGAGACTGTACCACTGGGCCCTATAGCACACCTGCTACATAAGGCCACTGATCTAAGACCAGGAGTAATAGGAGCTCTACCTAATACATAGAAACAAATATAAGGAGTCAACCAAAATGAGGAGACAACAAAACATATCCCAAATGAAAGAACGGAACAAAACTCCAGAAAAAGAACTAAAGAAAATGGAGACAAACAATCTGTCAGATGCAGAGTTCAAAATATTGGTCATGAGGATACTCAACGACCTTAGTGAGAACTTCAACAATGAGATAAGAAACATAAAAATGGAGGTAGAAAACATAAAAAAAGAACCAGTCAAAAATGAAAACTAGAATAATTGAAATGAAGAATATATGAGAGGAAATCAAGAGTAGATTAGATGAAGCAGAGGATTGAATCAGCAATTTGGAAGATAAGGTAGCAGAAAACACCCAGTCAGAACAGCAAAAAGAAAAAAAGAATCCAAAAAAATGAGGAAAGTTTAAGGAGCCTCTGGAACAACATCAAGCATACCAACATCCACATTATAGGGGTACCAGAAGGAGAAGACAGAGAGAGTAAGGAACTAAAAACCTGTTTAAAGAAACAGTGACAGAAAACTTCTCTAACCTAGCAAAGGAAATAGACATACAAGTCCAGGAAGTGCAGAGAGTCCTAAACAAGATTAACCCAAAGTGGCCCACACCAAGACACATCATAATTTAAATGCCAAAGATTAAAGACAAAGAATCTTAACGGCAGCAAGATAAAATCAATTAGTTACTGAGAAGGGAGCTCCCATAAAACTGTCAGATGATTTCTCAATAGAAACTTTGCAGGCCTGAAGGGATTGACATGAAATATTAAAAGTGATGAAAAGGAAGGACTCAAACAGGATTACTCTACCCAGCACAGCTATCATTTAAAATTGAAGGAGAAATAAAAGAGCTTCTCAGACAAGAAAAAGCTAAAGGAGTTCATCACCACCAAACGAGTGTCACACGAAATGTTCATGGGACTTCTTTAAGAATAATAAGAAAAAAAAGATCGAAAATAGGAATAATAAACTGACAATAACTAAATATTTATCAACAATTACTTTAAATGTAAATGGATTAAAAGCTCCAATCTACACTGAGAGTTGCTGAATGGATAAGAAAACAAGACCCTTATATTGCTGCCTACAAGAGACTCACTTCAGATCAAAAGGCACACACACAGACTGAAACTAAAAGGATGGGAAAAGCTATTTCATGCAATTGGAAAAGAAAAAAAGGAAAAGCTGGGGTAGCAAAACCAGAAAAAATAGACTTTAAAACAAAGGCTATAACAAGAGACAAAGAAGGACCCGGTAATCCCACTTCTGGGTATTTATTTGAAGAAACCCAAAGCACTACTTTGATGGGATGTGTGCATGCATACATTCATTGCAGCATTGTTTACAATAGCCAGGATGTGGAGGCAGTTTGGGTGTCCTTCAATGGATAACTGGATAAAGAGGACATGTACATACAAGTATGTAAAATGGAATATTGCTCAGCCATGGAAGGGAATGGGTTCTTGCCCTCTGCGGTGGCATGGATGGACCTGGAGGATATTATGCTGAGTAAAATAAGTCAGACAGAGAAAGACATATACCATATGACTTCACTTATATGTAAAATATGAAACACACACATACATGCAAAATAAACGAACAAACAAAACAGAAACAAACTCATAGCTATAAAGAACATTTTGATGATTGCCAGATGGAAGGGGGGTTGGAGGGATGGGTGAAAAAAGGGAAGGGATTAAAAAGTTCATATTGGTAGTTACAAAATAGTCATGGGGATGTAAAATGTATCATAGGAAATATAGTCAATAATATTATAGTAACTATGTATGGTGTCAGATGGGTACTATATTTATTGGGGTGATCACTTTGTAAGTTATATAAATGTCCAATCGCTATCTTTTGCATCTTAAACTAACATAATATTGTATGTAAACTATAATTTAAAAATAAAAATTATTTAAAAAACTAAAAAAGGAAGGGGTTTAATTAAATTTCATTCTCTAGCTTTTATAATGAGGAAGAAGGATCAGTGTTTGTTACATTTTTGCAGTGCACATACATGTATGGTGCATAAACTTCCTATAGGATGTGGCAGTACTAGGCACTTAAAATTGTTCCCAAATTCTGTGCTCCCCACTACCACCACCCACATGTATTTAGAGTAGAGTTAGAAATATTAAAAAGCCACATAATCGAGTTGTTGAAGGCATCAATGTTGGTATTACACAGAGCATAATAAGAACTAACATCTATACTGTATAGGTATATACAGTAGATATGGATGGAAATATATAGAGATAGGTAAGTAGGTAGGTAAGTTGGTTGGTTGATTGATTGATTGATTTACTTACTACAGCAGTGATTGGCAAAATACAGCCTGCCAGATAAGTCTGACCCATAATCTGTTTCTATAAATAAAGTTTTACTGTAATAGAGCCATGCTCATTCGTTTACATTTTGCCTATGACTGTTTTCACATCACAATGGTAGTATGAGTAATTGCAACAGAGAACCTAAGGCCCAAAATATTCTAAAAATATTTACTATCTGACCTTTTACAGAAAAAGTTTGTCTACTCCTGGATTATAGAATCAAAATATTTCAAAGTTACTTGTTTATTAAAATTTTCTATGTGTATTAAATCAATTTGACTACATATTTTCTTGACAATTTTTCATTACATCTAAGTTTTCAACAAATATTTAATGAATCTTTTCTAGACAGTGTAGATATAACAATGGGCAAAACAACAACACAAAACTTTGCCCCTGTGGACATTATATCCTAGAGTGGGGTAGAGACAATTAGACTATAATATACTAACAAATATATACAGCAGATTGAGCTAATGATCAATGATAGGAATAACACAACAGATGGTCATCAAATGATGTTTTTGAGACTGTATCTAGGAAATATCTGTTGAGGAAGTTACATGTGAACAAAATGAAATAAAAAATGGATTAAGTCTTCTGACTATTTTGGGAAAGAATAATACAGGAAGTGGAAACTTTAAATGCAGAAGTCCTGATATGGAAACATATTTGTTGTATTCATTATATTGCAAGAACAGTAAGAAAATCAGTGTGGCTGGAACAGAGTCACTGAGATATACAGTGTTAGGATATGAAGTCACAGAGTAAACAAGGGGCCAACATCAAGATTAATATCAACTTTTGTATAATGAGATGCCCTTGGTAAGTTTGGAGTAGGGTTGACATAACGTGAAACTCATTTTTAAATGAACAACATTGACCTTCTATGGAGAACATACCTTTGAGGGAAGCAATCTTAGCAAGGAGACCATTTAAGACGTTATTGTGATTGTCCAGAATAGAAAAGATGATGGTTAGACTAGGGTGCTAGCAATGAAAGAGTTACACAAAATTTCAGTTGGGATATACCTCAAAAATGATATTTACTGATGGAATAGATGTGGATTATAGAACTGAGAGGGATGAAGGATCAAGGAAAAACTGGGTGATTTTAATGACATTTATTGCAATAGGGAATATTAAGAGCAAACAAATTTAAGGTTAGAGGAATGTTGTTTGAACATATTAACTTTATGATGCTTATTTAATGTCCAAATGAAGACATATAATAGGCAATAAAGTAGAATATCTGGAGTCCAGGGAAGCAGTCTGGGATGGAGATAGAGTCTTGCGATTCAACAGGTTATAAGTCAACAGACTGGTTATGATAATTTGTGGACGGTAGAGAAGAAACTGATGCCTGAGTCCTGGAGTATAAATCACCTGGAGGTTAGGAGGAGGAGAAAGAACCATAAATAAACACTGAGTGGGATAAGAGGAGTAATAGAAATGTGTATTGTCTTAGAAGCAAAAGAAAGAAATACTTTCAAACAGGAAATAGTGATTATGTCAAATGTTGTTGAGACAGCTTCTAGATAAGGACTGAAAATGACCATTGGATTTGGCAGCTTGGAGGTCATTATTGTCTATGATGACAATAATTTGTGGCATGAAATGGGCAAAATACTGTTGGAATATGGTCAGGAAGAATGCTAGCTGAAGAAATATAGGCAGTAGATTTCATTATAATTTTATAGTCTCAGTTGTATCTGTATCTACTTCTCCCATTAAAAAAAAAAATGTTTGGTTTTTCTCTTTGGCTCTATCTGACTTTTCATAGGTTATGTAGTATTTCCCAAGAACCAACTTTTTTTTTCGGTATTTCTAATTAATGGCATAGTTATATAGAGTAATGTATGCTCTCTCCTTTTGCATATTTTTCACTCCACAGACGTTTTGCATATGGCTGTGGAGGTTGGTAAAATTCTTTATTGTGATAGCAATAGACCTCTACATGTTGACTCTCCGTTTCTACCCCTACAGCTATCATTTGTACATAACTTCTATCATATGAATGACCCATTAGTAAAGCTGGATATTCTACTTGCTTGGTTTTGGTCTTTTTGACCCTTTTCTAGAAATAATTTATGCAATTGGAAAATTTTAATGATAGACGTTATCATCTATCCAAGCATGTAGCAAACATATCATGACATTCTTCTATAATTATTTAACAAATTCTTCTTGGAGAAACATGAATTTATTGCTGTTATGTTTATGATCTGGGTCTTAATTTACATGTGATCAAAATATTTTTAAAATATCTACATATTTAATAAAATTCCTTAGTAACTTAGATTTTATCCTCTATATATGCATTGATTAAAGGTGCTCTTAACCAGTAGATCTTTTTATTTAAGTAAAACAGAGAGATGGAGAGAGTAAAAATGGGAGAGAGAAAGGGAGACAGAGACAGAGAGAACGACCAACTTATATTTCTGCCCTTGAAGAATTAACTGCTATAGGAACTGTAATCTCACCAAAAACAAATGAAAAAACCTATAACACCACACCAAATATATTCAATATCTATTGCCAAACATTAGAAAACAGTAATACAGGATTGTATTCCTGAAAGAAAGGAAAACATGGTAAGCACTATGATTATAAAGCTTACTGCCTTGAGCCATTTCCAGGCTTCAGGAATGGATTTCCAAATGGAGTTCAATAGTCTTGCTTAATTTAGGAGACAGGGATAGGAATTTGGGGAGACCAAGACTGCTAGAATTTTCAGAGCAGAATAAGCGAGAAAAAGGAACTGTGCATACAGCAAGCTGAAGTGATTTTCAAATGGACTCCCTTGGATTGACTTTTTTTTTTTCTGAAAACATTGGTAAATCTGAATCCCTGAGTAATTTATTTAGCTTCCAGTTGAACCCTCAAATATAAAAATATCAATAGAACTGAATCTTTGGAGTTTGCATAGTTTACATTTAGAATGTGTTAACTACACCACAGAATCACCTCCACTGTTTTATAGTCTTGTTACATAAGAGAAAATCATCATTACATCTTGTGAATGATCACTCCAGAAATACCTATTATATTGTACAATGACATTGTCATTACTTATATTAATAGATAGTTTTAGAATTCGGAAACCGTAGAATCAATTTCTCTCTTTCTTATCAAATAATAAGAAATATGTAATCCATTTTGGTTCTCTTTTTTCCGTTCTCTTTAAACTTCTGGGATTAGAGACTTTCCTGATGTAATCTATGGGACACTGACGTCCTCAGCCTGTATGTGGAAGAGGCAAGAGGGCACAGAGCAGATGATTATCCTCTGATTCAACTATCATTGTATCAACGGAAATTTATTTTTCATGTAGGAATTTTTTGGAGGGGAAATCAACTGTATGTTTCTATTAATATATTAGAAACCACTGAGTTCAAATTCAGCTCTAAATGGATTCACCCCATTTTCTTAAGTTTTGGTTCAAGTAATCGTTAGAATAGTAATATAATTCAAAACATAATTACATCTTCCTCCCTTAGTCTCTGTGACCTCCGACAGACAATTGATTTAACATTTCTGTGGTTTAGTTTTCCCATCATAAAATGAGACTAATACCTACACCCTAAAGCTTGTGTAAGGCAATAATGAGATTATATGCTCGGCACTCAGCACGCATGCTGTAGTCGGCACCTATTTGTACCAATGTGACCAGTGGTTTTACAGTCTCCCCAGATGATTAGGGTCACCTAAGGAGACTGTAAAATTTTAATGCCTGGCTTCACTCCTTCGGATATTCTTTTATAATGGGGCGGGTGTAGACCCACCGGCTTGTGGAATATGAATAGTTAAACTCTCCAGGTGATTTCAATCTGTAGCCAAGATTGAGAACGACTAGTAAATTTTGTACACTGTTTTCAAGAGAAAGAAACTGACTCAGGATCGGTAGGTAAGAAATTCATTGGAAGGATATAATGTGGCTCACAGAGTTAAAATAAAACAGTAGAGTACTACCTGTGAGTAGAACAGGTGGTCCAGGTGCAGGAGCTAAACAGCTGTCTTTAAGGGGATAAGTCAGCCCTGGATTGTTTTATTTTTTATTTTTTATTTTTTTAGACATCTGTCTCAAAAATCACTGTTCAAGTTTCCAAACTTGAGAGAATAGGAGTGTAACTTCACTGGCTTGGGCCACATGCTGTCTCCTTGGCTAGGAAAAAAGTAGGGTATTTTGATTGCTAGACTCAAAAAACACAAAACAGTGATAAAGAAGTAATTCCTCTAATGGAGGAACTGGGAAGTGCTTTTATAAGAAGAAAATTAGAATGGCTTCTCAGCAGGCTAAATAAACACACACACACACACACACACACACACTACAATTATCACTGGCATAATCTTTCCTATTTCTGAAGCATTTTAAATTATATAACTGGGCATCTATGTTTTATTGGTTCGTAGTTCTCAGCTCTTGGGAAATACTCCAGGTCGCCCCTGAAACCTGGCATTGCATTATAACTGTGTTTCCCCGAAAATAAGACCTCACCAGACAATCAGCTCTAATGCATCTTTTGGAGCAAAAATTGATATAAGACCCGGTATTATATTATTATTATTATATGATATGATGTGATATTATATTAATTATATGATATTAGACCCGGTCTTTTAGTAAAATACAATCGGGTCTTATATTAATTTTTGCTCCAAAAGACGCATTAGAGCTGATTGTCCAGCTAGGACTTATTTTCGGGGAAACATGGAAATCAGTGTTTACAAATGAAGCAGTAAACATCTGGGTAGTGGCTTTCTCGGATCTCAGTAACTGCACAAATTCTCTGTTCTGATTACTATTGTTCTCAGTGCATAAATGATAGATAATCTGGATTATAACCCCCATTTCTGTGGCAATTGAGTTTGGATATCCATGATTCACTTCTGGTATTATCTGTGTCCTGAGGTATTAATACAATATGGTATTAGTGTGATGCTCCAGGAATTTGGGGAGGGCAGCATGTTATAAAGGAAAAGTGCCCAAACCATAGCAGATGGACCAAATCCTGGGTAACCATGACATAACCTTCTCATAGCTGATATTCAGGGACAAAAAGTATGACAATAGTGGTGGTCTGATTTATCGCATATATAAAAGGGCAGGCTTGAAATAAGTTTGCACATCTTTAAAAGATACAAACACAGTGGTGGCCACTATTTTAAGGACTGAATAAAGAGTGAAGTCATAATACCTTTAGAGATAAAAGTAAAATTAAAGCTAAAAGGAATTTTAAGTGTCTACAAAAGGTTTCCTGACCTTGGCGTGATACAATCACAGGAAGTAAAGCTGAGAAAATCAAAATATGACTATGAAACCAGTTTGGGAACATTTCTTACACATATCGTGCTGTGCTTACCTAACAGAAAGACATTACTAACAATACAACTCGAAATTAAACCATGTAATATTTTTATCTTTCACAAAACATGATAATTTCATATTTTACTAACATGGGCTATTCTTTAATAAAGAAAATAGATGTCCTTTTCATATCAGTTTTATAGCCCCGGACTCTTTGTATTCTTTTCAGAGATAAAAATTCTATAGGTTAGGAACAATTTAAATAGATGTGGTATATATATTCATAATGATAACAGAGAGTTAATCATCAGTCATATTTGGAATAGTGGCACTTTTGTATGCAGGGGAGATTAAATGAAGAGACCAGAAAGCATGGGGTGGGGAGGATTTTAGTTTGGAAAAAAAACTGGCTCTGAATCTAATCTGAGGCCAACTGGATAAATAAACCCCTATGTTGCACATACGACTGTGTAGCAAATCTGGAATACGTCATATAAGTATGAAGCCCATTGAACTTTTCAATTAAAAAACACATCGGAGCCCTTCTCCCATGATCAGAGGTTCACCCTCTTGTTCTGAGAAATAAGCATAGACATTAGCTTTCTGAATTTCTCTTTCAACATTGGATTGTGTAGGTGTAATTTTTCATAAACTTAAAGTGTAATTTTTATTTTAACTGCAGTGGCATCTAGTCTATATATTAATTTAAAGAGAGTTTACATTCAATAATTTGTTTGTAAATACATGCCAAAATATTTCAGTGTTAGGTGTTATGTTAAGCACAGACAAAAAAAACAAAAAAAAACTTGCTTCCCGCATGACAAGAGTTGTGGGGAGCAAGGAGGGCAGCGGCACAGAGTTAAGAAAAGACAGTAGCCATGAATAGAGTTTAAGTGCAGAGGCCAAGGGACCAGCAGCCTCAAGGTCTGGGCTGTGGCACCTAATTAGTCCTGCACATTAACTTTTATTAGTTAGGTGGGGAAGTAAAGGAGATAAAGCTTGTCAATCTTCACAGATTCAAGATCTGTGAATCCTATACATCATAATAGGAAACTTATTCAAGTCAGTCACCCTTGCCTGCAGACAACTGCCCCAAGGGACAAAAATCTATATGCATATGAATAGATGGAGAGCATCTCATTGAATCACTTCCCTTGCAGGTTTTGGGAAGGAATGCAGCCACAGAGGCTGAGGCTTTCCTTAGCCTGAGGAAGGGGGGGACTGTGCCCACCTCTGTGAACCCCGTGGGTTCTCCTGTTGGTCCCCACGCAACTGCGTCTGGCTTGAGTTGTTCCTTCCGTGAGGAATTTTACTCATCATTGACTGTCCAGTCATCTTTCTGGGACCAAACAGGGAGGCATAAGGTGCAAACACAAAGGTTTAGCAAAGTCCCTGAAAGGATCCCTCTTACAGACTCTCCTTTCTTTGGGGGCAGGTACAAACGGTTAAGCTGTTGCGTGGGGACAGAGAACTAAAATTCAATCTCCACTTCCCATGCTCATGTGAACGTAGAGTTACACTACGATGCAAGGAATATTGAAAATAGTATGTTGTTGGACAGGCAAAGCAGCATACAGAAGATGAGACTTTCTCTAGATCGAGGTTGTTAATTGTTTTCTGTAAAGTATCAATAGTAAAAACATTTAAGTTGTTGTGGCCCATGAGATTTTGGTCACAGACAGTCAACACTGCTATTACAGTGTGCAAATAGCCATAAAAAAAAAAAAATGGGCATGGCTGTGTTCCAATAAAACAAAACCAGGGGGTGAGGTAAATTTGGCCCAGTGGCCATAGTTTGCTGAGCCCTGCCTGGTATCTAGATCTTAAAGAATCAGATGGAATTAAATAGCTGGAGGAAAACATAAATGTCTCAGGTAGAGGAAATAGAATAATCAATGCATAAAGCAGTGTGGTGTGTTCTGGGAATGGTAAAAAAAAAATTAGTGTCTACTCCCATGTTATGAGCTAGAGGATAGATTAATAGATTGCCGTATTCAATCAGTACAATAAGTCTATTCTTACTGATGACACGGGAGTCCATATTAAGTGATGAAACCAAGATTCAAACATTCAAACACAGGTTTCAAAATCCCGTTATTTGCACTGTAGCTTGCTTCTTTAGTCTGAGGAATATATATACTTGTTAAATACGAAGTAGTTAGTAATTACAGGTTCCACCTTTTATATGGGAATTGCATTTAGTGGATCCAAAAGTAATTAGCATGTATGGTGAGCTTCACTTGCTTAGAAGGCAGAGGAATAAAAAATAAATAAATTTACCTGTGATTGCGTGGTTAGTACCATGTAATTAATCTGCTCTGAAATACCAGTTAATTATGAATTAAAGGTTGCCAAACAGACTGAATTTGAAATAGAATCACATTTGAATTTTCTTTTGCTCAACATTGTAGGGGAGATTCTGCTTTCATTCATTCACCATTGGTACAAGTGGAAATGAATCTATCCTTTAACATTTTCCCATTGTATATAGAACACAAACAAATGTTCTTGCTGGAGTCTCAATGAATTATAAGATAAATTGTGAAATACCCTCTTTGAATTATAAGATAAATTGTGAAATACCCCTTTTTCTGGAAATGTAAAATGCTATCATCATATTTGCCTGTTGTTTGGAGAAAATCAGTGATGTATTTAGGCTAAAGCATGGGGAAGTTATTAGGCCCCTGTATTCAAAATAAGTAGCTAAAATCACCATCAAGGGCTTTCAAATTGCAGGCACTGTAAACATATCAAATGGGATCAAGGAGTGACTTCTAAACATTTGTCATTCATATGGTTTAAACATTTCATAAGATCAATTATCCACATCAAAACTGAAATCTGGAGTCTGGTTATACTTCATTAGGTCCATTAACTATAACGACAACATCTTAATATAAATTATTCTCATATGAGTTCTCAAGAAAAGAATTAAACACTTTTCAAAACAGATGAAAAAGAAAAAGATAATAGACTGCATGGTTTCCAGTCTTGTGATCATTAATGAGCCACAAATTTTTGTGCTGGTAAGTCACCTCTAATTAGTCTGGATGTTACAAGAAGTGTCCTCCTCACCATTGATCTTTCCATCGTGTAAAAGGCCTCCTCTCCACACAGAATGATAGCACTAGAAAGGACTTGGAAAATTAGTTCATTCTACATTTTGCAGAGAGGGAAATTGAAGGACCAAGAAGTAGCCCACGTAGCTAGTTAATAACAGCCAGAATCACTGACTCTTTACACTTTAACACATTTCTTCACTTTTCTTTCTTGGAGGAGTATTCTGAACTGGGGTATGAACTGCTCTAGCATGCAAGTTTGATTTCATAGCAGTGTTTATATACATATATATATACATATATATATATAATTTTAATTAACGTTTATTGGGGTGACAATTGTTAGTAAAGTTACACAGATTTCAGGTGTACAATTCTGTAATACATCATGTACATATCATTTCTTAATTTTATAATGTATTTTTACCAAATTACCCTACTTTGAGTCTTAATATACTATGTTGTTTCTTTTCCACACCGAAAACCTTACGATCCCAACTTTAGAAATCAGATTCTATGCCCTTAATGTCCAAGTTACTACTTTATATGATCAAATTAGATATGGGATGGGCCTTACTCACATGTATCAATATTTTAATGTTGGTGAACTTTAACTTTGATATTTTAACTTTGATACCTAGTCATGGATTTCAGGTGATCTAGTCAAAGAATCAATAGTCCTACAATACCTACCGTAGTCAAGGTATTTCATTGATGGTGGAGCCTAGTGCCAAAATCAAATACATACGATGGTCTCTGTTCCTTGCTGGGTCAGCAACCTTCAGTTGACTGCAGAAATGAGTCTACACTTCTAAAATCCATAAGATACTCTGACCTACCTTTCTGTTTTTTGTCTCTTTGTACGCCTCCCCCCACCACCAACTACTAATTCTTCTTTCCCTAGTTACGTTCAAGGTAGTTTCTCCTTTTACTTTATTCACCTCATTCTCATCTCTACACAGTTTGCATAGTTTAACAATGAAAAATACCTACCGCCTGTCTGATCAACCACTTATGATCTCTTCTAGCTCTTTGCACCTTCAAAATCACAACTTATACTTTATGCAGAATGTTTTTCAATGCAATATTAGTACTGAGATTTTCCTTCTAGTAGCTGTAGCTGATTAGGCTTTTGACTAATGTTAGATTTCCGGTATTAGCATCACAAGGGACATTATGGGAATGTTTATTCCCACACATGGTGTTCCTGTTTGGCCCTAACTCACAGAGGAAAACATCCATGAAAAGTATTTAGAATTTCCAATATTGTGGTGGAGTATCTATATTATAGTCCCAATATTACAATACATTATATCCAGTCTCATTTCTATTTCATTGTTAGTATATAGGAATGCAATGGACTTTTGTACGTTGATTTTGTAGCCAGCAACTTTACTGTATTCGTTGATTGTTTCTAATAGCTTTTTGGTGGAGTCTTTAGGGTTTTCTATATATAGCCTCATGTCATCTGCAAAGAGTGACAATTTAACTTCCTCATTCCCAATTTGGATGTCTTTTATTTCTTTCTCTTGCCTGATTGCTCTGGCTAGAACTTCCAACACTATGTTGAAAAGCAAAGGTGATAGGGGACAGCCCTGTCGTGTTCCTGAACGTAGAGCAAAGGGCTTCAGTTTTTCACAATTTATGAGCTTACCTGAGGGTTTGTCATATATGGCCTTTGTTATGTTAACGTATTTTCCTTCTATACATATTTTATTGTGTTTTAATCATAAATGTATGTTGCATCTTGTCAAATGCTTTTTCTGCATCAATTGATATAAGCATATGATTTTTGTCCTCTATTTTGTTTATGTGATATATCACATTAATGGATTTGCATATGTTGAACCATCCTTGTGCCCCTGGGATGAACCCCACTTGGTCGTGATGAATAATCTTTTTAATGCATTGTTTCATTTGATTTGCTAGAATTTTGTTTAGGATTTTTGCATCTGTATTCATCAGAGATATCGGTCTATAGTTCTCTTTTTTTATGTTGTCCTTACCAGGTTTTGGTATCAGGGTAATGTTGGCCTCATAAAATGAGTTAGGGAGTACTGTCTCTTCTTCAATTTTTTGGAAGAGTTTGAAAGTTTGGTAGAATTCACTAGTGAAGCCATCTGGGCTCGGACTTTTGCTTTTGGGAAGGCTTTAGATGACTGATTCAATTTCGTTACTGGTGATCGGTCTGTTTAGATTTTCCAGTTCTTCATGGTTCAGCCTTGGAAGGCTATATTTTTCTAAGAATTTGTCCATTTCTTCTAGGTTATTGAATTTGGTGGCATATAGTCCTTCATAGTGTTCTTGGATGATCCTTTGTATTTCTGTGGCATCCGTGATAACTTCCCCTTTTTCATTTCTGATTTTGTTAATTAGTGTCTTCTCTCTTTTTATCTTAGTGAGTCTAGCCAAAGGTTTGTCAGTTTTGTTAATCATTTCAAAGAACCAGCTCTTTGTCACATTAATTTTTCTATTGTCTTTTTGTTCTCTATTTCATTTAGTTCTGCTCTGATTTTTGTTATTTCCTTTCTTCTGCTGACCTTGGGTTTCACTTGTTCTTCTTTTTCTAGTTCTTTAAGGTGTAACATGAAGTTATTTATTTGGGATTTTTCTTGTTTTTTGAGATAGGCCTGTAATGATATAATTTTCCCTCTTAAAACTGCTTTTGCTGCATCCCAAAAATTTGGGTAGGATGTATTTTCATTGTCATTTGTTTCTATGTATCTTTTGATCTCTCCTCTAATTTCTTCTTTGACCCAGTCTTTCTTTAAAAGTATGTTGTTTAATCTCCATGTATTTGTGGTTTTTCCTGCTTTCTTTTTGTAGTTGATATCCAATTTCAAAGCCTTGTGATCAGAGAATACGCTTGGTATGATTTCAATCTTCTTAAATTTGCTGAGGCTGATTTTATGTCCCAATATATGGTCTATCCTTGAGAATGTTCCATGTACACTAGAAAAAAAATGTATAGTCTGATGATTTAGGTTGAAGTGCTCTATATATGTCAATTATGTCCATTTCATCTAATGTGTCATTTAGGGCTGCTATTTCGTTATTTATTTTCTGTTTGGATGATCTATCCATAGCTGCCAATGATGTATTTAAGACCCCTAGTATAATTGTGTTTTGGTCAATTTCTCCCTTTAGTTCTGTTAGTAGTTGCTTGGTATATTTCGGTGCTCCGTGATAGGGGACATAAATATTGATGACTGATATGTCTTCTTGTTGTATAGTGCCTTTACCATTATGAAATGTCCATCTTTGTCTCTTGTTACCTTTTTCACCCTGAAGTCTGTTTCATCTGATATCAATATGGCTGCACGTGAGTTTCTCTGGATACCATTTGCTTAGAGTGTCAATTTCCACCCTTTCACTTTGAGTCTATGCTTGTCCTTGTAGCTGAGAAAACATAGCAGATCTTGGCCACTGTATGGTACAGCCACTGCTCCTGCAGACTGGTGAGCTGGGCAATGCTGGGCCAGATGGTCATATCCAGGATCAGCTCGAATTTCAGCACCTCCAGCTCAATCAGGTCTAACATGGTGTCGGGGAGGCCTCTGAGCATGAGCAGGTACAGCTCTAACTTGTTTTGTGGGTTCCTGGTGAGCCGCTGCCGCAGCTTGTCTGGCATCCACTCTTTGTTGAGGTTCACCTGCCACAGCTTATTGTTGCTCACCTCCAACAGGAAGATAGCGAAGGGCTTGGAGTAGAGCAGGTCGTACTGGACGATGAGGTACAGCATGAAAGCGAAATTGTTCTTGACGTCAGTGATGTTACTGTAGCTGCTCCCCTTGCGGAGGCCCTCAAACACATACTAATCGAGGGAGCATCGCAGCATCCACCAGAGCTGTACACAGAATTGAGGCCATAGAAGATGACAAGATGATGCAGAAGGGCACCAGGATCTTGGAGAGCTTGGCCAGGGTGTGGGCACAGTGGTAGTTGCTGTAGCCCGTCATGTTCTCGATGTCCATGGCACACCCACGTTGAACTTGATTTTGTGCATGTAACAGATGGTGTAGTAGATGATGAAGATGAACTTGATCACCTTGATAATGGTCTACCACTTGTAGAGGAAGCACACGATGTCCCCCTCCACCACGTGGGTCCGGAACTTCTTCACTTGCTCATACAGAACCTGGTCCTGCTCCCCCTCTTTTTCCAGCATGTCATCACAGAGCAGTTCACGATGCCCTCTGCTTGATCCAAGACTTGGTCAGCTGCAGCATGGGCATGGTGGCCTACACGTCCTCGCTGATAATCGACAACTTCTTGTCTATGAAGCCATTCATCTTGCGGGAGGCTGGTGTGGGGTCTCTCTCCTCCACCACTGTCTCCCAGAAGAGACCATGTGGTCCAAGGTGAGTTGAAGCCCTTGGGTAGGATAGACGCAAGTGCTCCAGCTTTCAGCTGGTGTGCGGGAACTTGCACCAGAAATTGCTGCAGGCCAGGAAGATGAGCTGTGCAGAAAATGCTGGCGAATGAGTGCAAACGGTTCTGGTAGCGCACAGCATCCATGTGGTTGTTCTGGTGCTGGTCCAGGTCATATCTGATGACTGTGGGGGCTGTGTCAGGGGTTGGCAGGACTGTGGGGTTGGGGTTAATGGGTTCTTGACCGGGGCTCCCAGCCCCAGAATGAGTGGTTGTGGGAGTCCTTGGTGACCCACTTACAAGGCAGGTGGTAGATCACCTTGTCCGGGGTGACCTGCGGCATGCCCCCAACGACAGCCATCATCAGCATGACAATTCAGATGCAGATGGTGAACACTTCCCACCAGTTTTAGGATCTGGTAAGCTGGCTGTGCCATCCACAAAGCAGCAGAGTGTGTTACTGGTATCATAGTTCAATTCTGTGGAAGGCTCAGCTATCTGCATGTTGGTTTTCAGTGCTGATGCTGGCCCATGTCTTCTTGGCAGGTTTCTGGCATTCCTTTTGCTTCATGGAAGCTGCCTCCCGGGGCCCACCTTCCAGGGCTGCCTTGTAGGCAGCCCCTGGGACCGTGCTACTCAGTCGTGCCATAAACAACTGCATCACTCTGGTGCCTCCTTTTGTTTGTCCTTCACACACCACTCCAAGGCAGGTATAATATTAACGCTGTCTTTTAATAGTTGAAGAAAGTAGGTTTTATGGAATACCCATGATTTTTAAATGTATGTCTTATAGTGTGGTTTATGTTACTCTTTCTGGGTTTTGATTTTCTCCTTTTTGGAAGCATAAGCTAAGCAAAATCCCAATACCTTGATCAGGATTCTAAGTATGATCTTTCTTTTTTTCAGTTTTTTACCTATGACACATGACTAATAATTGATGTTGATATAGTTTTTCCAGGATGGTATTATAAAAAATATCACATTTTATTTTAATATACAGACCGTTCAATGCAGTAGGAATTATAAAGTCACAAATTTTCACAGTCCTGAGTATATTTTTTGTTATCAGTCATTATAAAATATTAGTTGATCCTTTAGGATATATTTTTGTTCTGAATTATAAGATTTTAAGAATATGTTATATAGCTGGAGGTACAAGGAGGCTAATTTATAGCTCAAATGCCAAGTAGACACTTCAACCTTCTCCTGTAAAATGAACTTATGTCTCCTTATATTTATTAGTGACAGCCATACTTTCAGGTGGAATTGAATCACACAACAGACATCAATCACTTGGTCTTTACTGACCAGAAAAGGGATTCTCCTATATCTAATAGCCAAATTATTTACCTGACATTTTGCTAAAGACAGTAACAGTAGTGATAGTACTATTCAAATGGTTCAAAAGCAAATTCCCCTATGCTCTCTGGTCTTTGTGTAAGTTTATACTATGGAAGCATGAAAAATAAACCTATTTAGAATTAAGAGGAAGATAAATACCTGAAGATCAGTGGCTTAAAATTGTAAAGTAGTAATACCTTGCTAGATAGACTTGGACCTTTAACCATACAATGCAGACAGATCTGGTAATTTTTTAAGAGTGCATGTAGAGTGACCATTTTTTCTAAGTGCTAAGAGCTTCAGATAAAAGAGCAAAACATGACATCTGCTATTATAAGAGGGTACAGTGTAAAAGGGGTCCCACTTGTCCCCAAGGCTACATACTAGCTGCCAAATGGCAGGAAAGAGAGGCTTCCTTCATGTGGGAAGGAACTTGGCCTTTCAATATATATATGGAGGGAACCAACAATAGGTAGATGACACAGAGAGAGAGATAAAGATAGAGAGAAAAAGAAAGAAAAACTATGTACAGGTTGTGCTTGCTCCCCTACTATGGACGAGTGCAGAAGAGAGCACCAGAGAAAGATATAGATAGCCCCCTTCACGTATGGGTCTTTTAAAGTACAGTGATTCCATCCTCAAGCTGATTTACATTATGGTGTTACATTACAAAACATGGCCCAATCAGTATCTGGTATTGAACAACAGAGGCTGACAGTCTCTCCTTTTGATGATGACTTAGAGAGTGGTAGTGACAATGATAGAGATTGCTTCCATATTTCTGCATTGCCAGCATATAAAACAACATAAAAGGACTATAGTCCTGGAACTTTTCAAGTAAAAGGTAAATTGACTATCTTAAATATGCATTTCTAGCTTTGCAATGGAGAAAAGAATTCAAGGGATGTTGAAAGTGATATGCACAAGTCACTGCCATTATATTTTTATGTGTATATGTAAGTTAATGAATTGAGTGATTATATTCCCACATACTGCCTAAAATTAGACTCACATAATGATCTTCTTCAGAAAAGATTATGTTTAATGGTAAAATAAGCCTTGCAGTGTAAAAATCATTACCCAAAGGGGAAACAAAAATAGGGTGGTGGGGACAGGGATACAGATTGTTTTTATAATAGGTCTTTATATATATATATATAGATAGATAGATAGATAGATAGATAGATAGATAGATATAGATATAGATATAGATATAGATATAGATATGTGTATATATATATGTGTGTGTGTGTGTGTGTGTGTGTGTGTGTATATCACTTCAGAACCCAGTGAAAATTTTACATTATTATAAAATTAACTTACATTAAAAATCACTAAAATCAAAAGTTAGGTGAAACAAATGAACCTAAATATACAGTTGGTAGAATAGAATACAGATAACAAAAGGATTTATCAGCTAATTGACTAGTCCCCCACTAACCAAAATTGGGACCATCTGAGCATCAATTAGGATAATAAGTGCAATCCATTGAAACACATCATATGTTTCATCTCATGAGTGGGAGTAAAGAAGAGGTAAATGTAGCCATGAGTTGATAATTTTTAAAGCTGGATAATGGGGACATGTATATTATTCTCTTTCTTTCTTTCTGTTTTTTATATTTTAACTTTTCCACAATAAAGCCAAAAAAAGAAAAAAAAAAGAAAGAAAAGAAAGGCAATTTACATTTGCAGAGAAAACCAGTGCTAATTTACATTATGGTGTTACATTACAATACACTCTGTGTATTAACCACAAACGATTTGATTTCTCTCACCTAATCAGAAGTGGGAGGTAAGATGAAATAGCCTGTCAAACAGATTTCTTTCCTATTTTGTTTCCACAAATCATTATAAAGATGAACTGTAAAATAAAGCTATTTGCAATTCCAGAATTGTTCTGTTTCTAAACTCAGAAATGCAAAGCATAACTTGAATTGCTGTGTATATGTTTATGAAAGATGAATCAAGAAGTAGGAAAGTGCTTTCTTGAGGCTGTTCTGTGAGGTGATTAAGAGGATGGGCTCTAGAGTGACACTAGCCAATATGGTAGCCACTAACCACATAAGGCTTTATAAATTAAAATGAATTAAAATTAAATACAGTAAAAGTTTAGTTCCTCAGTCACATTAGCCATACTATACGTGTTCAGTTGCCACATGAGCCACCTGATGGAACAATGCGGATAGGAACATTTCTATCATCACTGAAAGTTCTGTTGGCCAGAGGTGATCGACAGGAAGTCTTCCTGTCTTCAAATATCAATCAGCTCAGCTCATAATTGACTCTATGCACTTCCTGTCCTTCAGTTTCCTAATCTTTTAAAAGGCATTGAAAATAGTGCAGCTTACCTCTAGGATGGCAGTGAGGATTAAAGATAAAGTACTTAAAACAGTACTTTGTACATTGTGAACACCGGGTAAATATTGTTTCTTTGATGGAACCCATTCCTTGAAATAGCTTTCGGATGGGTCAGACAGTGTTGTCTCTGCTTACATGGCACACATAATCTTTTGGTAAGTGAAACATTCTGCACATTGCTGAACCGATTTTACAATGTTGACAAACTCAGTCAGAGCTCTAAATACAGATATAAAAACTTGACAAAATCCACAATTTTATATTTGTCAATATAAAAACTTGACAAAATCCACTTTCCTTAGACTCTCATGATGCATCATTTTGCTTAACTTTTATGAATAAAACTGTCTCTAGTATTTGGACAACAGATTCTATCTTGAGATTCAGGAAGACATTTATTCAGTGTGATAGGCAGAATAATGGGCTCCCCCAAAATGTCCACATTGTAGTCCAAGGAACCTATGACTATGTTACATTATGAGGCAAAATAAACTATGCAGAGAGAATTAGCATTATAGGCATTAAAACAGATTATCCTTGGTTATTTGGATGGCCCAATCTAGTCACATGGGCCCTTAAAAGTGGAAGATGAAATAAGAGACAGGTTAATTGAAACATGAAAAAGACACCATCAGTTCTTGCTAGGTTTGAAAACAGAATAAGGGGCCACCATCAAGACATGTAGAAGACCTCCAAAATCTGGATATGGACTTCAGCTGACAGCTAGCAAGAAAATTGGAATCTTAACTCTACAACCACAAGAGACTGAATTCTGCTGATAACCTGAATGATCCAGGTACCAGACTCTCCCCTACAGCCTCCAGAAAGGAACTCAGCCCTGTTTCCACCTTGATCTTAGCTCAGGGAGACCTGTGTCATTATTTTGATCTACAGACCTATAAAATCAGAAATTTGTATTATGTTAAGCTGCTAAGTCTTTGGTAATTTGTTGTAGCAGCAACAGAAAACTAAGACAATCAGAATAATAAAAAAATGCATTGGAAAACTGGCAAGACAAAAAGTCTTCAACATTTTAATATGTTACTGCCATATATGATAGCAGAATATAAATACTTATTGGTTAAGATCCTCATGAAAATAAACTTGATAAAACTATTGAGGTTAAATATAAAACTATATTCACATTCTAAAGGAGAGTCTATAGTAAATTTTTGAAGATGTACGAATTGAGAAAAAAAAGAATCTTACGATCAGTACGTCTTTTGATGAGAAAGACTGAGTGACTTTGACAAAGGTAGAATAATGTTTTGATGCACATCATGATTTGATCCCAACTCTAAGATGTGGGAACTAATAATACAAAAGACAACTGCTCCTTATTCTAACTTCTGAGTTGCTTGGAGATGTCTCTCAATATCCATGAGTTATGTCTTTCTGCCATCTTTTAAAGAGGTCTATGACATTTTGATATATCTATATCATTTTAATTGAGTTTAAAATATAAAACTTTATTGGTTTCACCTTTACAAGTAGATTTAATTTACCTGTGTAAAACAAAAATTCTAAGATTGAAAAATTTTTGAATGGATATTAGGTGCAAGATAATCTAAGCATTTTTACTTGAATAAACCATATAATCTTTACTATAGTTATATGAAGTCGGCACTATTGACCACTTCATATAATATATATTGACAATTATGCCAGAGGTTTTCCTTGATTATTTTAGCATAAGAATGTGCAATATTTTCAGAAAAATCACCAACAATTTTGCAAGTAAAACAGAAACAAAAACATAGGGGAAAAAAAGGAATTTCCTGAGATAAATGTAAAAGACACTCTACCATCAGAGAATATGGTTGGAGTAATGGGATTAAGTTTCTCTTCCATATTATGTTACCAGAGAAACAAAATTTACTATCACTGTGTAATAGATTATGTCCTAAATTACCTCTCCCAAACAGGAGGAACCCTGGAATATTATAGTAAATAATGTCAGTTTTGTAAATTTTGATACATGTTGTTTTATTCTTCAACAACATAAGGAGCTCTTGTCCAACTGAATTGTCACCTTCCTGATTCCCACCTCCTTTTACTTGAGGTCTTCATTTTTTAAGGTATTCCGTTGTACCCTGGGGATAATTTTCACATGGGACACAATGTTGAAAACTGTTTCTGTATCTTCAGTGTGACTGTTCCTAACATTCTATAAAACAGATCAAGTTTTCAGTCTGGGCTTTAAGCAACTGTAATATTTACATATTTATTGCTGTAGGTATGCTTCTCAAGGATGCATGGCTCTTAGAATTCGCTCAAATTGTAATTTGGAAGTAATTGTGGTGCTTGTAAGAATTTTCCTGATCACATTTTGATATTTGTTTTTGTGCTTTTTTTCCACATTTGAAAATATTTATGTTAATAAACAATTGACTATTTCTATCTACTAAGGCTTTTTGAGAGATAATATCAGAGGTCATGATTTAAAGACAGAACGAGAATTAGGAAGAGATGGCATAAGTCAGTCTAGTAGTAGTTCGTGAGAAAGTATATGGAGAATGAGAGAAGAGGGGAAATATTATGAAGTAAAATGATGGTTGTATGTGTGTACCTGTTGGATACTGTTGAAGGTGTGTTAGAAAATTATCAGCACTTACTGCTTCATCTTTTTTGATATCATATTTATGGTAATTTTTCAGAGATTTTTTTTTTTTTTTTTTTTGAGGGAAGTAGTTTCCACTCAGTCCAGGGAGTTGTAATTTCCTTGAGCTCACGTAGCTTCTAAGTAATAGAGTTAAGATTCAGATCCATGACTTTCTGATCTCAACATCTATTTCCTGCGCCACGCTATCAAGGAAATGATGGAGCTAGCTAAGAGTATCAGGCTGAAATCTCATGTTCTGTGTTACAAAGTAATGCAGGGAAGATGTAAAACCACGTAACTCGAGAGTGTTATAGTGACTGGTAGTAGCAACTTACTCTTCTTATTTCTTCCTATCTAGAGACTTTTACTTGTTTACTTGTTCTCCTTGTTTTTAATCAAATTTCTATTGAAACGTGTGAATCCCAGATAACGTCCTGGGATTTTGTAAGTTTCGTGTACCCAAATGATCCTTCCTCATAGGGTAGAATAGGATAAATATCAAAGTATTGGGGTTTCATGGGAGTAAGATACAGTGTTCCTATTTGTTGCCTTTCAGACTAGGACTTTAGGAGCCCAGCATCATGGGTTTTATTTTGTAAGTATGTCACTTATAGTCACACAGTATATTAATAAATTGACATTCATGTAAAAGCCATTATTATAAGACTTTATGGTGTACTGCCTGCTGACATCTATAACACAAGTGAAAAGTGACAGTATCAGATGGGATGGAGATATGTGAAAGCAGGAATGTGAGTGTTGTCAGAAAGTGCCTATACCCCAGATGTGTTTGGGAGAAATACATGCAGCTCTGGGGTTGCATTTTACAATGACCACATCGATTTGATATAATCCTTATCAAAATCCAGGGCAGCTGATGTCTTCATTAATCTATAAAGTCTTAGTGTAGATATTTGTACAAATTTTATTAGGCTTTGGAAGTGGTAAAAATAATAAGTGGGCTACCATCACCTCTTTGGTAGACCCCAAGCTGTAACCATTGTTCTGAAGTCAATAGCCACCAAGGAATAATCGAATTAGCTCAGATTGAAAGGAATAGGAGGTACTAGTTTTGCTCTGGCAGCCCTGGCGTAAAGAATGCGGCCCTCCATTTCGATGATTACTCCAATGACTAAATGTGGCAATAAGTAATGACTCAGAGCCACCTCCTTCTTTGACGTTAGAGCTTCAAGCACCCCGATTAAATTGGAGAACAGTGCTGTGCTTTCATTACAATGGGGCTGCTCTGGCCAAAAGGGAATTTTGCTTAATTAATGAGAAAGTACTTCTTCTGAGTGCTCTACAATGAGGTCATTGCAATGCACCTTTCCCAGCCAAGCACAGTCAGCAGCTGAACACTGGACTTTGCCTCTGAGACGGAGAGGCAATTTAGTATTAATATAATTGTTAAGATAATGGGCTTTGGAGTCAGGGCAGTTTGCTATGAATAGGCTTTAGAGTCAGAGCAGTGTGCTCTGAAATATTGGCTGTCAGCGAATTTTTCTATCATCTTGAGCATGTTATTACACATCTTGATTTCCTCCTCTGTAAAAGTGGATATACAAATTCCTGTGTCATAAAATTACTGTTAGGATTAAACAAGGTAAGTATGGTGAAGGACTTAACAGTGCTAGGAACGTATTGGAACAATGCTACTACTTATTAAGTGGTAGCATTTCATCCCAACATTTTTATTATTAGTCTTTACTGATTTAATTATGGAAATTATAATAATCTCTTAAAATATGTGCCCCCCACGAGATCAAAACATACTTCATTGTTTATCAAGAGTTAATGTTAAACTCCTGTTTAGACCCCCAAACTGTAGTTTTATTAAAAAAGCGATAGCCTAAGTAGGAGTAAAAAATTAGTTTTTGTTCTCACAAACTGTTGAAAAGATTAATTGAAACCGAGTGCCATAATTAATAGTAATATCTGCCATAGACGAAAGAACAGAATGTGAAGGCACACAAGCCATTCACTGTCTATAGCTGACCTAGATAAGCATGGCCTCCCATCTTACTGGGATGAAAGCAACTAAAATTGGCTCTGTTTAATAATAAGTTGTGTCACTTATTTCTAATAATTGCAAAATCACCAGTATTGGATCCTGCTCTTTGAATGTTGGGGGGAGGGGGATGATTTCAGGTGATTGATGTGGGTGGTATAGGCCAAACCTGCAATTTGCAGTTTGAGAAACATTTAAAAAATTGTTCAATAGTTCTTCATCACTTTTTAAATACATTTTGAGTAATCACCTTTTTAAAATGCTGAGAAAACAATGATAACTTTACACTTGTTGCTGCAGCATCTCCATATCAAAGCCCACTTGGATGAGAAAGATTTGCAAAGTTTGGAAACTTAGCTTGTTCACACTTGATTTGCAAATTAATTATATCAATACTAGAGTTTAATTAATGTTAGGTAAACCCAATAGATAAAAATATACTGATATGTACTTATTTGCTTTTCCTAGTTAGAAGTTAATTTATCTGAAACAGATTAATTTCACACTTAAAAAGGAAACCTGCATTCCTATTTGTGTAATATAAAGAGATGGTCTATATAATTTTTTTTTTTCTAAATGAATGCAGACAGAACCCTCCTGTTACAAAGCCCCATCCCTGTACATGGTAGTTTTCATTACTGCCCTTTAAACCCCGTCTGTGAACATGGCTATTACTTTCATGTGCCATTACTTCAAAATAGGTTTTCTGTACTAGGGTATGTTTGCTTTTCTATTGTTTTTAATCTTGTGCTTGTAAACTTACACTTTTTCCTGAATATTCATACTCAGAATTCATTCTGTCTTGTACTCTCAATTTCTTAAGATGCCTGGCTTTTTCCTTCTATACATATATATCACACCCTTAACACACACACATGCACACGCGTGCACATGCGTGCATTACCACCCTGCTTCCCAGAGCAAAAGGATGATAAACCAACTGAAAATTCAATACAGTTTAAAGAAATTATGTGTCATTGATAAAGGACTGTGTGTGTATAATCTAATTTTACAAAAAAAACCCACACACTTATTTTGCAGTTTTTCCAATATCCAGGTTCTGAAGTGCCTCTCCCATCAACCTTTACTTGCTGCTAAATGAGGTTGAAGGTGAATAATAAACTTACGATTCAAAACAATTACATTACTTATGTTGCAAAATTGTAACAGAAAAATAAAACCTATAAAAAAGAAAAGTGATTGATGAAGGCATGAGCCTCTACTTCTGTAGCAGAAGTCCTTGAAGAACAAACCTGACCCCTGGATTTTGAGTCCTTTGAGTAATGACAGCACTGACATACAGCTTGTGACTAGATGGGTTGTCTCTCTAGGAAACACAATATTAAAGAAAGGATATGAGCCATGACAGAGCAATAAGTCATTGCAGCCTGAGGCTGAAGCTTCAATATGTAAATCTGTAAACTCTTTAATATGTCTGGATAATAAAACTGGAATTGTACACAAAGCAATCATTTGGAATGGCCAATTCGGACAGCTGAAGGACACTAAAGTGTGTTTGAATTTGAAACATATGCCTTGCACTGATTTTGGTGGATTGGAATTGTCAGTAATTCACTGTGTAACAGGTTGTTCAAAGAATTTTCCTAAAGGTTTCAGACACGGAGTTCTATACATTTCATTTAGCTAGGCGATATTGTTTTCTTGCTTTTTAAAATTGAGATATAACTGACATTGTATAAGTTTAAGGTGTGCAAAGTGTTTATTGGATACATTTCCATATTGCAATATGATTACCTTAGTATTAGCTAACATGTCCATCAGACAGGAACCTTTCAAAATTGTTACATGAAAATGAGCTGAAGTACCTGACTGGGTCAGAGAGTCCTGACCTAAACTCCAGGCTTGGTAGGACAGAAGACATTGCGGCAACTCTCCGTAACTATCCATGTTCTCTCTGCCATCTTCAAAGGTGCTGCTGTCTGGGACTTTGATGCAGCCTCGGATGAAACCTAGGACATAGATTGGTTTCCAAATTTAATTGGACCACTGACCAGCCCTGAAATAGGAATGCATATTAGGGAAGTGATTTTTATTAGGTAGCTTCACAAATGTGCATATATTCTTCTACATGTAACAGATGATTTCAAATATCAGAAAGAGGTGTAACTATTTCTCAATTTATGTGTTTAGGTATTAAATTTCCTTTGGTATAACATTATTCTGTCAGCAAGTAAGAATAACTTTTGGATTCTCAGGTTCTTTTTCATTTTTCATAAAATTAAAAAAAAGTAATTTCTACTAGACAGTTGACTCTGTCCCTAATGTTAAAAAACAAAAGTTTTCAGGGTAGGCTAATGTTTAATACACATATGTTCATGTAAGGAAGAATTACATTAGTAGTATTTACTTGGTGGTATGCTGTGTGATATTAAATATATTAATAAAAATATTAATGAAATATTATAAAATAATATTGACGAAATATTAATGAAATGTTAATCAAAATAATATTAATGAAATATTAAGGAAACATTAATCAAATATTAATTAAAATATTAATATAAACACTAACCAGTAAGAATGGAGATACTGGTCCTAGAGTATAGTGAAGAGCTAGGAAATATAATAATGCACTTTTTCCAGTGTCCATTCTTAACTGGGACTCCAATGCTATAAGAAATTGTTATGCTTTCCCATATATTTCTTTCCCCATCTCCACAGCTACTACTCCAAGCCTTCACTACTAACAC
Source organism: Rhinolophus sinicus (assembly GCF_036562045.2). Taxonomy (NCBI): domain Eukaryota; kingdom Metazoa; phylum Chordata; class Mammalia; order Chiroptera; family Rhinolophidae; genus Rhinolophus; species Rhinolophus sinicus. The sequence continues at coordinate 146,783,570 of NC_133756.1, forward strand.
GTCTTACCACAAACTATTTCCTGTATCTATTTTAGCAGTTACCTTTTTCTTATTTCTCTGGGATTGGGGAACTAGATTAATTCAATTCCCTGTACCCAATCCTAACATTTATCTAAATCCCCACCACCTAACATCCTTTCTAATTTCTAATGTGACAAAACAAGTAAGATATCATCCCTCCCCCAGGGCGTTAGAACCCAGTCACTTGTTGCCTTTTCTGAAATTTTACCCTATCAATTATCTCCTTTCTATTACATTTTCAACTCCTTTTTACTAATTCTTTCCAACTGGTGCTACATAAAAAAAAAAAAACTGAAAAAAAAAAAAAAGCAAAAAACAAAAACAAAAACACTTGTCTAGGTTCTTTACATAGTTCTGCTGACTTAATACTCAAAACAATCTTATGAGGTAGGTATCATCATTGTGAAGTAGGTGCGTGACTCATCCCAGTTTATAGATGAGGTGATTCAGGCATGGAGATGTTAAGTAACTTGGTTATTAATAAAAACTCAACAATACTCATGTTGATCTAGAAGTGGTTGATTTTATATCTCAAATTCCTTCCCAAACCACTCTCTTTAAAAAAGAGAGAAAAGGTGTCGGGGTGTGTGTGGCGGGGAGCAAAGGGGGTTTGGGGTGGTGGCAGCGATGTGGATGGAGGAGGGCAGGGAAGGAGGACATGAATAAGTATTTCTGGAATAAAACTCCAAATCTATTGAGGTTAATATACAAAAAAACATAATGATGAAAAGGGATTCATCCTAGTAGATATGAAAAAATTACATTTACACTTTGAACAATTAAAAGTTAGGGAGAAGAAATACATCACCTAAACAATTCCACAGAACGTAGTTATTCAAACTGAACAAATATTACATTGGGATCAGTATATGATGCTGTGGGATTAAAATTATTGGAGAATGAATTAATATTCAGTACACATTGTAATCTTTGGCTGACATTTGAAAAAAATTGAATAAAATGTATGTAAACACATACTTACACATATTGTTTACTATATAACTCAAAATATATAGTAAAATGAATTAAGAATAATTAAAATTTATAAACAGAATTAAATTTTTTAATTTAAATTTTAAATTTCAATAAAATTTGTGACTTAAAAAAAAGCAACAACAACAAAAACAAACCAAAAAACTTGGTGTGTGGAGGGACTTTCTAATCCTGACATCAAAACCAGAAACCACAAAAACAATAAATTTAACTACAAAGGTTAATAGGGAAGTTTATATGTGAGGAAACATCTTTCCACTTAAAACTTGTATGAATACTGCATGAAAATTAGAAATATCTTCTCAGTGAATAGCTGATCTTGGGGGGAAAAAAGGAATACAAATTCTAGGGACCAAAACAAGAGAAGACCCTGAAAAGAGACTGTTAAGCTGAAGCTAGTCTTTGCTGATTTCTATGACATAAAGGCTTGCATTTTAAAAGACATTAAATAAAATTTTGAGCAATAATGAAAATAATTTGAACTGAGGTCCTTCATAAAGCTGGGGCCCTTAGAAGCTAAAATCCCAGTAAAAGAGGGGGCTGAGGAAGCAGACACTCCACATGAAAATGTATTTGTTTAAACATGGGTTCAGCTGTAAATGTCTCTGGTGATGAGAGTAGCCACCCACTTCCTTTCCAAAGTACATGTAAATGTTCTATGTATACAACATTGACTTGGAAACTCCAAGTTGAGGAAATAAAGAAGTTCCATGTTGGTATCAGCATGGTGAATGCAAAAGGAAAGTCTTTCTAGACATGCAGAGATAACCTGCTTCTCACAGGATTCTTATTACAAGAAAAAAAAAGAAAAGAAATTCAGTTGAACCTGAGATCACAGCACAAAACTAAAACATATGAAAAATAAACAGCAAACAATAGCTCCAAAAAGTTCGGGTATGGAATGATAAGTTGAATTAAATTTTTTAATAAATCTCATTTGAGGCAGTTTTATATGTACAGACAGATTGTGAAAACAGTACAAACATCTATAGTAGTATATTCTGTACCTAGTTTCCCCTGTCATTAGTATATTTATTAGTATGTTACGTTTGTTACAAGTAACAAACTCATATTGACACATTTTTGTCAACTTTATTAAGATTTTCTTAGTCTTTTACCTGCTGTCCTTTTCCTATTTCAAGATGCTATCCAGGATACCAAATTGCATTTAATAGTCATGCCTCTTTAGGGACCTATGGCTTAGGAAATTAGGGTAGTAACAGAAGGAAGTTCTACAACATGCTAACAGCAATGGCTAATGTGTTGAACATCTTTCCTTGTGCCTTTAACCTTTATAAATCTTCTATGGTGAAATATCTATCCAAGTTCTTCACCAGTTTTTTAATTAGATTGTCGTTTTTTGTTTGTTTGTTTGTTTGTTTGTTTGTTTGTTATTGACTAGTTGGAGTTTTTAATATAGTCTGGATACTTGACTCTTAACAAATACATGATTTTCAAATATTGTCTCCTATGGGTTGTCATTTCATTTTCTTAAAAGCATCATTTGGTGTACAAAATGTTTTAATTTTGATGAAGTATGATTTATGAAATTTATTTTTTGCTGGCATTTTTGATGTCATAGGTAAGAATTCATTGACAAATCCAGAGTTTGGGAGATTTACTCCTATGTTTCTTCTATGATTTTTATAGTTTTAGCTGTTAAATTTAGGTCGTTGGACTTTTTCGCATTCATTTTTGTGTACGGTATGCAGTAAGGGTCTAATTTCATTCTTTCGCATGTGGATATCTAGTTGTCCCAGTAACATTTGTTGGAGAGACCATTTTTTCTCACATTAAGTTGTCCTGGCACCCTGTCAAAAATCAGTTTACTGTAGGTGAGTGGTTTCTTTCTGGACTTTCAAATACATTTAATTTATCTCCATGTCTAACATTATGCTGGCACCACATTGTGTTGATTACTGCAACGTTATCAATAAGTTTTAGTAAGTTTTGAAATCTGGAATAGTGGGTCCTACAAATTTGTTCTTTAGGATTGTTTTGGTATTTTGAGTCCCTTGTCATTTCATAGGAATTTAAAGTCATCAATTCCAAGTATGCAGAAAAGACATTTGGGATTTTGACAGGGATTTTAATTCTTAATTTAAGTCTGAGTCACAAGTCATTTCCATTTATTTATTTATAAATGGAAATGTTTTGTAATTTTCAATATATAATCCTTGGTTAAAAATTTTTTCTAAGTTACTCACTGTTTTTGATGCTGTTCTTTCTTTCTTTTTTTTTTTTTTTGAGGAGTACAAATTAATTCAGTAGATTAAGTAGGGAATTCTTTACGCAGAAAGGGAAGATCAAATACAAAAGCACAAAAGTGTAACAGAATGTGGCCACATGGAAAGAGCTAGACTTCGTTTCCTCTTTTGTCTTTGGCATGTCACAAAGGGGGATATACTTATATCTATTTTTTTTAAATTTTATCTTTTCTTTTACCATTATCCATCATGTATTTTCTTGTTTGCTTAATCCCATTATACATGTATACGAGTATTGGAATTGTTAACCTGTACCCTCATGCGAAACAACTATAGTAACTACAGTACAGTCCTTATGTATAGTTCCTTTAGTCTGTAGTAGTATAGATTCCACTCATTTCCTAAGTTGCTTAGGTAAATTCCCTCCTCCCCCTCACACTCCCTTCAATGAAGGTATATCATATGTCTGTAACACAGTTTGATTCTTTTTTTAATTTAGAATAAATTTATACCCATTTCAAGCATTTCTCCCACCTTTATCCCACATCTGATAATCACTAGTTTGTTCACTGTATCTAGGAGCATTTTTTTTTTTTTTAGATTGCACACTTAAAAAAAGATCGTAAAATATTTGCCTCCCTCTGTCTGATTTATTTCACTTGGCATAACGCCCTCAATGTTCATCCATATTGTCAAAAAATGGATTCCATGTTTTCTGGCTGAATAATATTCTGTTGTGTATATATGTATATATATATAAATTATATATGTATATATATTGAAATTGTATATATATATATTATATATGTATATACATACAATTTCTTTATCCATTCTTTATCCATTCATCCATCAATGAACACTTAGGTTGTCTCCATATCTTGTCTTTTAATGTAGTGCTATCTGTGTTATAGCTAATAAAACATTTTTTTAAGTTACTGATGTAGACTTGCTACCATGCTCAGTTTTAATACTGGTGAACTTTTCACCATTTTTTTTCTGCTTACTAGATTGTAGAGTTAATATAAAGATATTTATTTCTCTGATATTTTATTATCTTAAACAAAATTTGATTAAATTAATGACTGCATTTTCATTGGCTTAAAGTTTATGATTTGGTAGAAGTACTTTTTGTAGTTAATATGGTATGCAAGAAAAAAATATTTTGATTACTATAATCAAATGTTAATTGATTCATTCAACTAGCAGGCCTATTGGATGTTTCTTGATTGACTCATTGTCCACGGCCATGGAAGTACAAAAAATATTTAGATATTTATGCCATAAATTGTAATGATGATAATTATCCTAATAATTCAAACCCAGTCAATCTAGTGTTTCTCTTTAAAGCCATTCTATCTTGCTTGCCAGTTTTGTGTTTATGTTATCTATGATACCTATAAAATCTATTCACAATTTGGGAAAATAAACTCACTTGTCATTTAAATCATATAATGTCAAAAAGTTTAAAATGTGGTTTTCCTAGTTATATTAGTTTAGCAGGCCATTTTGTGATGTTTACTGCAACTTCAGACTTTTAATTTATGTACGTACCTGTAAAAATAGCACTAATTATGACCTAAAGATGCTTACAATTCAACTCTACTTCATTTTAGATATAGTTGTTATGGAATCACAAAAGCAGCATTTGTTAAAATTCATTGCTTTTCTCAAGTTAAACATCAGCAGTGTAATGACAGTAGAATCAAAACCTTTTGATCTCATACTTTGATGTTGTTATACAATTTTTTACTCAAAAGGGAATTCAGCACAATTCTTGATGTTAAGAAAGAAAAGCACAGTAATATTTACTTTATTGTTTATACACAACAGATTAAAATTTTGTACTCTAAATAGGAATTCTCCTATATTTTCTTTCACTTTAACATTTATTGATAATTTACAAAGAGCTCTACCCAAACAACAACAAAAAAATAAGCCAAAAGAAAAATCTAGTCAATAACATTGAAATTCATAGCTTATAGGAGTGAACAAACAGAAGAGTTAACATCATTTACTGTTTGTTCAAGATATTCAATATATAAAAGTCTACCATTCATTGAATACCTGCTATGTGTTTGGTTTTTTCACCCAATATTAAAAACTGTGAGGAGGAGGCATTGCTATTAGCTGAAATGCACAGATAAGAAAACTCAGTTACAGAGGTTAGGTAATTTCTCTAATCTGTGGCCAGACTGTAGATTTGACATTTAAATTCTAATATCTCTAACTACAAAAAAAAAATGTGTTTTCCACAATGTATCTCTGATTAACAAAGTGTCTCTTTAACATAATTTCCCAAATAAATATCAACAAAACTTAAATCTAACTTGGATCTTCTGACACATATACACTAGCTTGTCTTCCTGATGATAATCATGGATGATGATATCATCTTAGAACCGATATATACACGTGAGAAAAATGAACGGCATTAAAGTTATAAGGGATTCCAAAAACAATGCCAGGGAAAAATGACCTATTTAAAAGTCCTGTAACAATATTTTCAATTTCTCATAGCTGCCTGTGAGAAAATCTTGCTCAAAATTTATAAAATGAGAAGATTAAATGTACAACATATGAATTATTGAATAACTTGATCTTGTGCTAGTGAATTTTTATATATCATTTATTCATTATTTAATTTTCATTAGAATATTTTAAGGCCCTGTGAAATACTACATTGGTTCCAGAGATACATAGAACTGTCATTTAAATAGAATAACAAAATTGCACAGCAGGTGATGAAAGACCAGAGATCCTTTCCTTTAGGAAATAAAAAAGGTGAGTCCTATGATTGCCCCAACTTCCCTGATTGATAGTTTTCAGGCTGTGGCCGAGAGTGAAAGTGAGAGCAAGAGAGAGACAGAGAGAGACAGAGAGAGAGAAAGAGAACACAGAGGTGAATCCAGTAGAACCCGTTTAGGAGGGAGGTGAGTGCAGAATACCAGTGATTTCTGATGATATCCCTAGAAATCAGAGAGATTCCCAGAAATTTTCAGAGGGCCCTGATTTGAATATTCAGTTGCCTGCTAATCAGCAGATGCATGGAAATACACACACACACACACACACACACACACGCACACACACACACACGCATAAATATCCATAGCACTTGTAATAGCTGAAAACTGAAAAAAAGAAAAAAAAAGTGAATCCCCGTCACCAAGTGAATGTGAAAACCAGCTGTGATTATAATATACTCACATATATATGTGTATACATATATATGTATTATATATATGAGTATCTATCAATGGAATACTATTCAGCAACAAAAATGGAAATTACTATTATTATTTGGAAGAACATGGGTGAATATCAAGGTGTTTATGTTGATAGACTGAAGCCTGACAAAAAACGAGTATATTCAGTATGACTATAGGTAAATAAAGTTCTAGCAAGTGCCAACTAATCTATAGTGACGAAGCATAGCAGTGGTTCCCTTGGACAGGAGTAGAGGAAGGTGTTATGAGAAGCAGCCAGACACAGAATTATAAAAAGCACATGAAAAAAAATTTCAGGGGTGTGATATTTTCATTACCTTATTTATTGCACTGCTTTCAGTGATTATATTCATGTCAAAACCTATCAAATTATACACTTAGAGATATGTAGTTTATTATGTGTTGATTATTTAGTAAAGTTAAAATATAATAGGAAGTTTTCTGTTATGAAGACAGATAGATCGATATAATGTAATAAGGATGACTTATGGATGGAAGTGGAGCTTTTAATTTTTTAGTAAATAGCTTAAGATATTTGAAAGGTAACAGTTCTCCACTTGTGTCCATCCTTGTGGGAGCTCTGTGAATACCTTAAAAATTCCCATAATACCAAAATGGCTACTTAAATTCAGATTAGCACATTTCATTCCAAGTCTTCAAATAACGTTTGTTTAATGTTTCCATGGGCATAAAAAAATTCAGTGACTATGATGATGAAATTATTCCCGTGCAACAATACATGAATAAAAATGCATTTTGCAGATATGTTGAAATATTAAACAGTATGTTGAAACCAATTATTGGCTTGAAAGAGATTTTTCTAAAGCTAACTTTAAAAAAATACTGATTCAATATTATAATATTCCTCAATGTTTTATTGGCATGGGGAGTTTGGCAATCTATTGGTATCAGGGTAAATTCTTGCTTCAAGCCAACTTTAATAAATCCTTTCTCTAGAGCCCAGTTTTGCATATCTAGGAGATTTGGTAATAAATTGTCATCAACAAATAATGTACTTATTATTGGTAAAACAGAATTTAAATTGTATAATAAGAAAGAGCAGGGGAGAAGAACATTTTGCTGTTTAATAACATATACAAAAAAGTTAAAGACATCCCAGGAATACATTTTCTAATGTAAATTTCAATTTATGTATATATTTTCCTTAATGATAATATTAAATATTTATAATGCTTTATAGTTTATGAAAAGCCTATATATGTTACTCTCATTTGAACAAATGAATAGAAATAGATTCGTAAAACAAATCATATATTTCTGCAACGTGTGGTTTTTGTACATGTGCTTTGATATTTGAAAAAATCTAATTGCTCCAAGTTTTCTGTTTTGCTCTCTGATAATTCTTTAGCCACTTCTGATTTGTTTATGTCTAATTTTTTTATTTTGTTAAGTGTGCTGGCTTTGTTGAACTGTCTTTTTATCCAGCAGTGATCATAATCTCAGACTGAATATATGACCTCAATTTAAACTTTCTTAGATGCATTTATTGAAATAATTGGTATTTTACAGACAACGTGTGGTATCTAGAGGAGTAACATGTGTCTCTTGAGTTCTAATCTCAGTTCTGTCTTTCACTAGTTACCTGTCCATAGAAGGGCAAATAATTCATTGTCTTAATTTCAGTCTCCTTCCATGTAATTTGAGCATTAAAATAGCTACCTGGCCAGGCTGTTACAAAAACCAAAGACAGCGCTAGGTGTAGAGCTTCTGAGTCAGAGTTTAATGTAATGGTCACTCTTGTTATTAGTACCATATGCTTTTTCTCTGACAAACTCTTACTTCTAAACTTAGCTCCGATACCATTGGTAAAGTCCTCCTGATTTTGTCATGTGTGATCTCCTCTCAGCTCCATAGCTTATTCCGCTACAGCCACTCGGCATTATTGTTCTTGAATAAGCCAGACCTGCTCCTATTGCCCAGAATGCACTGCCCCCAGGTATCACTTGGCTAACTTGTATCTTCCAAAACTTTGTTCAGTTGTTACCTCTGATTTATAATCATGAACTGTCCCTTCCATCTTTATAGCATCTGTGTACTAAAGGCGGCCTAATAACTTGTTTTCTAAATAAGGAACTGAGTGAATAGACACACTAGATTTTCACTGTGCCTTACTTCCAATCAATGAAATTGATCTTCCTTTGAAAAGAAAATAAGGAATATGTAAAATGTGAAGCTAAATCTGTTAGTTCAGTATGAAAATTAATACCCCAAGGGACTAAAAAAAATCATTATCTAAACTAATAATTTTGTTTAGGGTGACCTCAGAGCACAGAAAAAAATCTCTGAATGACCAAACTTAGATTTCACGCAGTCAAAGAATATAATGTCATTAATTGACCCAAAACTTTGATCCGTGGGACATTATTCTAGGGATAGCAGCATAGTCCTATTCTGTAGTTCACGTCAACAATAGAGTTTATGACTTCGATGCTAGATCATGATATCCTAATTGTATAACAGCTATTTAATGTTTGTTGTTACACATTAAGGTGTATATAATCTGAGTTCAGATCAGAGCAAATGGTTTCAATTTCTGCTATACTCAAGTATGAGAAAGGGAAAGACATAGGGACCCACTTTACCAAAGCACCATAAATTAGATAGATGGAATCATCTAAATTTGGTAAATAAATACAAAACCCTGCCAAAGAATAGGGTTCATTAAGGTGATAGAGCCTGGTAGTTGCCTGTAAATTAAAAGATCCCCAGAGGTTCAACTCCAATTTGGCATCTTAACAAGTACTGTTCTTTTTTACTGAACTTTCTGCTATTCACTGTCCCACTCATATTTGCCATAGTTTTCCCAACACTGGTTGAATGAAAAGTTATAGGCCTGAGGTTGGCAAACTATGACCCATAGCCCAAACCTAAGCACCAATCTGTTTTTGTACAGCCTGTGAGTTTAGAATGCCTTTTTCCCCCCCACATTTTAAAATGGTTAAAAATATCAAAAGAAATATGATGAATAAAAATTACATGAAATTCAAATTTTGATATCCATATAAAGTTTTACTGGAACACAACCATGTCTGTCTGCTTACATATGGTCTATGGCTACATTTGTAGTACAATGGCAGAGTTAAATATTTGTGACACAGGCTGTATGGCCAATAAAGCCTAAAATATTTACTATCTATTCCTTCAGAGAAAGTACTTGCTGACCCTTGTTTTAGGCTATAAACACTATGAAAAGAACCAGATATTATAGGCCCATACAAACTATTGCAACACAATTGCACATGACATAAAATTATGTATTAATAAACCATTTTGTTCTGTAACTTCATTGGAAACATTACTCATTATTGCACCTATTCTATCTCTTACTTTAGCATTAAGAATTTGAACACCAGTCCTGGCACTATACCAGCTAATAGACTTAAAATTAGGACTATTTTCCCTTACATTTGTATTTAACTATAGCTGCTTATATCCCTCTATGATTGAAATAAGCCTAATATCCAAAATATGCTTTTATGGAGATTCTATAAGCAGCAGTACAAATCATTACATTTTTGCAATCATTTTATTATAGATTATACTAGTTAATGACTAATTATACTAGTCATTCACATTTTTTACTCTCTCCATCATGATTCATGACGCCTTACCTTAATATGATTTATTTCTGCTTTGGTAGAAATGCATTTCTGATCTCCTTTGCCTTGGTCTGTCTTTAATAATGAGGATCCCTTTTAACACACTATGTAATTTACTTCTTTATTTTATATTCGTTGTTTGCAATCTACTTCTCAAGCTGCTCGACTGTAATCTGTATGAGGGTGAGAATTTTTATCAGGTGTTTTGTCTGCCCTTCCTTCCTTCCTTCCTTCCTTCCTTCCTTCCTTCCTTCCTTCCTTCCTTCCTTCCTTCCTTCCTTTCTTCCTTCCTTCCTTCCTTCCTTCCTTCCTTCCTTCCTTCCTTCCTTCCTTCCTTCCTTCCTTCCTTCCTTCCTTTCTTTCTTTCTTTCTTTCTTTCTTTCTTTTCTGTTACTGAAAATCCCCGGAATTTAACATAACACCTGCAACATGTCAGTTGCTGATGATATAATATTCAATAAATCTCTTTTCTGAAGCTTTTGTATCATTTCTGATAAAAGATGATGAGACTCTCCTTTATTTTCAGAATATACTTATGTATAAGTATTTGTTTATATGTTGACTTTCTCAGTATTACGTGCAGTTTTTGAAAACAGGACTTCTTTTCATTAATCTTTGTTTTCAAATACATGTTGGCTGAGAGAAAGGGTAAATGAATTAAATAAATTTTGAAGCAGTGCATTAATTGGCTTCCAAATCTAAGGTCAGAACTAATGTGCTGTATCTCATGGCTCCTTAAAAAGGTAAAAATAATCAATAGCAAAAATTGTTCTGAAAAACATCTAAATGAGTCTCTGCATTTACCTTTATGAAATTCTAGGTTGGCTGATGGCATTTTGAGTTGGGAAGTTAGTTTTATTTAATCAATGTTTTGGAGCACCTACTGTGTGTGATGCCACAACTGTGACTGGGGCCTGGGATAACCCACACAATCTGCCCAGGAAGAAGTCCATATAGGTAGTGAACAGAGGAGTGTCTCTTTCCAGTGAGTAACTCTTTTCCAGGAACTAAATTAAAGCATGGAAACGGGAGTATATTTGAAAATGTCCCTGAGAACCCTAGGTTGATAAATTAATATTGGCATTTTTCTACTCTAAAATGTCAGCAACATCACTTGAAGCTGAGTTACTGTTTCAGTGCTGAAGCCATCTACCCTCTCCTTGGCAACTACCTTTTCAGATTGAAAAGGTGGTAGGGAAATCTTGATTTTTATTATAGTTGGAACTATTTGTGTTGCTGTGTACTCTTCTTGAGAAAAGGAGAGAAACAATCTAAGAAGTTATTACTTTTCACGGAACAGAAAACATTGATTGCATTTGGTAAGGAAAAATCACCAAAGCCCCTATTGAGGCTATTTTTGCATACCCCATTTCAGTCACCCAAATGTCCTTGACTTTGAGCATTCTCACAGTTAACTGTGCCCAGCTTATCACAAGGTAGAATGAACAGCCATTTAATGATTTGCTAATAGATCAGGTCACAAACCAAAATATCGTGTCGTAAACCTAAGGGATAATGCCTATGTAAAACAACAGTGCTTTCCTGAGTTTATCTGTTAGAGTCTGCATGCTGTAGAGTTCCTTCTTTGACCATGGAAACAGGACCAGTATACATGTATATTGTCTTGGTCAGCTCTGGCTGTGATAACAAAATACCATAGACTAGGTGGCTCCTACAACTGATTATATATTGCTCCTAGTCCTGAAGGCTGGGATCAAAGTGTAGCGAGATTCTGTTCTTGGTGAGGTTCCTCTTCCTGGCTTGTAGACACGGGCCTTCTCCTGTGTCCTTACATGGCATTTTCTCAGTGAGTGCCCTTCTTATAAGGCCACTGATCCCGTCTTGAGGGTCCTTACCTTATGACCTCATCTAAACCTAATTACCTTTAAAGGCCCATCTCCAAATACCATCACCTTAGAGCAGGGGTGTCCAAACTGCGGCCCGTGGGCCAGCAATCCATTGTTAATTGGCCCGCAGCAAATTCCAAAAATATATTTAGTTTACTTAAATAAACTAGGTGAGGCAATATGTACTTCACCTCGAGTGAGTAGCCCGGCTGTTTGTGTATTTTACCGCCTATGGCACTTGGTGAAAAACGTTGAAAAAAGTTTGGACACCCCTGCCTTAGAGGTTAGGGCTTCAGCATATGAATGGGGGGTGGGTACAACCATTAGGCCTATTAGTTATGCAGACTGTGCCTTACACAGACCTAATGGGGCAGCAGTCAAGTCAGCACACTCTAGCCTGCTACCCATTTTAGTAAAGCAAGTTTTATTGGAATACAACCATACCCATTAAAATATTATCTGTGACTGCTTTTACATTTAAATGGCAGAGAGGAGCACTTGTGACAGAGACTACATGGCCCAGAAAGCTTAAAATAGTCAGTGTGTGGCCCTTTCAAGAAACGTGTGCCAACCCTTGATCTGGATTACACAATTATCTGAGACTGTCCTCTGAGGATGCCCATCATTCTGCTGCTCTAGATCAGTGCTTCTCAAAATTAAACATGCCTATGGATCATCTAGAGAGCTGGATAAAACACAGATTCCTGGGCTCCACCCCAGATAGCCTGAGTCAGTAGGTCTGCGTTGGGGCCCACGGATCTGCATTTCTAACAAGAATCCAGATGCTGCTGATATTGTTAGTGCAGAGTCTGTATTCAGTAGCACTGCTCTAGAAAATCATTGTCAAGAAAACTGATATTCTCCAGTATTTTTGCTCAACTGGGAAAATGACTGTTTTACAAAATATTAAAATGTGTTGAAGGATTAGAATATTTAAGATACATATTGTAATGATCCATTCACAGTTTCAAATGATCGTGTTTAATAGTAGCAAGGTACAGTGATTCACATGTGTTGTTTGATTCACTTTCATTTTCACAATTTTGATTTATTTCTCACAATATTTCAGTCAGGTATATCACGAGTTACATTTTATGGGAATAAACTGAGGCTTGTAGCGTTGAAGAAATTTGCTCAACACCACACACCAGAAAGTGGAGAAAATCAGATTCAAAACAAGGTCTTCTCACTCCAAATTCCATACTTTTAGTCTCTTTTTTGTTAAAATGCTAAGTTATGATTCTTGGACATCTGACATATTTGGCTAAAGAAAAGAACGTTTCTGCAATTTCAATCTTGAAAGTAAATGGAGCAGGTGAAAATTGAATATTTTGTGCAAATAATTTTTAATTTTTTTTTTATATTCCCTAAAGACAAAGACCAAAGACCAACAAAAATATCTAAATTAGTTCGAATGATGTGGTTACATTACTTTTGCTGTATAATCAATGCCAGAACGAAGGTCTATCTGTCCAAGATTATTGAATAACTGTGCCTTCACTCCCCTTGTTTAACATATTTATCAATAAATCAGATGAACGTGTGTATATGTGCACACATACTGTAAGGGGTGACTATTAGGCAGGTATACTTTAAAGCACTTACCAGATTTTAGTTCACTTGATACTGACAATAATGTGGCAGATTTATACCCTCCTCATCTCACAGATGAAGGAATTGATGAGGCACAGGTAGGAGACCATGTATTTTGACTAAACGTCACGAGGAAATGGTAGTACCAGGGTTTGAGTCTAAAACTCTGTTTTTGCTCCGAGTACCTATGTTAGCAGATGTCAACATATTGGGACAGGCATGTAAAATGCTAAACATCAGATTTATTGAAGTCTTCCATATTTCTAATTCTAATTCAAAACTGCTAATTATTTCCTCTATGATAGAAAGTGCTTTAAGTTGAGCCATCCATCCTAGCTCCCTTTTGACATTATAACTATGACCTCTAGGCTCTTAGGACTCCTATGCAAAAAGTCTCCTGTGACTGATCCAGCTTTCTTTCTTGCACTTTCTTGCACAAAGTTCTCTTACAGCTTTTGTGATGCGTAACTTCCTAGTGGTTTGCCATATTTGTGGAATGGTAATTCTCTGCTAAGTAAAATACCCTATTTTTTGTCCTAACTGCTAACTGAGTATCTAACAGATTCAATTTATAGATTAAGAATTGTATACATTGATATTTACATGATAATAGACAATGATTTTAAAAGCCTCTCCCAGTGTGCAACGAGTGATGTATTCTTAACTAGCCTGAGTGCTTATGTTGGTTACATTATTGTTTGGTTAGCAAATAGAAACTGTAGATAAAGAAGTTTTATGTGTTTAAAATGGCAAAAACAAACAGAGTGAATAGACTGCCCTTTTAAAATCTCTAGAGCTTACTAATTACAATTATTAAGAATTCATATGGCACTTTGTGTTTACAAATACTTTACGGGCAGCAATTCACTATTTACCTGGGATAATTGTTGCTATTATTATCACCATTTTATATCTTCATAAAGCCAACAAGCAAAGCTAAATCCTCTTGTGATGTGTGTGCCCACGTGTGTGTGTGTGTGTTTTAAGGACATGGCAAATTCCTAATTAAATTAATATTATAACTGAGACTTTGTGTTTCCTCAAATCTTTGTAACTTTCATGATAATTCAGTTGAAATTATAGTAATTTGATCAATAAACAATTTCCAATTTTGATAGAATGTACTGCTGGAACACCCAGTGACAGTTTTTGCATGTATTCAACATTTGGGGGCATATGCATCTTGCCCAGTTATTCAGTCTTAAGGGGAAGCTGTCACCTAACTACGTGTCATTCCTTTATGGCTAGCCTCCTCATTGGATAGGTGATACCTTTTTGGGATTTTTATTAAACGGATATTTATTAATTCCCTATTTGGTATTTGATGTTGCTCAAGGGACAGAGAGGACAAAAAAAACTGAAGAAGTCTGAAGGAGGTATTTATTTCTAGGGCTACTGATTCAGAAACAGCAGCAGTTAACGATAATGAATGGAATAGAGGTAAGTGCACCTGGCAAGTCAGAAGTTGCTGTAGGAATTTAGGCAAGAGAATGGTTCTTTCTAAACCAGGGGTGTCCAAACTTTTTTCAACGTTTTTTACCAAGGGCCATATGCGGTAAAATACACAAACAGCCGGGCCACTCACTCGAGGTGAAGTACATATTGCCTCACCTGGTTTATTTAAGTAAATTAAATATATTTTTGGAATTTGCTGTGGGCCAATTAAAAATGGATTGTGGGCCGCAGTTGGCCCGTGGGCCACAGTTTGGACACCCCTATTCTAAACCATAGGCACAGAGTTTGGACTTGATAAATATGTACGTAACACTGTTTGCCAAGCATGGTGGTGCGCACGTTACTAATATTGACTCAGTTAGTTCTCGTAATGCTCTGAAGTAGGCACTGTCAGTAACTCTGTTGGTAGTTTGGGTTCCAAGGCCCAGTGTGGCTAAGATACTTGCCCAAATCACAAAGTTAACAAGGAGCGGAGCCAGGATTCACATTCAGCCTGTTAGGTTTAATTATCCTTTCTCCTAACTGCTGCTCTGTGTTACCTAAATATTTGTGAGATGAACACAACAGTACGATTTAGTTTCATTGTACTTCTGAGTTACAGATGTATGATCTATATTTGTGTTATGATTCGGTTGGAAATAAAATCAGTTATGTTTTGAATGTAATATAAACCAAGTTTGTGACTTGAAGATACCCCCAGAATATCTTTAAATAGATATTTGGAATCAAATAGAAGAAAGTCAGTGTCTTTAATGTGCACTGGGCCTCGACAGGTAACAAAAATGAGTGAAGTAGTTCAGGTACAAAAAATCGTCTTCAATTCCACAAAGAAATACGGTCCCTTTCGTTTTTCTTGAAGTCCGTAGCTTTCTTGGTCTCGCCTTTATTTTCTGACTTTGTGCAGAGGAATGAGTGTAAGAAATATTTCACTGTCCTCTTTATTCTGCAAGAAGAACAGCAGCTTAGGTATGGTGATGAATGGCAAGCAGTGGCCAGCATCAGTGTGGCAGAAACAGTGGAGTGGACTCTACAGAGGTTGGCAATGGGCAGATATCAGCCTGCCTGTAATATATTTCTCGATTTTCAAAAGAAGAGACAGGAATTACATGCACACAATAGCCACATACTCACACACACACACACACACACACACACACACAGCACAAACACAAACACAAACACAAGTCTTGAATCTTGATTTCCTTCATGTAGCAATAACTTAAGAAAACAAACAGAAGCAACGATAGATCCACTGTTATTACTGATACTGTGTGAACCAAAATAAACCTGACTGCAGGCTGAACTTGAACATCTGGACCATGTCAACACAAGACTGAATGCAAAGAAGTGAAATCAGGGTCACAGGCTAGAGCACCTGAGCTAGAAGTGAATGAAGTGAGTCAGCCTCTTCTCCGCCATGATGCCCTGACTAATGCTGGCACAGCCCTCGGGGTCTAGAAAGTCAGATATCTTGCGCTTCACATCAGTGTCTATCTGTCAGAATGGGCTAGTGTGTGGCAAGAAAACAATCCCAAATTGTCACAAAGGTTTATTTTCTGTTAAGCCTTTTTTCCACGGCTAGTCAGCTGGGCATTCTGTCCAGGTCTATGGAGCAGCAACTATCTCAAATATTGCTGGTCACTGTTACAGGGAAAAAGAGATCTCTGGAGGATCTTTCTCTTCAATTAAATGTTCAGCATTTACTTGGTCCAAATTAGACATGGCCATTTTCTAGCTACAAAAGCCCAGGGGAGGGGGATTCTCATACCCAAAAGGGAGAAAACTAGACATATGTGAGTATGAACCCAATCACTGTTAGATTTTCCTATTAAATAATGAAAGGGCAGGCTGCTCCTGATCAATTTACAAGCCAAACATTTATTAAGTATTGATTATGTTATGGTTTTTATTATGATTGGTTAGATTAAAGAACAGGAGGCCACATGCAGTTTCTACTTCCCAATAAAAAATGTGATCTAAACTTACTCTAATAGCAATCTATTTGAAGGCTTTACCTGGGGGTGAAAACTTTTCTATGATGCTACTTGTTCATCTCAAACAACAAAAAAAGTTTGTACTTCAGAAACACACAACATACAAGTTCTGACAATTAAATTCACGAACTCGCCACCGTGCGCTTACATTGGCAGCACTGTACAAACAGCTCGGTAAGGTTTCATAACCCTGGTGTATCTGTGTCTCACGGCTGTGTTCCTGTTGATGTGTGGTGGTGTCTTACTGAGTGGTGTTCATTATTGTTGTTGTGTGTTTTGTGTGCCGTCGCAAGAATGTCTAAGTTTGAATTAGAGCAACGAACAAACATTGAATTTCTTGTTAAACTTGGCAAGAGGGGAAGTGAAATCAGTGACATATTAGTCCAAGTTTATGGGGATAATGCCATGAAGAAAATGGCAGTGTACAAATGTATTAAACGTTTTTCTGAGGGGAGAGAATGCGTCACTGATGAAGAGAGGTCAAGGTGACTAGTAACGAGCAGAACTGACAAAAACATTACAAAAGTTCTTTGAATTTTTTGTCAAAATCGTTGGCTGTCTGTGAGAAGCATAGCAGACCAAATAAATATTAACAGAGAAACAGGAAAATCTTAACTGAAAATCTTTGCATGAGAAGGGTGTGTGCAAAAATGGTCTCTAAGGAACTCACTAATGAACAAAAGCAAAGGAAGTTTGCCAAAATCTTTTGGAGAGGCAAGTGGGCCGTGTCATCACTGGTGATGAAACATAGGTGTACCAATACGACCCTGAAACAAAGCGTCAAAGTGCACAATGGAAGTCAGCCAGTTTTCCACGACCAAGAAAATTCTATTAGTCCAAATCAAGAGTCAAAATGATGTTGCTAACCTTTTTTGATATCAGAGGGATTATTTATTATGAATTTGTACCAACCGGACAAAACAGTTAACCAAGTTTACTATTTGGAAATGTTGAAAAGTCTGCGTGAAAACGTTAGACGAAAACTACCTGAACTTGTTGCCAACAATTCATGGCTCTTGCATCATGACAATGCACCAGCTCACACAGCACTGTCTGTGAGGGCGTTTTTAGCTAGTAAACAAATACCTGTGTTGGAACACCCACCCTACTCACCTGATCTGGCCCCCAATGACTACTTTCTTTACTTAAGATAAAGGAAATATTGAAAGGAAGACATTTTGATGACATTCAGGAAGTCAAGGGTAATACGACAACAGCTCTGACAGCCATTCCAGAAAAAGAGTTCCAAAATTGCTTTGAAGGGTGGACGAGGCACTGGCATTGGTGTATGCAGTGTTTCCCTGAAAATAAGACCTAGCTGGACAATCAGCTCTAATGCATCTTTTTGAGCAAAAATTTATATAAGACCCAATATTATATTAATATTATATTATATTACCTGGTCTTTTAGTAAAATAAGACCAGGTCTTATATTAATTTTCCTCCAAAAGACACATTAGAGCTGATTGTCCAACTAGGTCTTATTTTCGGGGCAACACGGTGGTGTCCCAGGGGGAGTGCTTCCAAGTTGACTGTAGTGATATTCAGCAAAGAGATATGTAGCACTTTTTCTAGGATGAGTTCAGGAACTAATTGTCAGACCTGGTATTAATCATTGTAAGAGGCTCCATAAGCCGTTTATTCACATTTTTTTAAATTTTTATTTATTTATTTATTTTTTTAATTAGTTTCAGGTGCACAAGACAAAGCAAAACTTAGACGTTTATCATTTATATCCCTCACACTGTGTGAACCCTCCTCCCCCCATCCACTATCCCTCTGTACGTTCCCAAAACCACTCACCTTCCCCTTATCCCCACCCCCCCGCCCCTCTAGCAACCCTCTGTTTTTCCTCCATGTTTCCAAAACTGTTTCTGATTAGTTCATTCACTTATTCTTTTCTTTAGATTCCGCATATAAGTGAGATCATATGGTATTTGTCTTTCTCTTTCTGACTTATTTCACTTAACATAATGTTCTCTAGGTCCATCCATGTTGTTGCAAATGGTAAGATTTCTTTCTTCTTTATGGCTGCGTAATACTCCATTGTATAAATGTACCACAGTTTCTTAATCCAGTCATCTACTGATGGGCATTTCGGTTGTTTCCAGGTCTTGGCTATTGTATATAGTGCTGCAATAAACATAGGAGTGCATAAAGATTTTTGAATTGGAGTTTTGGATTTCTCCGGATAGATACCTAGGAGTGGGATTGCTGGATCATAAGGTAGTTCCATTTTCAGATTTTTGAGATATCTCCAAACTGTTTTCCATAGTGGCTGCACCAATCTGCATTCCCACCAACAGTGCACCAGCGTTCCCTTTTCTCCGCATCCACGCCAGCACTTGTTGTTTGTTGATTTATTGATGATAGCCATCCTGACTGGGGTGAGGTGGTATCTCATTGTGGTTTTTATTTGCATTTCTCTAATGGTTAGTGAGGTTGAACATTTCTTCATATGTCTGTTTGCCATCTGTGTGTCCTTTTTAGAAAAATGTCTCTTCATGTCCTCTGCCCATTTTTTAATTGGGTTGTTTGTTTTTTTGGAGTTGAGTTGAGTGAGTTTTTTATAAATTTGTGATATTAACCCCTTATCAGATATATCATTGGCAAATATCTTTTCCCAATCAGTAGGATCCCTTTTTGTTTTATTGATGGTTTCCTTTGCTGTGAAAAAGCTTTTTAGTTTGATGTAATCCCACATGTTTATTTTTCCTCTTACTTCCCTCGCGTGAGGGGATATATCAGTAAAAATCTTACTCCGGGTAATGTATTGACATTTTTAAAAGAGAAATGAGAAAAGGCCAGTACTAACTAAATAAAAAAAAAAAGTATTTAATATCATAAATTACATTCAAATAGGTGTTTGTAAGCATTTACTATGGCCAATGAAGGACTTATTAGGTATCTATAGAAACAGATATTATTTGTGTACAAAACAGGCAGTTGTGTTTATTTGATGACATAGAGTCAATGAAAGTCATACCATACCCAGAGCATATTAGTTGTGTGATAAAATGAGAAACATACAAAAATATATGAAAGCAAAACAAAAGAGTTTGCTGTGCAATGTTGTACAGACCCAGAGATGGAATAGCAGCAAGAAAGTACAGCTTTTGCCTGATACAGCAACAGCTGAAATAAGCTCTTGGTATATGTTATATTATGAAAAACTCAAAACATAATCTATGTCTATGTGGCAAAGGCAAACAAGATTTTAAAATTTTGAAATGTACTCAGTGTTCAGCTGACAACACAATTTTACTTAACCATTTAAGTCTCATTCCAGATGCCATCTCTAGGAAGTCTTGCCTGGAAACCTTCAGTAAAATGTTTAATTTTCCATTCACTAGAGTAAATATTTTATTTTACCTTTTTTTTTTTTTTTTTTTTTTTAGTATTGCCACAGCACTTGTGTATGTTTGTGCCAAAGCGTCTGTCAAATCTAACTTGGGTTGTAGTGATTTGTGCCTATAACTCCTGAAGAAAATGCCAGCTCTGAGGGCACAGGGGTTCGCCTTATTTGTTTTGGGGATTACCCACATTGACTATTATGTTATGTGCTCTAAATAGCTGTTGGGGATGCAGCTGAGTGTCTGTATAATCTCCTCTACTAGAGGAAAACATCAGTTTAGTGCTATGAAATGGTAAATGTGAATTATGTTTTATTTAGTTCTAGGTTCATCAGTTTACACAAGTAACAGGAATAGAGCAATGGGTGTAATTGACAAGAATTTACTTCAAGTACCACACATTGTCTATCCATAAATAATTCTGAGTACAGAGGAACAACTTCTTCAAAAGTATTAGCCTTTCCCACTGAAATAGACCCTGTGGAGTAATAAAGCATAGTTAGCAGTTGGAAGTCGAGGAGAGATGTGAAGTAGTTTATTTTTCCTAGGAAATAAAGTGCTTTAATACATTTCTGAATCTTTATAGACTGGTTAAAGAGTGTCTGTAGCAGAAGAAAAATCTGATGCTCTGGTTATAAATTTTGTCTACTTAAAAAAAAAATGTATTCCATATGATTGTCAAGAAGCTTAGTTGTAAAGAGCCGTTTCCTGTATGGAATAACGGATATTCAGTAAGAGTCAATGGAAGTCAGGAAAAACTCCCCTTTTAATTATATTTCACAATTATCATCATTAAGGAAACCATTAGTTTGACTTTTTGTATTCTTGGTTTTCATAGCTTAGACAAATTAAATGTCTTCACTTTAGTGGTTTTTATGATTGTTTATTGTAAGTTTTATTTTCATCAAAGTAGTATGTACCAATAGTTAAAAATTAAATTATCCTGAAATATTGGATGCTACTGATGTATAACCAAAAGGAGAAAAGGAGAATTTTCAAAGCATCTCTTTCAGTTGTTTCTACTGGAATAGGCTTTCTAATATTAAATAATAATAATAATAATAATAAGCTTAGTTCAAAGTTGCCTTGATAAAAAATGATATGTATGATATATATATAATTTCTCTTGACTTCATATTTTGGTCATAAGTGAAATTTTGCTTCTTATGTTTTAAAGGAGTTTTCACTTTCCCATTCCAGTCCTCCAGGTAAGTCATGATTTTGAGATAAGCTAAATGTCCATGCTTACTTTATTATGTTACATATATTGCTAAGTAAGTAGCATACAATAATTGTGTGTGTGTGTGTGTGTGTGTGTGTGTGTGTGTGTGTTTCTCAGACTTAATAATTGCCTTGGCATTGTTTTCCTACTCGTTACCAAACACCATGCAATCTGTTGAACACATAGCAAGTGATCTTCCAAATTCTTGCATATGTTGGAAAATTGATTGATCTTCTGATTGGATTCTTCCTTTCCAGAGTGCTCATCTACCTACACTAAAGTAAACTGCTATCTGAGCCTATTGCCCTGTTTTTGTACTGGAAATAATTTTCTTCATTTGTATTTCTCTTCTGTGTTAAATCCCTTTTTCCTTGGTTTCATATTGTCTTTTATTGTTGCTTGATTATTTTTCTTCAGCAAATCCACAGTAGCATTTAAGAATGAAGTTTGACAAGAATATTCTTTTTTGTTTCCACTTCTAAAATGTCTTTTTTCCTCCCTGCTGTCATAGTTGATTGATAGCTAGATTCTCTGGTCAATTTAAGAGTATGTTTTCTTGAGAATTTTGAAGATGTTTCCTCATTGTCTTAAATATTTAAGAATTGCTGATAAAGTTCGATGCCATTATGACTGCTCATCTTCTGCATTTCTTTTACTTTATAGACATTCTGGGGATATTTATTTCTTTGTGATGAAGTAGCTTGAGTAGGTTACCATTCATTCATTCACTGAGTGAGGGACTTGATCAGAATTTCTAATCCAGAAATTTTTTAGTTCTAGGAAGAAATTTTGTGTGTGTGTGTTTGTGTATGTGTATGACAGGTATATCCCACCCATAGAAAAATGTCTAAAATTATATGTATAATTTGAAGCAAAACAATAATAAAATGACATTTTTTATAAATACCATCTTGTTATAGGAAGAAATAATTTTCAGGAGTTTGAAGTGTCTAAATACTAGTTTAGTCACATACCTCTGTTCCCACCATTGTAGCCATTATCATAATTTGTGTGCTGATATACTCTTGTAGTACTTCCTTGTAAACTCACTTTTTATGCATATGTCTATATACATATATATACACATATATGTATATATATGTGTATATATATATATATATATATATATATATATATATATATATATATAGAGAGAGAGAGAGAGAGAGAGAGAGAGAGAAGACAAGTTATAAGCCTATATAAAAACCTAGATGTGCTAAGAAGGTCAATGGCAATAGTATTAAATGAAGGTTAGCAGGAAAAGATAAGTTAGATGAGTAAATCCTCTGTATCCTCTGTGTTATAGAATTTCCTAGAGGATGTTTAAAAGCCTTTTCTGGGGAGCCAGTGAGCAAGGACAGGAGTTCATCCTAGTAAACATGGATTCAGTGCATTCAGAGTACCTGCTTTGGTATAGTGTGCCTGCAGCTTCCAGAAGTCAAATCGGAATACCTCTCTGGAGTAAGCTGAGTGTTTTCAGCTCTTCCAGATAGCAGGGCATAGAGGGGAAAGGAGGAAATTTGTTTACACATGGTCAAGACAAGCCAAGTATAGATAGAATTCTGGACCCAACTAACCAGGATGTTCTCAGCTCAAGCTAAAAATTTTAGAATGGAAACTTTCCATGTTTGTTTCTCTTGAGTCCCTCCAAATGAGTTCCTCTTTGTTTAACTCGCTCTGCTATTAAAATTTGGTGTCCGGGAGCATCTTGAGAAAGAGTACATGGAGGTAAATTTTGAGACCTGCCTGGTCTACTGTCTGACTAGCCTGATATTTTCGCTAGGTGGGAATTAATTTTCCTTTCAGAATAATGATGGCATTGCTTCTAGTTTTATTGTTTAGAAGTTTGAAGACATTCTCTTGATTCTTTGTATTCCTCTGTACCCTTATACCTCAGTGATAGGAAATTTCACAGTGATGATGGGCATGGGTGTTGGTTTGTTAGCTTGTTTTGCATGCCCCTGTAGGCCTGTTTTAATTTGGTAACTTTGGTTCTTATGTCCTAGGGTATTTTGAAAAGTGATTTCAATGATGATTTTTAATTTTCTTTATTTTTTTTAAAATTAGTTTCAGGTGTACAAAACAATGTACTAGTTAGACATTTATATCCGTCACAAAGTGATAACCCCTACCAATCTACTACCTGTCTGACATTGTATATAGCTGGTACAATTCCATTGACTATATTCCCTATTCTGTACTCCACATCCCGTGAGTGTGTGTGTGTGTGTATAGATAGATAGATAGATAAATAGATAGATAAATAGATAGATAGATAGATAGATAGATATAGATAGATAGATATAGATAATGTATCTATATAGACATAGACATAGATATAGCTATAGATATAGATATGTATCTATATCTATATGTAGATATAGATATATATACACACTCACAGGATGTGGAGTACAGCATAGATATATCTATATCTATCTATCTATCTAGATAGATAGATAGATAGATAGATAGATAGATAGATAGATAGATAGATATAATTATAGTTGACATTCAATTTTGTTCAGCTTCAGCTTCAGGTGTATAGATCTACACAGTGTATGAAGTGGTCTCCCTAATAAGTCCAGTATCCATCTAGCACCCTACATTATCTTTACAACATTATTGATTATATTCCCCATACTGTATGTCATATCTCTGTGACTATATTGTGACTACTAATTTGTGCTTTCTAATCCCTTGACTTTCTCTCCCATCACCACCCCCTCCCATCTAGCAAGCATCAGTTCTTTCCCCCCTATACCTCTGAGTCTATTTTTATTTTGTTTATTTTTTTATTCTGATATTTAGATTCCACATATAAGTGAGATCATGTTGTATTTGTCTTTCTCTATTTGACTTATTTCACTTAGCGTAATGTTTTCTAGGTCCATCCATGTCATTGCAAATGGTAACATTTCATTTTTCTTTCTGGCCGAGTAATACTCCATTGCATAAATGTACCACAGTTTCTTTATCCAGTCGTCCATCCATTTTCTTTATTCTTTCTGTCTGGAATAACATTATTTCCAATTTGGATAGCAAGGGATGGTACTCTACTTACATTTTCTATGCTCATTTTCCTTTCTCTTTTCCTCTCTCTTTCTCGCTGTCTCTCTCTAACTTTACTGTTTATGTAAATTTTCCATGTTCAATTCTATCAAGGTTTAAATTCCTGTTACCATATATTTAATTCCAAAGAGCTCTTTTTTAACTGTCAAATATTTCTATTCTCATTTCATGTGTATATTACCTCCTTTCCTTATCTCTTTGAGGATTATATGTATATATTCTTCTCCTCTGTTCATAGTGTTTATTTTTCATAAGTTGATTGTGATTTGACCTCTGTTTTTCATTGTATAGTCTTTCCTCACAAATCTGATGACTCTTGGCTATCTGTGCATGCCTAATAATTGGGGATTTTAAAAAACTGTTTACTTGATGTTGAAATTTCCTATCTGAGACTTAGAATCAGCTGTTTTTTCAAAGATATCTTATTCCTTTTAGTAGGAAATTATATTAGAGGCCAAATCTGGTTACTAGGAGTGCTCATTGTTCATGGGATGACATTGTTTCTAAGTTATTGCAGTGAAGAAGGTTAGAAAATATTGTTGAGTCCAGATATTATGCCAGAAAGTAAGAAAACTTGCGGCAAGTAAGGGATCAAGTCAGAAGGACAGGACTCAACTTGAAGAAATACACAGTGGGACAATGTGTGACTCTTAGAGTGTCATAAAAAACAAAGACTGTTGATGATATAGACATATTAAATAGATTAATATTCATGAGTCTCCAATAATAACAACAAAAATGGAAAGGCAGAAGAAATATACTTGCTGTTATTTATGGTGGTTAATAACCCAAATACTCATTTTCAAAATTGGTTATTAGAAACGAGTTAAACATATATTCTAACTTCACGGAAGAATGAAATTTCTGAGGTGCCAATTAATTCTAGTTTATAACTAAAGACTCTACTGAGGAATTTGAAATTACATGAATTGAAGAAATACATTTTGGAAATTATCATTTTGAAATATTGATTCAGGTAAGAATTATCAAATGATTCTTAAACCATAAGGTAGAAGATTAGTGAAGAATTATGCACTCCTTGCATTGTAAAATTTCATATAGGCAATGAATATTTCATATAGGAATCAATATAGTAACAAGAGAAATCTGATGCTAACATTACTGAGCACCAGTATGGCAGCTATGAGTAGTTATTTTAATTATATTTTCTCATTTATACTTCTTACTAGTACCATGATATAGTGGAAGTATGGTTTAAAAGGGTAAAAAGTAAGGCTCAAAATAGTTAACTTGTCAAGGGCCACTTAGTAGAAAGTAGCAGAGTTAAAATGCAAACTCTCCTCTTGCTCATTCCATTCTCTGTGTGCTAATCCTCAAAATTAGGTTTTGTGATACTTACATAATTGCTTGAATTTATCAGTCTAGATATAGGACTATAATTAGCATCATATAATATTAGTATTATAGGATGCTATCAGAGTTTATATGAGGTCCAGAAAGGACTTTAATTTTAAAATATGCTATATAGTGAGTTTATTAAACTGGAAGAATATTACGTGCACGTAGACTATCACATAGAGCATTTTAAAATCTACTCGCTGAAACTGAAAAACAACAAATTTTTTTTTTAATTAAAGAAGAGCATGTGTCCTGAATGACTCTGGTTAAGGGTAGCATTGGTACGATGAGAAAACTTTGTACAAAATGTTACTGTGTATTTTCAATACTTGATGGTAATTATACATGATACGACATTTTCACAATATATGCAAAGAGCAGCTAATATATAGAAAAGTAGAGGCTAAATTTGATTTATTGTACTAGGTTTTGTGAACTGCAAATAGAAAATTTTAAGAGACTCTTTATCTCTTAGCTCAGTGAGGTTGGGTTTGGAAGTGGAGCCAAACTCATGGCTAGTTTCTTCCCTGATTATGCAAGGAAGAATCAATTTGAAGGCAATTTCAGCTTACCTCCACCTTCTTAATGGGAGCTTCTCGCGTTTTAGCCTCAAAGAACCGGAGAAAGGACTTCATTGTATAATATGTTAGAATTCACTGCTCTGTGCTTGAAACCTGCCTAGAATACTTTCTATTTTCCCTAGGCCTCACCCTACAAATCCATTACTTGAGGTTCAGTTCGTTTTGTCCAACTGTATAACTCTGGAAGCTAATTGCATGATTTTAGTTGAGATTTAGCAAGAGATTGTTGATGCATAAATCACTCCTAGATCACCAAATTTTTCACCTAAAAATGGAATAGTTTCTGTCATGTCATATAGCTGTAATGAATACAGACTGACTATACATAATTGTAAATTACTGCAAATCATGAAATGAGTACTGGCCTTGTGGAATTGAATTCACCCTGTTTTCTTGATGATTATATTCTAAAATAGTTTGGACTGCTCATCGATATTATTACATACTCATATTTGTCTCTCTTATTGGTGAAGAGAAGAGACCAATATTCCTTGTGATGCTATCCCTGTGGAGCCTATATTCTAGCATGTTCCCCTTTTGTGTGTATGCCTCAGTCCATGGCATGGCATATACAATATTCTAGAATCTGGCACATCTTCCACCCCCACAGGCCTGATATTAAATCTGGGTTCAAGTACTAAGGAACTGGATGCAGTTTAACAATTTCTTTTACTTCTCTGAGTCTTACCATTCATATTTAGGAGCGTATGTATGTATGTATGTATGTATGTATGTATGTATATTTATATATTTATAATTACAACTTTACTTGAAAATAGTTAAACTGAATAACTTTTACCATGTCATATAATGATGATCTTTATTCAAATGAATAGTCCTGACTGTGGTGAGCGGCCTGGTACAGTTTGAGCCCACGGTGGAAATGCAGGCTAGATTGGCAGTGGTGCTGTGCAATCTGAAACCCCAGAAGATGAGATGAGTCGAGTCTCAAGGCCTGTTTCTGTGTGCTTCTAGAGAAGGGTAAAGCTACAAGGTTGAGCCTCTGTACTCTGCTGCAGGCTCTAGTGAGCGAGTGTTCATGAAGGGCTATGAGAAGGACCAATCCCATGAAGAGCTCAAACCCAAGAAAAAAGTCTTTGAGAAGTTGTAGACTGACTTGAAAATTTCTGAGGAGTGCACGGCACAGTGGAAGCAAACCAACTACATGACCAATCTGGGGTACGTCTCTTGTAAATCACTTTGTTCAGTCTTTCTTCTTTGTTTCCAGAACACACCTCCAGCAGCTCCATATACTCACTGGGGCTGTAATCTGACCAGGTGATAGAGCACCTCCTTGGCTGCAAGCAGTGCACTATCTTGGAGCAGCCGGTGATAAAGGTGTTTGTCTCCTGCTAGGATGGAAGGTGGACCTTTGGCTGCCCAGGGCTTGATGGCAGAAGGGTGGTAACTCAGGAGGCACCAGAAACACAGGGAAAGACTGAGTTGTGTGGCTTCAGAGTAACGGCTAGAGGGACAGAGCCGTCATCCCTGTGTGGAGCACACCTCAGGTGCAGCTTACAGGAGGGCGCCATCTTTCCTGTGTTGAATCCGCTCTCACTGCCGTTCACATTTTTTAAAAGAAAAAATATCTGGCAGCACTGAACTAATCAAGTGACGTAACATGTGTATAATATTCTATGAAAATACTAGTAACCCTCCTATGATTTAACAATGACTATAATATTAGATAAGTAATAGCCATATTATTATTCTTCCTCAGACTCTTTGGTCTACTATAGGATGCGAATTCTAATGATTCACATTTTACCTTTTCCAGGAAATAAATTATCTCCCCTTCGTTTTTCAAAAATGTGACTATTTATGTCAAAAAAAAGATACTGCCTATCTCCTTCCCTCCATCACTCCAAACTCTCAGAGGATATGAAAGGATCACAAGTTTAAAAGCAAAAGAAAGAAAACACGAGAGCATTCCTTTCATCCAAGTACATTGTATTTTCTCTCAAAACTAAAGTTACAGTTCATAATGGCCTGTTGTCTAGATTAATACAAAGAACAGTGACTTTGTAAGCACCTGCTCAGTAGCTCTATAATGAATAGCCGTCCTTGCAATTAGATTCAGACACAAATAAAATTGAACAACAGATTTTGCTTCTTCAAAGTTGCTTAACCCATTGGAAGCCTTTTATATGACAGTCTGCAGCTGTTGATGCCTCCCTCAGAGGCAGCCTTCCGCAACTAGTGCAGAGCTACCTGCCAGAGAATCTTTCACAGCTGGTTTCTTCTCTCCTGCTGCAATAATTGTGTTGCAAGCCAGGCTAGGTAGATCTATATACAGATCTCCGCACAGAAAGGGGAAACCATGAGACGGAAAGAAGAAAATCCTAGGATTTTGATTGTGATTGTCCATGAAATTCTTGTAACAATAGTGCCAAAATACATATGGACATCAGAAGTTGTGTTTAATTAATTTGTGATGTTCATTTGGGAGCTCTACAGAGTAAAAATGTTTAAAGTCTTTACAAAATAAACAGAAAATGTCTTCAGGGTTTCCTGCTAAGCTGTTGGTTGGTCCAAACAAACGGTCACATGACAGGAAAATGGGTGAGGGTCAGGGACCAACTTTGGGGAAATTCAGGTGAGGACCGAGTGGTGCCCAGGATTACTGAGACAACATCCCAATCTATTTCATAGAATTTAGGGGCAATAGGGCTGTCTCATGAGTGAGAAAAAGGAAGGGCAGTGCCTCTTCAAAAACAATAATTTTCACGCCAGCAGGAGCAGACTCTTTCTCAATTGTGAAAGGAGCTGAAATATGCAGTCAAAAAGCAGACAGGGCAGTTTTTCTTGAAAGCAGGAAGTGTGATTCCACAGATACATTGGTAAGAACTTGTTTGCTTTTGTTCTGGGAGTCTGCAAAAGTAATTCAGCACAGCTTTAACCGTGACCTTTGATTATCTCCCTAATTCTTGCTCACCCAAGACAGTGTAATAAAACCTCTCTTTGCAGAATCCATATCTCTAGAAGAAAGCTGAGATTCCAACTTCAAAGGTGAGGAAGAATCAGGGTATGATAGAATTTAATGATGTATTTTCACTCTCAAGTGGGAAAGAAAAGCATTCAGAAGAAAAATGAGAATGAAAATGGATTTTTGACTACAGCACTCTGCTAGTTAATTTGCAAAATGTCCTGAAAATATTAGTATAAATAATGACCAACAAAACCTTTACTCAACAGTAGGCCATGTGTGACATACAATGTGGAACACATGTTTGAATATGTGTTTATATTTTTAAATAAAAAATGCATAAGATGTGTGGGAAAAATAAAAACGTATGTATTTTGAGAATTATGTGCTATGTATGCCATTTCATTTCATTTGTCCTGGAATTGTGAGGATCAGGTTTGTTTTCCTCTTTATAGTGATAAATGTCAGGCATAGGGAGGCGGAGGACCTTGTGTAAGGACATACCAGTAACAAGTGAAAAACACAGGCTTTGAACATCCTGCTGTCTATAAGTAAAAGGACAGAAAAAGTGCACTGTGGAAACCGATGTTCTTCAGCCTCTGCTATGGCGGTACCGTGGCCCTTAGTACTCATTTTCCCAAGGGGTTATGTAGAATGTGGTTTCAACATAGTGAGATGCAAAGAAATGCGTTGCTTCCAGTTCTGGGCTGTAGCCAGAGCCTAAGCATAGTCTAGTTTTCAGAGTTAGAAGGAAGTAGCTGCCCAGCCCCAGATTATTGATACATGGTGGCTAAGAGAACTGACTCTGCAGTTCAGGATTTGAATCCTACTCTGGCTAGCTAGCTATGTGACTGTAAGCAAATTACTAACATTTCTGTGTTTTGTAGTTTTTTTTTGTTTTGTTTTTTGTTTTTTTTTGGTAAGGATTAAATGGCTTAATATTTGAGAGGAATTTATATTAGTTCCTACCATGAGTATTTTCTGTTATTATCAGTGCTTTCATAGGAGGAACTCACAGAAGTGTACAGGAAATAAGACATCTTGTATCGAGACCTGGGCGATATGACCAGGGGAAGCCAGTGGACACATACAGCTAGACTATCCTGTAACTAATTACACAGAATAAGAGAAAGCCCTTACTTTGTAGATGTGTTTTCTTACCCTTCGGGCATCCCATCTGCCAGATACTCTGCCTTCTGCAGAAGGACTAACTGTGGTTGTCCTAGCTAATGGTCATAGGCTCTTGCCCTGATGACGATTGGACAATGCTGCATTTGACCTTGATAACTGTGTCTGGGAGGAGTAGCTGGTGGCCAGGGCCATTAAAGGCTTCCAAAGAACCAGAAAGTCATGAATTTACTCAATTGAATCAAAAGGTTCTTGGGGCTCTCTCATCAGGAGTTGAATTTATGTTCCCATTGGACATATTGTCAGGGATTATTTGATTGCTGAGAAAGATTACTTGGATTAGTCTACCATACTAAAGAAAAAAAAATGTTTGAAAGGATATAGGACTTTCTCACAGAACTTTACACCTAGGATTATATTTGGGCCTCTTACAAGCCTAAATGAAAGCCGAGAAACCTTTCAAGAGCCAATGTGGTTACAGTTTTCAGAATTCTCACCCCAGCGGACATGTGGTATTCTCTGTAAATCAGCTGTATTCTTTGTTTGTTTCTCTTATCTTTACAAAGGATGCAACATATCCATGGTCCAATCATAAGAGCTCTGGCTCCGGGTATACTTGATGTCTTAGTTCAGGAGGCCAATGGACATCAATTAGTTCTACTTGCATGTTTCTGGAAAGAAGGGCGGGGGGAAAGTCTTATTGGCTTAAGCTTTGTCAGGTTCTAAATTTAATCCAGTCAGCAACCAGTGTTTTTTTTTTTTCTTTCTTTCTTAAAAGGGCCTGGAGATAGACTCTCGGAGAAGAGAGTGCAAGACGGGAGAGGATCTTCAGAGCAAATCATTGCCGTTTCTAATGCTGCAGGTATAGAGAAGTTCTGTTCCATCAACTGTTTTGATTAAGAAGGTAGTGGATAAAAGACCATCTTCAAATGGGAAGCAGACACTTTAAGTATTTGCCTAGCTTTGCTTTTGTTCCTTTGCACCTCTTCTCTCTTTATCTCCGTGTACTATCACATTGGTTGATAGAATGCAGCTCTCTTAAAAATATGTTGTTTTAGATTTTCAAGAGAATCAGTCTCTTGCACTTAAAACCCTGAATTAAAAATTGTTAATTATGCTTATGTTATCTTTTTTTTAGCTCTGAGCCCTTTGGAGGGCAAGTCTGTATCTGTTTTAAGGTTAAGTCCCCATTATCTAGGACATATA
The DNA here is from genome assembly GCF_036562045.2 of Rhinolophus sinicus. NCBI lineage: Eukaryota > Metazoa > Chordata > Mammalia > Chiroptera > Rhinolophidae > Rhinolophus > Rhinolophus sinicus. The sequence continues at coordinate 146,815,377 of NC_133756.1, forward strand.
AGACACTTAAATTACTAATGAATCAAAAGGACTTAATATAAGGTATTCACTAACAAGTACCATTGTTGGTACTAGAATCAGTACCTAAGACTACCCTCAAAGATGATTGATTGATTGATTGATTGATTGATTGATTGATTAGAGAGGAGAATGCTTCAAAAATAGCTTTTATATTCCACTCTCTTGCAGATGGGCTATGTTCATGTGACTAGCTCTGCTGGAGGATTTTTATCAGAAATGACACATATCACCTTCAGGCCAAGAGTTGTGTCTCCTACATCTATTTCCCTGACATGGTGATCTTGGAAGCCATGTGCTCCAGATAGTATAGTTACAAGATGGTGGAAGGCAGGCTATCTGATTGGATTTCATAAAATTGAAAAATAAATCTGTAATTTTGGGATTTCTCTGCTATTGTAACATAGACTCTCCTGATAAATATAATAACTGAGCAAATACTTCACATAAAAGGGATTATTTGAGCTTGGTCTTGAAAAATGGATAGAATTTTTCTAAGTAAAAAAAAAAAAAGAACAATTGTTCCAGATGAAGAGAAGAATACCTAAATAATAAAATAAAATAAAAAAAAAGTTTGTTGTCTGGTCAAAGAATATCATAAACTTCAATTGTTGGCAAAATGGGTGACATCTACCTGGTTAAAAAAAAATGATTTTTTTGGGTGAAATTTTGGAAGGTTTTGTATAATATAACTGAATTTAAACTTTTTTATCTGAAGTGTTTGCTTATTTAAAAATTGCACTATAAATTGTAATTTCTCATAATTAAAAATCACTTAAATGACAAATTCACTCATAATTCTCCAATGCACTTAGATATATTGCTGAAACACGCCTGTTCTCAAACAGGGCAGTGGATAAGGCTAAAGAGACAGAAGAGGAGAGTAGTTAAACCTTTATCATGACATAACCCCTCCCAGAGGTAGTAAGTGATAATGGGACAAGATAATAACATGGTATCAATTCATATTGGCAGGATCAGTATTTTAAAAGATAAAGAGTTTGGGTATGAATATGCCAGGAGATCAAAACTAGGGAAGTGCTATCATAGTGAAACCTAGTAAGTATGCATCTTTAATGATTTTATTAGATATATTTAAGTTTAATGTTCTTCTCTATAATGGACAACATTTCATTCTAATTGCCAGCATATTTTTAGATACCCAAGTCTTTTGCATTGTTGTTCTGTAATTCTCCTTAGTCTGATTATCTCTGATCTAGTTATATAGACTTTCCTCTATTAGATGAGATGCAATTACTTTCAGAAAACAATGTAAAATAGGTTTAAATTTAATTCTTTATTACTGATAATATAAATGTGTTAAAAATGAGGCAATCCCATAAAAGCTGAGCTGCTTAATGTTCGCTCAATTGAATAACTCAGCATCATTGGCTGTTATAGTTATAGCTATAAATAGCACTTACATTTCTTTAAATAATATATAGCATTCTTTTAATTCTTCTGTGAATTAAAAAATAACTGCTTAACTATGTTCACCAAAAGCTATATTCTAGAATGTTCTTAAGCAGAACTATTCCAAAGTGCAAATAACCAAATGCCCATCAATAGTATCATGGATAAATAATTTATAGTATATGCACAAATGGAATTCTATACAGTAATAAGAATAGATGTACTGCATGGATGAATCTCATTAATATGTTGAGTGAAAGAAACCAGACTCAAACAAGAACATAATACTATATAATTCATTCAGTTCCAGAATCAGGAATAAGTAATAGGTGGTTTGGGGAGTCAGGAAAGGGGTTTCCCTTGGTACTAGTAGTTGGAAGGTCAACAGTGGAAAGTAGTATAAGGCAGGGCTTCCCGAGTGCTAGGGGTGGTCATTATCAATATGGTGCTAGTTACACGGACTTGTTCAATTTATGGAAATAACTATTGTGCGTGTATGGTAATATTTTTTCATGAAATAAATGATTTTTAAAGCATATAGAACTTTAAAATGCACTTAGTGATGGTTTAAGAATGTAAGAAACTATTAATTCTCTGATGAAAAATGGCATTACCTTGAAGGACACTGAACAAGATGAAAGTGTTAGGTCTTATATGTTAGATCCTAGAGGAAAAGAAAGGTTTCCAGACAAGATCAGCAGTGAAGGTTCGCTTTTTAGAAAGAAAATAAAGCAACATTTATGAGGAGAAATGAGACTACTCAGTGTTCCATTTCCCACTGATTACTTTCAATGGGAATTGAATTACATCACTTGGTTAAAAGATAGAATAAGCAATTAAATAAAGGTGACTAATTAGGAAATGTATTATCAACCTTGACAAACAAGAAAGTTGTAGTTAGTTTTAATGTTGGGATATGAGAGTACTAGTGAAAAGAAATGAATACAATCACTATTTTTGTGACACATATTTAATACTGACAAAAAAGATCTGAGTCCAAAGGAAGATTATTTATTGACTGTCAAGTTGAAAGTTTCATAGTAATAGTTTAGAATACTACATTTCCCTTTCATAATACTCGTTATACAGTATACTAGTTTCTTTTCCACAACCTGTGTTATCAGATAGCTCTTATGGTGAGTCTACTGAAGCCTGTCTTATTTAGCATTTTCTCTTAGATGACCAGCACATAAACTACTCTACACTAAAAATTGTTACTACACTAGAATGGTGGTTACCAGGGGCTGGGCGAGGGGGTGGGGGGAGGTTTGAGGGAAATGGGGAGATGATGGTGAAAGAGTATAAACTTCCAGTTATATGATAAATAAATTCTGGGGATGTAATGTATAGCATGGCGATCATGGTTAAATGTTCTTACCACAGGGGTTTCCCTTGGTACTAATAGTTGGAAAGAAATGGTAATTATATGACATGATGGAGGTGTTAGCCAACACTATGGTGGTGGTCATTTTGCAATGTCTAAGTGTATCAAATAAACACATTGCATACCTTAAGCTTACACAATATTATATGTCAATTATATTTAAGTAAAGCTAGAAAACAATTGTCACTACAAATAGGCACTAAAATATTAAGGGAGTGGGGAATTCAACGCAAAATATCTTTAGTATGTAATTATTAATAAATATTGATTGGTGAGGGTAATGAATGTCAAATCATTTCATCTTTTTCTTGTGCATGTACATATTATAAAGTGAATTGTGCACAACTGCCCTGCATTCGGTAATCACGTGACCATTAAGCTAGTTGAGCAGACACTTCAGTGACCACAAATGACAAAGAATACAGGCTTTAGAAAACTAATCCAGGATGGTACTGACAAAACAACAAACATCACGGTGCAGGGCCCAGGACAGGGATCTTACAGAGTTTAAGTCTCAGGGCAGTGTTGTATAAGTATAATATAATACTTATACTAACGTATAAGTATTCCAGATGAAGTTCTAATGTGGCTGTTTTAATCTTTTCCTTCCTCTTAGAGCAGAGCAAAAATTATTTTAGTTACTGGACAAGTGTAATGAAGACTGTGAGGGCAAGGTCTATGGCATCTGTAATTCAGATTGTGGTTTCCTTCTTAGATGTTGGCTAGTTCGGATGACATGGATCTGGCGAATAGGTGGAGTGGTGGAGTGTGAGCTTAGCATCTAACACAGGGTCCTTAACTTTTATGTATTTTAGTTAATGGTTCCTTTGGTCTAAGATTCATTTGTGGATTGGGCAAAAATAAAAAGAGTAGGTCCTCCCCTGGAATAAAATAAATGTCTCCTGGCAGAAAATGTCAGGAGGTGGTTGAACTCTTAAAAGGGTCTCCTCATACCCTAAATTTTAGAGTAAGAATTGCAGCCTTTTTTGGGAAGTTGTGATCTCTTTGACAGTATTTGTCTCTAGAACTCATTAATGAGAAACTTCATTTTTTTGTTCCTCAATATGTTGGCTTTTGTTTTTCTTATTTTTAACTTTTTTTTTTTTTTTTGCCTATGTTTAGAAAGGATAACTTTACCAGATCAGTTTGATGTGAAACTGCTTTTAATTTATATTTAAAATAATTCAGAGAAAGTGCTATTATCTGATAAATTCTGGTTTCTTTCCCTGTCAGTCCTATGACTTTTGAATTCCAATTAACATATGTTTACCTGGTAATCAGGATGGCTTTAATTTAGGAAATCCCTATATTTTCTTGTTTCTCTGTCAACCACTCTGCATAAATCTTCTCTCTCTAATAAGTGAGAAATAGCACATACTAAACTCTAATTTTTGCTGAAGATCATTGAACATGTTTTATTTTTTTCTATATTGCCTGTTTTAAGTAAAAATAGTCTACTTTTCTCTTATAAAATCATTTAAGCATAAATTAACACCAGAAACAATATTTTTAAATATGCAGAAAATAGTTTCTTAAATGACAAAAAAAAAAAAAATCTTTACAAAGTTTAGAGCATTTCTTCTGAGTAGCATCTTTTCACTTAAACCTTGGAAAATAATCTTAGCCAGTGAGAAACAGTGGTTATGGAAACAAATAGAAAGAAGGCAGAATAGGTGATAATCAGGAAGTCCACATATTGAGTTTGTAAGATTTATTTCAAGGGCTTGGAGGCGACTAAGAATGAAGAAGATGGAGTAAAAGATCAATGGTGAATTTCAGTTCCAACTATGAATCATTCTTTCATCAATTCAACCAGCAATATTGATTGTATCTCAATGAATGGCAAGCCCTATGCAAATAGGGGGAAAACAGGGTCATCATGGAAGTTATAAACTGAAGTACAGGAAATATTTAAAAAACAAACAAACAAACAAACAAAAAAATTCAAGTTAAATTTTCAACTATGGTAAGTGAAATGTTTACAAGGTTCACATTCTTTGTGTGAAAGCATTTGACATAAGTCCCATACTATTGTGGGATGGGCATAAAACTCATCTGTGAAAATATTGCTTAAGAGATGAAACTTGAGGGATGAGAGTGGAGTACTTAAGTCCAAGGAAGAGTAGAAAGTTGTTCAATTATGAGTAATAGCAAGACCTAGGATATGATCTCAGAAGTGGGTAATATGAGTGGAAGGGTAGGTATTTAGATGGTTGACTTATCGGGGACAATGAAAACCCAGGATGATTGCAGTCGCTAAGGTGCAGATGTTGTGCCATTTTCCAAAGACTTCTAAGGATGATGTAATACACAAACTCTAAAGTTGACCCCCAGGTTTCTCCACCTCACTCACACCCTTGTGTATTCCACTCCCCTTAAGCGTTGGCAGAACCTGTGACTAGCCTCTAACCAAAAGAATACAGCAGTGATAGGATCTCACTTCCATGATTAAGTTTATAAAATGGTTTTGCTGGGTGGCCGGTTGGCCTCATGGTTAGAGTGCAGTGCTCATAACACCAAAGTCACCAATTCAATTCCCACATGGGCCAGTGAGTTGTGCCCTCCACAACTGTATTGAAAACAATGACTTGAATTGGAGTTGAGCTGTGCCCCTCACAACTGAATTGAAAACAGTGATTTGACATGGAGCTGATGGGTCCTGGAAAAACACACTGTTCCCCAGTATTCCCCAATAAAAATAAAAACAAACAAACTGGTTTTGCTAGCATCTCTTGTGCTGGCTTTGTTGAAGCAAACTACCATGTTTTGAGCTGCTGTCTAAACAGGTTCTTGTGGAAAGGAAATGAGAGTGGTCTCTGGCCAACAACCAGCAAGAAACTGAGGCCTTGGGTTCTCTGATCTATAAAGAATTGGATGCTGCCAACAACCACATAAGCTTGGAAGCAGACTTTCCAAGAAATGACTTGAGATGAGAAGGCTGACGTCTTGAGTGAAGGCATGTGAGTAATCCTGAAGCAGAGGACCCAACTAAGCTATGCCTGGAATCCTGATCCGTAGACACAATAAGTAGCTAATTTTATGATAGTTTGTTATAACATTAGGTATCTAACGCAGAGGGTAAGAAGTAAGTGGATGATAAATACAAGAAGTGTGAGTCTAGTCACAGCCATGGCACTAACGTCTTTAGACCTTGATTTCTCACCACTATACTAGATGCAATGGCTAATTTATGGCAGTGATATTGTTTTTAGATTAAAAATTAGTTCATGGTATAGACTGGTTTTTGAATAGGCTTTAAGAAATCTATATTAATATAATATAGATATTAATATTAATATTAATGGTCATTATCATCATCCTTATTCTGTAGTGTATTTCTGGAAACAACATGATTTTTATATAGTTATAGAGCTAACACTTACAAGATGCCTAGAATATTGCCTGCATCTCATGCGATGATAGTTATTATTATTCCAAGGGGAAAGAGTCAATCACAACCTGATGGATGCTGGGCAAACTGCAACATGAAAATTGTCTGCATCCTTGTAAGGCTCACATCTAGCATGTATATTTTGACAAATGCTACGTCCCACATTAAGTGGTAATGTTTCTCCAAAATCTACTTGCCATAAATCCAATGTGTCACATTGGAATATGTTACCACGAAAAAATATTAATGCAATCACAATTTTGCAAAATGTTTATCATCTCTAGTAAAACTACTATGTAATTATTGCCATTTCACAGCTTAAGGTTAAGCAGCATTTACTGATTTTACTATTGGGATGATTTAATGGTATTTCAAATCTCTGAAATGGTAAAATACCTTCAGGTATGCAGTATCTTTCATCCACAAATCCCTGCTATTTACTGCTATCAACACATCATTACAAGCAAAAGGCAGGGAAATAGAAGTGAACAAATACATGCATTATTCATGGATGTCGTTCTCTTCTGCTAGCTTCCTCAAAACCTTCTTTTCTTTTGGAGATGCCCAGAAGCATGCATTTAAATTAGTTTATTAACAAGATCATTAATCAGGAATCCATGTTTTAAAACATCTTGTTGATCAGCAAGTAAAGAACAAACAGATGCCTGTAGGAAGATGTGAAATCGAATATAGTTGCAACACATTAGAAATTACCTCAGTCATGATTTTTAACTTGATAATTCAAAAAAAATATGCAGTACATGTAATTAATATATACTTCATAAACCAAATATATATATTCTCAAATATAAAGCTTTGCATGTGTGCATCTCAGGAAAAAGTAACTCTTTCACTGATATTTCAAAATGACTTTACATTTATGATCATTAACTCCCCGATTAAAAATTGGCAGGTGAGATAGGAAGTATTTTCAATCCCACCTTTTGAAAACCTGTGACTTAAGCTTAGAGAAATTGCACTTTTTTTGAATCTCAGTTTCTGTATCTGTAGGTTGAAAGGGATAAACCTATATCTAACAGGTAGTATGTAATGACAATCATTCAACCTAAAGAACTTCAGGGAAGTTCTTTATATATATAATATATTTTATATATATATATATATATATATATGTTATATGTATTATGTATGTAATATATATAATATATATATAATCAGTATTGCTGATTACATAATCATAATGTTATAATAATAGTATTCTTCATTATAACTGTTCCATGCTATAATACATAAAAATTCCATCAAAGCTAGTGCCTTAGAAGATATGTAAGTTACTGGTTTTATAGGTCAGTCTTTCTCATAATCCATGTTCGAATTCAAAGCTTCTGTTTCCAAGAAAAGATGCATATAATCAGAATCAAATAAATGCTTTTGTTTTAGTGATGTTGTATAGTTACATTTTCTACAATAAATATGTTATCTGGAAAGTGAAATTACATGATATGCACAGTCATGGGAGTTCGGTTAAAACTATGAATGTGGAAGAACGCAAGTTCTTCCTGCTTTCAATAAGAGAATATAATTGATTTCACATCTCTCAAAACAGAGCCTCAGATTCAAAATGTGTTACTTGTGCTGTGCCATGGTTGCTTATTAAAATTTTATAGTAATTGTACGCAAAATCTTTGATATTTATTGCATTTCTAGTTAGACATTTCTTTAGAAATTTCTGTAAACATATTTTTACATAATCATTGCAATATTTATTAAATTCTATTTATGAATCAGAACTGTAGTTTTGTTTTCAAAAAGCAAAAAACTTTACAGTTGCCAACTTCAAAGACTTAGGGAAGGATTGAAAATTTTCCCAGGAGCTCATGTAGCCAGAATGATAGAAAGATGAAAGTGAATAAGCTGCTCTTATTATTTTCCATTTCAAGGCTGCCTGCACATTAGCTACTTTGCCAAAAATCAGTGATATGATCAGTTTCTTATCCAGACACCTGCAAAAGAATTCATTCTAACAGTAGTTTTAAATGTCTCCAAAGTATGCCTATTACTTGTCCATTTGTGAGTAAAGTTTTTTTCAATATTATTATTATTTGGAAAGAGAAAATACAGTGGACAAAATATCTTAGACAAACATTTGTTTCTTAGAGTAAGGCGCAAGAACAGGGGAATGGCCGAGAATATGACCAAGGATTAGATCGATGGCACAGGATATCAATTTAATAGTTGATAAGACACAATTCCTAGAGACTTCATTTTGTCTTAAAAATGGGATACTTTATCTCTAAGGTCCTTTTACTGTTGAAGATTCTGTGATCTAAAATATAATTAGAAATAAGTGCCCAGAAAGTTCAACAATGAAAACATTTCCAAATTTCACTGCAAAGATCTCCTATGTAATAATTACGAAAAAAATGTTTCTTCTTACCACTGAATAATGCCTGGCCCCAAAAGACATTCACCTCCTAATCCTCAGATCCTGTGAACGTCACCTTAAATGGTAATGCATTTTGCAGATGTAATTATGTTTGGGCGATTGAGATAGGGAGTGTCCTGGTTTATCCAATGGGCCCAATGTAATCCTAAGGATCCTTCATAAAAGGGAGGCAGGAGAATCAGAAACAGAAAAAAAGGCAGTGTGCTGATGCAAGCAGCAATAGAATGAGACTGGAGGATGCTATGAAGACAGAGGAAGGGGCCAAAGAATTCAGGTGGTTTCTATACAATGGAAACTGCAAGCAAATCTAAGTTCCCTGGTATCCTCCCAAGTGGATGCAGTTTGGCTGACAGCTTGAATTTTGGCTTCTGATCTCCAGAACTGTAAAAGAGTAAATTTGGGTTGTTTGAAGTTACTATATTTGGGGTAGTTTGTTATAGTAGCAATGAACAAAACACCCACTAGAGTGATAGTGGTGTACCAAAGATGTGTGAAGTTAGTTATTTGGAACGTGTTTATTTCTACTTGGAATATGTAGAATTGTAGCTGTCACTAATTGTGAACTTTGAACTACTTTTTTCTAGAATAAATATTTTGTGAGTGTTTGAAACAAAAGCTACTAGAGATGGCCAAACAATTTTCGTAGTGTCTGTTTTGTTCATTTTCAAACTTATTTTCCCCAAAATATCTATTCATATTTTATAAATTGAAGTGTGAAAAGTACATGGATAAAAGGGATTCAAACCTATTATAGAAAAATAGCTCCAGCGTCTTTGTATACACGGTTTACTGACTATTAACAAAATCTGCAAAAAAATATATTTAAAAGGGTATATGAATAATAAACCCCTTGAAGAAACTGTTAATAGTTTTTCTGTTTTTATTTTTATTTTTTGGTAGGAAATAAATCCTGAAAGGCTCCAATTTTCACTTAACAAAAGAACATTTCAGTTGGTATTAGATCCGGTATTTATTAGAAAGTTCAGCAGCATAATATGTTCTGGATCTGGCCTGTCACCAAATCCTAGCTCCACCACTTACTAAGTGTGTGACTTAGGAAAAGTTGTTTAACTGTTCCATGCTGTATTTACTCTTGTGTAAAATAGGGTTTAAAGTAGTACCTTGTTGTGAGAGTTACCAGAATTAATGCATACTGCACTTTTATTAGTCTGCTTCAAAGGAAATAAAGTTTGAATGTGTTCGTTATTTTTATCACTGCTATTCTGATTTAATCCCTGAGTAGTTCAAGTGGCAATGACAAGCTTTCACTTTATTATTTACAAACTACAGTGTTGTAAATTCCATTAGAAGACTGGTATCATGTGTTCCATTATAGAATGAATGCATTCCTTAATCTCTAAGAGGATCTGCAGAATTCCTTCCAATTTCTGTCTCACTTTATCTAAAGGAGATTTAAAAAAAAAGATTGATTCATTCAGCAACATATTAATAGCTTTGCTGCTGGCTTTGAAGACTTCTGAAGGGGCTGTAGCTTTAATTGTTAAAAGCCTTTACCCCTTGTTTTAAAGCAGTTTGTTTTGTAAAGACAGAATATTTTTAAATCAACTGATTTGAATTCTCGAAAGAGGATTCAACTTTGAAACAAAAATTCCCTGACCACACAGATTTCTTTTTTTTTAATTTCAGGTATATAAAACAATGTAATAGTTAGATATTTATACCCCTCACAAAGTAATAACCCCTCTCCCCCAATCTACTGCCCCTCTGGCATCCTATATAGCTGTTACAATTCCATTGACTCTTAGTTAATTTTTAAATTGAAGAGAGTCAATGAGCAGCTTCCTCAACCAGTTTTAATTTTGATTTTTAGTGAAAAGTTATTTTCAAATATTTTTAATATAATGAAGGTTTTTAAGAATTTCATTTTTAATTCCTATTTCAAATAGATCAAACTTTGTCTTGCATGTTGATTTCAAACTAGAAGATTCAGTTCCATCACAATCATGCAATGAAACGTGTGTGGTAGACAGTATTTTGAAATACTAGTGATTATTTTCCTGTAATCCCTTATCAAACCTCATCCCTCCTCTTTACCAGTGAAAGTACCTAGAATCCATTTTTCCAGAAGTCAAGTCTTGCCTTTTGAGCTTTGTATTGGTTGGACTGGTGTCATAAGGAAGAATGATGGACGCCTCTGTGCCTATCTCCGAGAATAGATTAAGAATCTGTACTAAAGCCTGGAGAGATATAGAGGAAAGCAAAGAGATCTTCAATCTGGTTGGTTCTCCCTTCCTCTTCCCCTACTTTGTAGCCCATTCCTGGGGTCGGGAGTCATGTAACACTGAGACAGTTGGGGAATCTGAGAGCAGAGGACTGGAACAAACAATATCCAAAATATCCTAGGGAACCTAACATGATATGGGATTAAAAGAAATATCTGTGTGAGGTGTCTTAAGTCACTTAGTGCAGTGGTAAAGAGAGAGAGAGTGTGTGTGTGTTAAGTAAAGCCGCTGTTCGACTTAGTATGACATTAATTTACATATTCCCAGGCAAAAGCAAAGCAAAACAAAACAAAACTACAGAGTTAGTTTTAAATCAGAATGACCAATAAGTCTAGATATTTTTTATATCTAAGCATGTGTTCATCCAACACAGTATTTTCAGAACCTCTTATTTCCAGGTACAGGGAAAGCAGGACAAGGTCTGGAACATGAAAAAAACATGGTACATGTGGGCAACTGAAGCAGTTGTTGGTGAGAGCTATGCTTTTTGTTTCTCAAGGCCAGATGTTTCCTGTCGTATCACTCCATGTCACTAAGGCGCCAGTTCTCCTGCACGGAATGAGTGACTTACTTTTATTTGTAACGTTAGAAGGAAGAGTTTGATGTGTGTATTTAGTCATCTTGTCCCTGCTCCCAGGGAGCCCATGTTCTTTACTACTTTGCCAAGCTATAAGTTTTGCAGGGCAGACCTGAATGTGTGGAGAAAGGGGTGAGGGTTTTCCTGTGCAACCCATGGCTATATGGTGCTCATTACCAGGAAATGCATTTGTTTCCATATATAAGCCGTATAATAAAGGTGATATTTTTGCCTCCATATACCTCATTCTTCTCTAGCCTCATTTTGTTGCAAATGCATGGAGCAAATATAACAATGATAATACTTAACTGTACAGCATGGAGACTACTATCTGCCAGAAACTATTCTAAGCATTTTAATATAATAACATTTCAATCCATATTATAATCTCCATTTTTCACAAGAGGAAACTCAGATACACACGTGCTAATTAGGGTGCCCAAGGTTACACAGATAGTGAGCAGTGGAGCTGGATTAAAACCCAGGAACCTGAGCTCCCCTTTGCACATGTGCTGTAAGACTTTCAGGTGTTCTATTTAAAGTCCCCTCAAATTCTACTACTATGGAAGCACTAGACTCAGAAAGATGGCCCAGATTTGGCCTGAGTGGCAATATTCAGGATGATGCTTAGTGACTGGTTGGAGGAATCTGAAAATAGTGTATCCTCCAATATCCACAAATTCCCTCAAGCTTTCATGTTAGAAATTCTCCCCCCAAATTAAGTACAACCTTTTAGAAAGTGGTCAGAATTCCTGAAATTCATGAGAGTTTGTTATAAGCATTAATATAAATTATAGAAAAATACACATACATTTCTTGCCCATCTGAATTCATTGGCTGAAGTTTATATTTGCTGTATAAGAGTGGTCACTCATGGAAACAACCAAAATGTCCTTCGATAGATGAATGGATAAAGAAGTTGTGGTATATATACACAATGGAATACTATTCGGCGGTAAGAAAAGATGATATAGGAACATTTGTGACAACATGGATGGATCTTGAGAGTGTAATGCTGAGCGAAATAAGTCAGACAGAAAAAGCAGCAAACCATGTGATTTCACTGATATGTGGTATATAAACCAAAAACAACAAAAGAACAAGACAAACAAATGAGAAACAGAAACTCATAGACACAGACAATAGTTTAGTGGTTACCAGAGGGTAAGGGGGTGGGGGGTGGGAGATGAGGGTAAGGGGGATCAAATATATGGTGATGGAAGGAGAACTGACTCTGGGTGGTGAACACACAATGGGATTTATAGATGATGTAATACAGAATTGTACACCTGAAATCTATGTAATTTTACTAACAATTGTCACCCCAATAAATTAAAAAAAAATTATTAAAAAAAAAGAGTGGTCACTCATACCTCTGCAGTATTAAAAAGTAAACATGTAGTCAGTGAAACATACCAGTAAATCATGCATACTGTAATATTTAACAAGATAGATGCTTAGCTTTGTTAGAAGATTAAGGTGATTCACTGTTTTATCTGAACTAGTAATTATAAAACTTTGGCTTTCCTCAGTATTTCAATAAAAAATGAATGTATACATAGAAATTTCAAAATACATTACCTACTTGAGTACCCATAAGTCTAAATACTAAAATGTGACATTAAGTAAAACTCATTTGAAAGCTGTTGGAATCTTTTTAATAGCTAGTGTTTCTCAATGTAACAAAGATGACATGACTACATTTTGACAACAGCTTTTATGTGAACTACTCTTTTTGTAGTTTTCTTTTTTATTGCTATCAGGCATCACTGCTTATTTAATATAATAATTAGTATGTTTATAAATAAGTTAAACATATTTTATCTACCTTTATCACATATTTTACAAAGGTAATTAATCTTTTTCATAGTCATCACACATGTATTATTTGAAATAAACACAGGGAAAGAATAAAAATATCTACATTGAATTATAATTATTTCAAATAAATTCAATCTTTATTTCTTACAACCCTTCAAATTGTATGTTTTGTAGCAATTTGCTATTATATTTATTGAAGTAACAATAATATTTATACATATTATAACTCAAGAACATTAATTAACTGCTGAATACCAGCAATTATTCTAAATACTTAGGATATAGCATTGAGAAATTTCCTTCTATAATGAAATTCATATTTTAGCATTGAGTTTAGTAAGTGGTGAGAGTAGACTTCTTTGCTTTATATCAGACCTAAGGGAAAAAGTATTATGACTTTTACCATTAAGTATGGCACTAACTGTAGGTTTTTAATAGATGTTATTTATTAAGTTGAGAATGTTCTATGCCTGGTTTACTAAATGTTTTTCTCAGAAATTGGACTTGAAATTTTTTCAACTTTTTAATGTTGCATTTATTGATATAATCATATTTTTATTTTTATTTTGTTAATATGATGAATGATAGTGATTATTAGTTACCTTATCTAACTTTAATTTTTTAAGCCACTTTATTGAGGTATAATTGACATGTAAAAAGCTGAACATATTTAATGTTATACAACTCAGTGAGTTTGGGGATAAGTATACACCCATGAAACCATCACCACCATAAAAGCTATAAACACACCCATCACCTACCAAAGTTTCCTCCCACCCCCTTTTATTATTTTTGTCGTAAGAATACTTAACATAAGATCTACCCTCCTAGCAAATTTTACTTATACAATACAGTATTTTTAGCTGTAAACACTGTACTGTACATTAGATCTCCATAAGTTATTTATCTTGCATAACTGAAACTTTATACCTTTTGATCATCACTTCCCCATTTCTCCCCTCCTCCCCCCACCAACCTCTGGCAAGCACCATTCTATTCTCTCTGCTTCTATGAGTTTGATTACTTTAGATTCCACATGTAAGTGAAATCATACAGTATTTAGCTTTCTGTGCCTGGCTTATTTCACTTAGCATAATGTCATTAAGGTCCAGACATGTTGTCTCAAATGACAGGCTTTCCTTGCTTTTTAAGGGTGAATGACATTCCATTGTATGTATATGTTACATTTTCTTTGTCCACTTATCTGTTGATAGACATTTAGAAATGTTAAACAAACAGCATTCTTGGGATAAATTCACTTAGTCATAATGTATTATTATTTTTAAATACTTTTGGATTCTATTTAATAAAATTTTTGTCTTAAGTTTTGTATGCATGCATTTTCATATTGAAATGTAGTGTTTTTTTTTATACTAGGCCAATGTGGGACTGATAAAATGAGGTGGGAAATATCCTCTCCTATTCAATTTTCTGGTAGAGTTTGCATATGATTAGTGTTATCCCTTACTTAATGTTGTCTAGGATGACCAGGGAAGCCATCTAACTCTGCAGTTCAGTACTCATTCAGCCGTAATTTTTTTTGTTGAACATACAAAAAGTCTTACCTGCTAGTTTACAGTGTTTTGTTTAAAGATAATGCTCTAATTTGTAGGGAATATAGAACTATTTTGCAAAACCATGCACACAAAAAAAGCATGTTAAGTCATAGTATAATACTTTGGACATTTTGTGAGAGGGACATATTGCTTTAGTCCTGTTTCTGATTCAAGTATGTTTGCTATGAGTTCAGACGTTGTTGAGCAATACAATATTGTTACTGCTATTTTACGAATAATCATTTCTTATGTAGTATGGTTTTAAAATATTAAAAATAAAATAAGAAGCTACACATTTACAACCCTTTCATAAATATAAACTCTAGTACTCTTTGTGCTCTCAAATTATTTTAACAGCTCTAATCATCCATTGTGTGATAGCAGCATCAGTGCTAAACTATGAAAAGTCTTGTCTGGGGCAATAATCTAGCATATCCTAAACACTTTTACCATAGTTGATACATATAATTATTCATTTTTAAAAAGCATCTTTGGCTAACAATATATTTATACCACGTTTAAATGCAAACAAAGATGTAACATGAAAAGGTTAATTCTAAGCCTGGATATAAAATAAAATAAAATATTAAACACATTCAGTGTTTTCAGAGACACTTATGTATTTTTTCAATTAATGCTTATAAAATCTTTACACACCGCAAAACAAAATTTGCATCATAAATTTTGAGTAATCTTTGAAACATCTTGGTGTGATCCTCTGATTCCACAGACAATAGATAACAAAATCACTGACATTAGCATTTAAAGTCATTTACATAATGACTTGTCAAAAGTCGTAGTAAATATTTGAAATACATTCTGTTATGTTTTAAACAGAATTTTTTTCCCATTACGAGTGTGACTTCAATATTTGTGAAATGAGAGCAACATAACAAATGTGATCACAAATATTTAAATTAAAGATAATTATTTATAAAAAATAAAAGAAAATAAATGAGTTTTATCATGGAATTCTTTTAATGTTGGGAGCCTAACCTTAACTCTACCTAATCTTTCATATAGACTTAGTTTTAACATATTTGATCATTTAAAAAAATTTTCTTAAAAAGTTTGGTGGAGGGGAAAGTATTGAAGTCAAGACCTTAACACTACTGCTTAGAAATTTTGAATAGAATAAAAATTTCAGATAGTCCATGGAGATACCTGTCTCATTAACTTCAGTATGGATTTTGTCAGCATGAAGACTATATGACTAGGCATTAAAATTAATTTCATAAGAAGTACAAGTGAAATCATATTTCAGATGGGTTTAGTTTGGCAAAGTCTTTTTCATCAGGGATATAAGGTCATTTATAAGAAGAATATGAATTTTTAAGTGTATGTAACTGATGTACAATATGGAGAATTTTTACTAAAAATATTTGGCATGTATTCATTAAAACAATCACTAGATACTAAGAGATATTACTGATTTATTAGGGTATAGGGGGATCTGAGCTTTTGAGAAGAAAAAAACTATTACTTTTTTTTTTAAATGCCACTTCTTAAATCCTCCTTCCATATTCTAACAGTGCACATATACTTGAAAGTGTTTCATCTTTTGATGATGGATTGCAAAATATTATAAATCTAATTATGATTGAGTCACATTCAGGAATTTTTAAATACTTAATAGATTAAAACCATAAAATAGAATAAGTTACTACTTAAACTGAAATATGATAAATTTGGTAGGAATTATAGAAAACAGTAAATTCGTGGCACAATCTCTACCTTGAAGTAGTAAAATAATTAAGATGTAGTGAGTATGAATAGGAATTAACATTTTAAAATACAGTTTGTTGAGTTGTAATTTTTTAAAATGGCTGTACCACAATTTGCTTGCAATATTTTTGCAAATGTAGCCATCAGTTCTCAAAAGCTGATATGGGCTGTTTGCAGCACACAGCAGTATGTAAGACAGCCGTTTGTACAAAAAATATTTTGTCTAGAAATTTAGAAAGGACATAGGTGGGTCAGCTTTTCCATGGTCCACTATGTCCGGGTCATCAGCTAGGGAGCCTGAAATGACAGAGGACCAGACCAGCTTGGGCTGGAGGCTCTGATTCCAAGATGGGTTCTTCACTCACCTGTCTGTGACATGGGCTCGATAGGGACTGTCAGCCAGTGCTCCTGCATGTGGCTTCTCCATTGTGGCAGTCTCAGAATAGTCGAACTTCTGACATGGCAGCTCAGAAGCATGGCCTTTCCTGATCTAGTCTTAGAAGCCACATGGCATTACATCCTCCATATTCTGTTAACTGAAGCAGTCACAAACTCATCCATATTCCAGAGGATGGGTACTTAGAACTTCCCTCTCTGTGGCTAAAATATTAAAGAATTTGAAGCCATGTCCTAAAATCATCACACTGTATATACTATTTTGTATTCAGCTTCCCGCTTAACATTATACTATAAACATAAAATGTCACTCTTGTAAACATCATTTAAACACCTATTTGGCATGGTCTTTTTCACTGTAGATGCAAATCCCAAGTTATAGTGTTGATTTAGGTATGAAAAAGTAGTACCTTTATACAAGAGATACCTTCATAATAAGGAATTATGAGAGAATAAAAGTACTTCGTGAATGTTTATCCAGGTAAAATAATTCTGAAAGAGCGTCTTCATATAGAGATGCATCTTTTAGCATTTCATTGAAAATTACAGGGCCTATTTAATTTCATAAAAGAATATCAGATGTCGTGTGTGTCTTTTAGCAAGTGCAATATAATAATCTTGGAACTACTGAACTGCAAAATTTCTGCTGCATCAGCCAATCCATGTTTGTGTCTCCAACTTTGTCAAAAGCCAATAAAGCAAAAAAGCTTATTCATCTCGCTAAGGGGCTGTAAGCTCTATTTATTAAAATGGAGTTTGGAGATTGGTTTTTTCCATTTTGTTATGAGTCGTGTATCACTTTCATTCAACGACATCAAATGTTGAGCCTCAGTAAAACTGCCTTATTGAAGAAAAACTATGATATTTACTCAGTGATAAACAATTCCTGGATGATAGGGGATGGTAACTCGGAGACTCGTTGGCTAGATTTTAAAATAAATAAATACATAAATCTGGCAGTATGTCTAGTTTAGAGAAGCTTCTATATAGTAAAAACAAAATGAAACAAAATCAAAACAAAAAACAAAACAAAAAACAGTTCCTACTTTGGGATACTAACAATGATAATGTACAAGCATGCCTTGTATTATATATTACACAGACGTTGTGACTTTTTATTTTATGAGTCAAAAGATTACAACTCACTTTAGTGTGGTACATTATTGAGGCAATCTGCATCCAAACCTACAATATCCCTGAGGTACGCCTCTACCATCTCAATTAAAAACCTTGGCTGGAGTATATGTCATAACTAGTAAACTGGAAGGAAACAAGAAATCACAGACTCCTAAAGTGGTCACACTTTTACTGGTTCTTTCTCCAAAGACATCCTATTCCTGAAATTCAAGTTTGGAATGTTGCTATTAGCACTGACACCCACGTCATCCTAATTCTCCTTATATAGCCAGTCATCAGGTCAGACTGGTTTTTTCTCTAAGATACTTTTTTGTATCCATTTCCTCCTTTTCATTTTATAGTTGCCGTCTTAGACGATATGAAGGGTGAATGTTGATTTCCCAAGGCTGAAACTACCTTTTTAATAGAATTTAAATGCGTTTAGTAGGATAGCTCCCTCATTAAGTTCTTAATTTTCCCAGTATGTTTTAATAAAAATGGTGTGTGTAAGTGAGGTCCATAAAGCCATTTGAATTTGGGAAGCCTTAATGTTCAAATCATCTCACAAATGGTAACAGCTACCTTTACAAAATTTATTGCTTCCACCCATTCACTCTTCTACACTCTTAGCCACAAACATTTCATACTAATTCTTATTGTAGAAAAAGTTACAATAAATATATTTTAATACCTGCACTCATGTCATACCTCTTTTGTAATGTTCCATGAGTCACGACAGTCTAGTATCACGTATGTTTTGTAATGTAGGCCTGTTGTACTTCTGCTAACATATTTCCTGGTCTACCTCATCATGACCCTTCCACTCAAATGAGACTCGCCGAACAGATGCTTTATATGAGCTTCAATTCACAACCTTAACAAATCTAATTCCATCTTCATTTGCAGGGGTCAAGATAAGCTTACCTACCTTGTTGCCAATGGTGTTCCCTGGACAGCGGATGACCAGACATAGAAAAACTCAGACCGTGAGTATAAGTTATTTCTTATAGCTTAAGGTGACAGATGAAATCTTAGACTGGAAAATAATAATAACAACAGATTACACTTATTGGGGATTTTCAGTGTGCCAGTTTCTATACAAAAACAAAACAAAACAAACATTTACATGTGCTATCTATGTAATCCTCACAACATGCCCCTGAAAGAGGAACTATCGTTATCTCCCCCTTATAGGTAGGGAAACTGAACACAGAGGGTCTATGAACACAGCTTGCCCACAATACCCCAGTTAGTAAGTGGAAGAGCTGGGATGCCAATTCAGCAGCTCTAATTCTAGATAGGCAGTCTCAGTCCCTCTGCTCTGTTACCAACAAAGAAGAATAAAAGACCAATCCAGAAAGGTGTGATGCTGCATAGGTACTAAAAAGGAGAGAGGATTTCACTTTATCACTCAGCACCTATATGCACCATGTGGTGTTCAAGGATTAGAATATATTGGGACACACAGGAAACACCCCTGACTGAACAATGGAAGGGAGCAGGAAACCCAAGTAGAAGCAAAGCAGGTAGATCCGCTTTCTGTTAACAGGACATTTTTTAAAGCTCTGGATGTGCATTAAGTGAGTACTGTGCACTTACAGGGTCACTGCCACAGACATGACGTGAAAAGTTTTTTAACTTTCAATAGTTGCTTAAAATTTGAAGTAGGTTTTTTTCCCCACTTAAGTAGAAACTGATGGGCATGAATTAATACCAAACTCAATTTCTTGAAAATATATGGTACTTATTTCTTTTTTGAATGTTATCACGATACTTGTCATATATTTTGTGTTCAATACATATTCACAATGAATTCATCAATGGATTGTGTTATAAACATCAATTATAAATGTATATAAGAGTGTATGTTTTTTATTCACTGCAAATATACTTAAAAACCTTCCACTGGACTTTTCAATTTTATTGGATGGCTCCCTGAGTCTGTTCAAATATCTTGAGAAACTATAATTTTGCATGGCTATCATGTTCGCAAGAGTAGTGTTATCAATTTTTCCATTTAAAAATACTCAACAAGTGTATGACCAAGAACACTAGATGGAATACTCTGTAGTGGCCCTCTCATGATTTTTTAAAATTAGGGTAATGATAGGCAATGACAGCTTGAGACATTGTTTTGGGCCAAAAGTAGCTCTTAAGCCTCTATCAGCGAGTTATCTTTAATAAAAGTAGTGATCTCTGAACATATCTTCAGAGACTTAAAGAATTCTCCAGTGATTTGCAGGAAGAGAAAATACAATGATATGAAGAATCTTAGAAGGCTAATTTCTTGTGTTGAAGTATGGCAGACAATCTTGTGCCACAAAACACACACATGCACACACACATACACTTTTTCTTAAAACACTTTAACTTAGCTAACCCATCTTATGTGATATATCAGCACCATTTAGACTTGGAAATAGAGTGATGAATTTTTCAAAAATTGTAAAATCTTAAATTTTTCCTCCCTAGTATTTTTCCATACTATATATATATATTTAAACATGATAATATGTGTTTTGGAAACAAATTTCATGAAGGGTTACATGAATAATATTAGGCCTTAAATTACATCAGCTACACACAAAACAGTAAGCTGTAAAAAAAAAGGTTCTTTTTTTTAAATTAAAGTTTATTGGGGTGACAATTGTTAGTAAAGTTACATAGATTTCAGGTGTACAATTCTATAATACATTATCTATATCTCACATTGTGTGTTCACCACCTAGAATCAGTTCTCTTTCCAGCACCATATATTTGTATACCTTTTACTCTCATCTACCACCTCTCCTCCCCCCTTACCCTCTGGTAACCACTAAACTATTGTCTGTGTCTATGAGTTTTTTTTCTCATTTGTTTGTTTTGTTCTTTTGTTGTTTTTGGTTTATATACCACATATCAGTGAAATCATATGGTTCTCTGCTTTTTCTGTCTGACTTATTTCGCTTAGCATTATAGTCTCAAGATCCATCTATGTTGTCACAAATGGTCCTATTTCATCTTTTCTTACTGCCGAATAGTATTCCATTGTGTATGTATACCACAACTTCTTTATTCATTCATCGATTGAAGGACATTTTGGTTGTTTCCATGTCTTGGCCACCATAAATAAAGCTGCAATGAACACGGGAGCACATGTGTCATTATGGATAAAAGTTTTCAGATTTTTTTGGGTAGATACCCAGGAGATGGATTGCTGGGTATACGGTAATTGCTTGGTATACGGTAATTCTATTTGTAATTTTTTGAGGAACCTCCACACTGCCTTCCATAGCGGCTGCACCAATCTCTATTCCCACCAACAGAGTATGAGGGTTCCTTTTTCTCCACAACCTCTCCAACACTTGTTACTATTTATCTTGTTGATGATAGCCATTCTAACTGGGGTGAGGTGATATCTCATTGTGGTTTTTATTTGCATTTCTCTAATGATTAGTGATGTTGAGCATTTTTTCATATGTCTATTTGCCATTTGTATGTCCTCTTTGGAGAAATGTCTCTTCAGGTCCTCTGTCCATTTTTCAATTGGGTTGTTTGTTTTTTTGTTGTTGAGTTGCATGAGTTCCTTGTATATTTTGGATATTAGCCCCTTATCGGAGACACTGTTTGCAAAAATCTTCTCCCATTCAGTTGGTTGCCTCTTTATTTGGTGTATGGTTTCTTTTGCTGTGCAGAAGCTTTTAAGTTTGATATAGTCCCACTCATTTATTTTAGCTTTCACTTCCCTTGCCTTTGGAGTCAAATTCATAAAATGCTCTTTGAACCCAAGGTCCATAAGTTTAGTACCTATGTTTTCTTCTATGCAGTTTATTGTTTCAGGTCTTACACTTAAATTTTTGATTCATTTTGAATTAATTTTGGTACATGGTGACAGATAGCAGTCCAGTTTCATTCTTTTGCACGTGGCTTTCCGATTCTGCCAGCACCATTTATTGAAGAGGCTGTATTTCTCCATTGTATGTTTTTTGCTTCTTTGTCAAAAAGTATCTGTCCGTATTTGTGTGGTTTTATTACTGGATTCTCAGTTCTATTCCATTAGTCTATGTGTCTGTTTTTCTGCCAGTGCCATGCTGTTTTGATTATTGTTGGCCTGTAGTACAAGCTAAAGTCAGGGAGTGTGATACCTCCAGCATTGTTCTTTTTTCTTAAGATCGCTTTGGCTATTTGGGGTCTTTTGTGGTTCCAAACAAATCTGATGATTTTTTTTCTATTTCTTTAAAAAATGCCATTGGGATGTTGATGGGGATTGCATTAAATCTGTATGTTGCTTAGGGTAATATGGCCATTTTAACTATGTTGATTCTTCCAATCCATGAGCGTGGAATGTCTTTCCATTTCTTTATGTCTTCTTCAATTTCTTTTAAAAATGTCTTGTAGTTTTCAGCACATAGGTCTTTCACATCCTTGGTTAAGTTTATTCCTAGGTGTTTTATTCTTTTTGCTGCAATTGCAAAAGGAATTGTTTTTTGTATTTCTTTTTCTGAGATTTCATTGTTAGTATATAGGAAAGCAATGGACTTTTGAATGTTGGTTTTGTAGCCAGCAACTTTACTGTATTCGTTGATTGTTTCTAATAGCTTTTTGGTGGAGTCTTTAGGGTTTTCTATATATACCATCATGTCATCTGCAAAGAGTGATAACTTCTTCATTCCCAATTTGGATACATTTATTTCTTTTTCTTGCCTGATTGCTCTGGAGAAGATTTCCAACACTATGTTTAAAAGCAAAGGTGATAGGGGACAGCCCTGTCGTGTTCCTGAACGTAGAGCAAAGGGCTTCAGTTTTTCACCATTAATTATGAGATCAGCTGAGGGTTTGTCATATATGACCTTTATTATGTTAAGGTATTTTCCTTCTATACCTATTTTATTAAGTGTTTTAATCATAAATGGATGTTGTATCTTGTCAAATGGTTTTTCTGCATCAATTGACATAACCATATGATTTTTGTCCTCTATTTTGTTTATGTGATGTATCACATTGATGGATTTGCGATGTTGAACCATCCTTGTGCCCCTGGGATGAATCCCACTTGTTCGTGATGAATAATCGTTTTAATGCATTATTGCATTCGATTTGCTATAATTTTGTTTAGGATTTTTGCATCAGTATTCATCAGAGATATTGGTCTGTAGTTCTCTTTTTTGGTGTAGTCCTTGCAAGGTTTTGGTATCAGGGTAATGTTGGCCTCAAAAATGAGTTGTGGAGTATTACCTCTTCTTCAATTTTTTGGAAGAGTTTGAGCAGGATTGGTATTAGATCCTCTTTGAAGGTGTGATAGAATTCACTAGTGAAGCCATCTGGTCCTGGAGTTTTGTTTTTGGGAAGGTTTTGGATGACTGATTCAATTTTGTTACTGGTGATCGGTCTCTTTAGATTTTCCAGTTCTTCATGGTTGAGCCTAGGAAGGCTATATGTTTCCAAGAACTTGTCTATTTCTTCTAGGTTATTGACTTTGGGAGCGCATAGTCCTTCATAGTATTCTTGGATGATCCTTTGTATTTCTGTGGTGTCCGTGATAACTTCCCCTTTTTCATCTCTGATTTTGTTATTAGTGTCTTCTCTCTTTTTATCTTAGTGAGTCTAGCCAAGGGTTTGTCAATTTTGTTAATCTTTTCAAAGAGCCAGCTCTTTGTCACATTAATTTTTTCTATTGTCTTTTTGTTCTCTATTTCATTTAGTTCTGCTCCGATTTTTATTATTTCCTTTCTTCTGCTGACCTTGGGTTTCATTTGTTCTTCTTTTTCTAGTTCTTTAAGGTGTAACGTGAGGTTATTTATTTGGGATTTGTCTTGTTTCTTGAGAGGCCTGTAATGATATAAATTTCCCTCTTAAAACTGCTTTCGCTACATCCCCAAAATTTGGGTAGGATGTATTTTCATTGTCATTTGTTTCTATGTATCTTTTGATCTCTTCACTAATTTCTTCTTTGACCTGGTCGTTCTTTAAAAGTATGTTGTTTAATCTCCATGTATTTGTGGTTTTTCCTGCTTTCTTTTTGTAGTTGATATCCAATTTCAAAGCCTTGTGATCAGAGAATATGCTTGGTATGATTTCAATCTTCTTAAATTTGCTGAGGCTAGTTTTATGTCCCAATATATGGTCTATCCTTGAGAATGTTCCATGTACACTAGAAAAAAAATGTATAGTCTGATGTTTTAGGATGAAGTGCTCTATAAATGTCAATTATGTCCATTTCATCTAATGTGTCATTTAGGGCTGCTATTTCATTATTTATTTTCTGTTTGGATGATCTATCCATAGCTGTCAATGATGTATTTAGGTCCCCTAGTATAATTGTGTTTTGGTCAATTTCTCCCTTTAGTTCTGTTAGTAGTTGTTTCGTATATTTCAGTGCTCCATGATTAGGGGCATAAATATTGATGTCTGTTATGTCTTCTTGTTGTATAGTCCTCTTTACCATTATGAAATGTCCATCTTTGTCTTTTGTTACCTGTTTAACTCTGAGTTGTTTCATCTGATATCAGTATGACTACACCTGATTTTCTCTGGATACCATTTACTTGGAGCGTCAATTTCTACCTGTTCACTTTGAGTCTATGCTTGTCCTTGTAGCTGAGATATGTCTCTTGGAGGCAGCATATGGTTAGGTTTAGTTTTTTGACCTAATCTACTACTCTGTGACTTTTTATTGGTGAGATCAGTCCATTTACATTTAGGGTGATTATTGATATGTGAGGATTTTCTATCATTCTATCTTTAATTTTCTGGTAAGACAGTGTCTCCATTGTTTCTTTGTCTTTTTGCTCTTGTCTATTATTTCTGTGTGGTGGTATTCTATGATTTTCCCCTCTGTTTCCTCTTTTATTACAGTATATATTTCAGTTCTGGATTTTTTTGAGTGGTTACCCTTAAGTTTATGTAAAAAAAACTTTGATATTTAGAGTAATCCATTTTCTTCAGCATGCCTACTCTTCTATTCCCATATTCCAGTTCAGGCCTTTACTCTCCCCCTTTTTATATTTTGGTTGCCACTAATTGTCCCTGTTGATGTTGATCAAATAGCCTTCTTTAGTATTTCTTGTAGTACAGGTCGTGAATTAGAAAATCCCCTCCGATTTTGTATGTCTGGAAAGGTCTTTATTCCTTCTTCATATCGAAAGGATATCTTTGCTGGGTATATTATTCTTGGCTCATAATTTCTCTCTTTCAGTAGTTTGAATATTTGGTTCCACTCCCTCCTGGCTTGTAGAGTTTCTGCTGAGAAATCTGATGATAATCTAATGGGCATTCCTTTGTAGGTTACCGTCTTCTTTTCCCTGGCTGCCTTGAGGATTCTTTCTTTGTCGTTGATTTTTGACAGCTTCAATACAATGTGCCTTGGAGAAGGCTTGCTGGGATTGAAGTAATTAGGTGTTCTATTTGCTTCTTGGATTCGAGGATCCAGTTCTTTCCACAATTTGGGAAATTCTCCTCGACTATTTGTTTCAATATACTGTCTTCCCTCTTCTCTTTCTTCTCCTTCTGGTATGCCCATTATTCTTATATTGCTCTTTCTGATGTAGTCAGAAAGTTCGTGTAGAGTTCTTTCATTCCTTTTAAGTCTCAAGTCTCTTTCTTCTTCCATCCATGTCAGTTCCAGGTTTCTATCTTCAATGTCTCTGATTCTTTCCTTCATCTGGTCAACTCTACTACCGCAGCTGGCTATTTCATTCTTAATTTCTTCTGTTGAGTTCTTAATCTCCAGAAATTCTATTTGGTTCATTTTTAAAATTTCAATGTCTTTCGTAAAATGTTCACGTTATTCTTTGATTGTGCTTCTGAGTTCATTGAACTGCTTTTCTGTGTTTTCTTGCATCTCGTTGAGTTTTTTCCAGAACTGCAATCTTGACTTCTCTGTCATTTAAGTCACATATTTTTATATCTTTAAGTTCATTTTCTGGAGACTTTTCACTTTCCTTCTGAGCGGTCCTGTTGCCTTGGTTATTCTTGGCAATTAATGATTTATTATTTCTCTTCCTAGACATCTACAGGAGTGGGTTCTGGAACAGCTTGATAGGAAGAGGTCTTTCTTTTGTTTTCTAGTACGTATTTGAAGAATGTTTTATTTTCCCTCCGACTGCAGCCTTTTTTTCTCTCTCTAACACTGTAGTGCTATGTTTTCTTTGCACTATTCCAGCTTCTCACACAATGGGGGGATTCCCTGGAAGGCAGGCTTCTCCGCTGTTAACAGTTTGCTTGGGTCATAGGGCAGGCACTATGTACCTGTGGAGATGCGGAGAGCTTTTGAAATTCCAAAGCTCTTCCTGCACCAGATTCAGAGCCTGCATGTTTCAGCAGTTCTATTTACTCTTGCAGGGATCTGCCCAGCTAGGTGGGGACAGGGGCAGGGTGAGTTGTGAGAGGTGGCCCAGAGCAATGGTGGCGACCACCACTACAGTCGGTCCTGCTTCCACTGCTCCCTCCCCTTTGCCGGAACTGGTTGGTCTGTGAATCCGTGTCTGTGGACCAGAGTTCTCAGAACTGCAAATGTTCTGTTCTATTGATCTGACACTGCTACTGTTCCACTTCTAGCACTGGGTAGAGGGGGTGGGGTGAGCTCTGGGAGGATTGGGAGGGGGCGGCTATTCTCAGTCCCTAAGGCTTCCTTTCTCTCTGGCAGTGAGGGCTTAAACCACTGGTTTCAGCCTTCTTCCTTCAGTCTTTGCTTCAAGGTCTCTGCCGTGAGCGTTGGGTTCAGCCGTGTTATATACTGTCCCCTCAGCCCTGTGGGCCATAAGCGGAGCCCTAGCAGTCAGAGTTCTTCCCTCTCCTGTTGCTGCGGTAGTTCTTGGATGCAGTGAGCTGGGAGCATTGAGCTAGGTCTGCGTCCTGTGCCTGCAAGGCCCCTCTCCACACTTCTCCTTTCCCTCCTCCCCTGTTCACGCAATTTGCCCACCTTTAGGTGAATTCAGTAGTGAGACTCTTCGTCTTGCTCGTCTGCTGTGCAGGGAGTCCTTTGTGGACTTTTAGTTTTTCAATTTGTTGGAAATTCTGGGGGAGATTTCCAGAGGCTCACCTCATGCCACCATTTTGATGACATCTCCTGTTTTTTTTGTTTTAATGAGAACTATAAACTGCAAAAAAGCAGACACTGTGAGGTTTGTCAGCAGCAGCAACTGAGGCAAATGCACTCCTCTAGAGGAAAAACCATTCTGAAGCTTTAGTCTCACTTATAATTCTGATTAGTACTCAAATTACCTTTGATGGCTATTTGAGAAGTTCATTTAGTGGGCTTTGTGGTGAGGGTGTATTGAAAGACAGACTTCCCTACTTATTTTATTGCTTATTTAAATAAATAGTGATACTCTTTGAACCAAAGAAACTTAGTGGGATTGTTGATGATGATGAAGGCAGCCTAAGTGGAGCCAATGCCAAATGAAACAGTCCATAGTATTGACTCAGTTGTAGAGATTTTGCAGTTGAACTTCAGAATTCTACTTGTATGCACAAAATATTATGATTCAGGCTGGCTATACATTAAATTACTAGTCTGATTCATACACATGTAACATTTGTATTCAATATATTTGAAACAAAGATTTACAAATAATTATTAATACAGGAAAAGACCCACAAAATATTGCAGTTGCTTGCATTTATTTACCAAACACTTAAATTATGTTCTTTAAATGCCAGGCTCTATTCTAAGGGGTATTCAAACAGTAATGTTTCTAGTCTCTATAACAACTCTAAATGGTACATTGTATTGTTATCTCTATTATATGGGTGACGAAACTGTGGCATCCGAGTTGTTGACTTATCCAAAGTCACACAGCTTATGAGTAGCAGAGTTGGGATAAATACAGAGTCTGGTTCCAGAATCTCTATCTCTAGTTACTGTTGCTAAATCAAGCTCCTTCTAAGGAATACCATTGAATACATTCAATCACAGTAATTTCATGACTCATTATTATAGTGAAACAAATTACAGTGGCTGGTAAAGACCTGGAGATCAGTGGTTATTCTTAGATGTAGGGAAAAAAAAATCCAAGGTGGACATGCCTAATAGCTCAGTATTTATTATTTACTATATGACAGCTACTGTACTAGCACATTTCATATAGTTTCTTGTTTATTCCTTACCACAAACTTGGGAGGTAGATGCTGTTATAACTTCTAATCTACAAATTACAAAATTGATCTTTGAGAAATTAATTTGCTTAATGTCATGTAGCTCATAGATGCAAGGATAGGCATTTAAACCCACAATCTCATACTCTTAAGCCTGCATGACAACACAATGCACTTCAGTGTTTGTGAATTGTCAGTAGTAAAACATTTGGTTATTCAATAGTCCTACCATTACTAGATAGTTTTAGCTGAAATGTATTCCTTAAAGATGTGTGAAAATAAGTCTACAAAATATCATGGTTAAACATTACTGTAAGTTTTTCCCAGTGGTCAACCCAAGGGACAGAAAACTTTTTTATTCATATGCCACTACGATTAGTTCCACTGCTTTTGTATGCCCCTACCCTGTCAGAAATAATATAATAAACATCAAAGAAGGAAGATAGTTGAATATGCAACTGATGTCTCTGGTGCAGATAACAAAACAACAACAACTACAAAAAACCCTTAGGATGTGATTTAGTTTTTTTAGGAATCGTTTCACTAAATGGAGTGAGAATAAATACACTTACATCTCTTTTTTTTTTTTCTATCAAAAGTATTTTTTAAAACTATAGTCTTTAAACTGAATCATTAAACTAAAGAATACTGTGTCAGTCTCCAAATTCACCTAGCTCCTTCACGGAAAATACGGTTGCAGAGTTCCCAATTTAACACAGGGAATCTTCAAGTGAACAGCATTTCTTTTAGCACTGTGTATATAACAACGCCAATAAACATTTTAGCAGGAGGATACAATGCCAAATAACAGGCAATCTTATTTTGTTCCTTATAAACTTGATCTTTTAGCAGTCATAATGTTGAATCCCGCTTGTTTTCCAAGTTAATGGCATTTTAAAGATAAACATGCATTTCTGTGTAGTGATAACAATATTTATTTGGAGTAATTTACATCCACACAGTGGGAGAAAAATGTTGCTATTTTCCCACTTTTTTTTTTTTTTTTCGTGGAAGGACAGACTGTACTGTGTCATCCAGTGTATATATGTGTGTGGGCATATGAGTGTGCATGAATGCTAATGGATTGAGCTGCATGTGCCACTACCAAGAAATAGAATGTCTGAAACAGTCTAAGACAATTCAGGTGAGTCTAGTCCAAGGCTGTAACTCACATGAATCATATTAACTGAGTTATGGCTCTCTCCCACCTCTGGACTTCTCTGTAACTCTGAGAGTTAGGCAAAGTACATTTTCTGATTTTATTGATAACTGTAATTTCCTGTGAACGTGTCATATATTCTCAAGCAGATTCAAAGCAATTACTTTGCCTTGTATTTAATAGGGACTCAAAAAATACTGTTAATTGAAAAATAAATGATTCTTTATCTTTGCTGTAAATTTGAAATTTTTGTAATGAATGATAATGGGGAGAAAAGTGAAAGTAAGAGGAACTTAAATCTTCATAACTAATATCAAGGATACAAATACTGCACTAAATTTAAATAAATATGTAATATATACAAAACATATACATATTATATTTTTAATATTACAACTCAGAGAAACTGCATAGTTATTGCTTTTTTAATTGATAAATATTAGAATTAGCTTGTGAAGGGAAAAGCACAGGTAACTTAGCCTTTATGAAAAAATAAATAACACTAGCCTTTATAAAAAAATAAATAATCCTCAAAATTCCTAAATTTTTATTTTTCCACAAAATATCCCATATATTAGAATGCGTCCTCCCATTGGGTAAATATATGTTTCTCAAAAATTATGACAATCACGTGTGTTTTTTTCTAAGAGAAACTCATTTTCATTCTTAAAATTTCTTGGCTGATATTCTTTGCTTGGTATATATGGAAAAAAAGAGAAAAAGACAGAAAACTTGCATATTATACTGAAGAAATGTGCCAGGGCATATTTCTGAAATGCTGGTGATTGTGACCCTTTGGAATTTACAGGGCCTTACATTAAAATGAAATACGATTCTGCATCAGAAAAGGCACCAGCTTTGAGAAGAGTGAGGTGGAGGATGGTGGAGCTCATTTCAGGGAGTTATACACTAAGGTTCCAAAATAAACCAGCAAGGGAAGAGTGAGCCTTGCCGATTTTTCAAAAATCATAGAAAATCAGTTGTTTCCCTTGATCAGTCTTAAAAAAAAAAAGAAAAAAGAAAAAATAATTTAAAGAAAAAGAGGAATACTTTCTCCAAGTGAGCATAGTTTGACTTCCAATTTTTGAAAGTTGTATGATGAGGCTATAATTAAAGGAAGGGTTTTTTTTGTTTGTTTGTTTGTTTTTAAAATCAGCTACTAAATGCTTAAAGCTTTTATTCAGGCTTAATTTCTGAAAGATGTGGGCTAACATATATTTATTTGCAAGTAGATAGATTTTTATGTCTGTCTTGACACACTGAGCTTGTAGATAGATATAGCAAGGCTACTAGATAGTACTTTCCATAGTGTATTAGTCAGCTTCTTGGAGTGTATAGATTGGCTTCAGAGGGGCTCAGAAACACCTAAAGTTGTACATATATGTATGCCTTTCTCGGGGGAATGTCAATATCTTTCCTTAGATTCTTCATGGGTCCTTGACTTTAAAATATTTATGTGCTTGACTGTAAAAAATATTAAAAACATGTAAGTTACAGTTTACATGTTTAGCAAGTTAGTAAATATACTTGACATCTCTAGGATCTCCACTTTTTGACCGAGTTCCCATAATAGGTCTCAGGAAGCTATAATTTTTTAAATGTCCGTAGCATAATATTCAATACAGTCGCTGAGAATAAAATTCCAACAATATTTTACTGAATCATGTGTTAGTTTATGATTTCACTTATAAGTGAATTAAGGATCAACTTAATTATTCTGCTTTTAGCTAACTCCAACTACCTGTACTAGGTTGGAGGGAGTGTTGTGGTAGGTAAAGGAGTGGGCTATAGAGCTCACTGGTTGAAAACCCTGGTTGTACACACAATATCTGTGCAACGTCAGTCTAAGGATTAGGTCACTATCAGTAAAATAAGAATAAAAACAGAATCAATTTTGTAGTTGTATTCTGAGAGTCAATAAGGTCATGCACGTAAAACTTTTGGAAACATTTTAGCACACAATAAATGTTAGCTAATGATAATAGTTCCTAATACGTATCACTAATATGTACTAGGTATACCTCTAAGCGCTTCTTTATCCAACATGGCAATCCAACATTACAGGTTTTTATTGTTATACCTATTTTGCAGATGAAGAAACTGTGTCATGGAGAAATTAAGTAATTTGTCTGGGGTTATATAGCTCATTAGTGGTAAAGTCAATTCAGTCCCAGGCAGTTTGGTTCTTGTACCATATATAACCACTACAATGTTCTCATATTGTTATGACCATTATGTCTGTTTAAAAGTTTCACTGTTTAGCATGCCTATTATAATTGACATATATGGAGAAGAACTCAGTATCAGAATTCTTGGGAAAATACACATATTACATAGATTACACAAAGGCACAGTTTTTGGGAGGACCTGGAGAATTGAATTTTTTGTTTTTCCTCTTGTGTCTCCAGAGAAAGTAAATGCTAGTTAATGTTGTTTGTGGAATGTCAATACCAAATATATTTTCTAAAAAAAAAAACAAAAACCAGAGTCACATTCATATTCATCCTCTAAACACTCATGGAAGATAAAATAAATAACCAGTGTCAGTTTCATGTTAATGAAAGAGAACACAGTTTATAACTGATAAGGGATAGTTATAGTGTTATTTGCAAAACAGGACTAGGGCCAATATTCAACATAGCCAAAGATAGAATTGAACTGACTCCTAATGTAGTGTTTTAATTACTATATTAAATGGATCTGAGTGCAGAAAATAAAATAATGAGTATGTCTATAAAGAAACAAAAACATTCTGGGTTTTAATTGTGCTGAAATGATAAATTTCCATCTCTAGGTGCAGGTGTGCACATTATATATTTTGTTGTTCAGCAGCTAGTTCAGACAATAAAATATAACTGAATATATAATCCACTGGTTTATAAAGAAAAGAATTAAAGAGAGAAAAATGTGCAAATTGAATATATTTTTAAGATCTGCTCATGATAAATGAGCCCAGAGAGAAATCCATAGCCCAGTAATGACTGCTTGGAAAGAAAATAATGTGGCTATGCAATGAAAAATGCAAATTATTACTTGTTTGCTAATGATTAAAATCATCTTATCCATATCAAATACATGATGATGTTGCTATGAAAAATATATAGAGTAAATGTAAATTTGTCTTATAAACAGGCCCCCAGAACATTAAGCACATTTAAAGCAAAACAAAATGAAACAAAACTATCATATCTAAACTGGTTGCTTTCAAAACATGTTGAAATGACATTATCTTTGATTTTTCAAAGTGGAAATGTCCTCTCCGATGATAGAGATTTTCCCCTGTACTTTCATTTTTCTTTTCTCTTCCATAAATTCATATTATAATTTCCCTTAAATTATACAAAGAGGACTCTCTTCCCTTAGGCTTCCTCTACTTTTGTATTCATTCATTTCTGAAATCTTAAAGAGAAATGAGCTTCCAAAGTCCTCACCTCCTTGTGGGCCTCTTGATGTCTGCACTGCCCCACGACTGAAAAGAAACCCAAACTGCTTTTGCCAAGACCACCTGTAAAACTCTGGATTCAGTGGCCTATTCTTTCTATACCTTTCTGCAGTGTCTGCTATTTTTGACGAATAAAATTTCTCAAATCCACTTCCGCTGATTCTTTCCGTCTTCCTTAATCACCTATGTCCTCTGTCTCTTTTGCTCCTCTCGTTTCCCCCTGTTTCTTACAAGGCTGTGTTATTCTAGAAGATTGACTTCAGTTCTTCTCATTTACATTCTTTCTTTTAGTGGACTCACTCACATTCTTGGCTTGAGTTGTCCCGGTTCTTTCAAAACTCACACATCTGTAGCCCCCATTTTGACACTGCTTGGAATGCCTAATCCATGTTCTCCACCTCTTCCCGAACACTGTCTAAAGAATGTCCCACGGATACTGTGACCTTATCTTCCAGAAGATGAATTTCATTAGTTTAAGATTAGAGACGTCCATGCATACAATATTAAATTAAAATCGTCTATGCTATTGTTTTATTTCTCAGTTTCTCTGTTTTCTTGCCAAACGTTCTGTAGCATGTAGCACAGCTACAAAAAAGTAAAAGCCTGTCAGACTGGGTCTCTGTGGGACTCTATAACCAGAACCCCTGATGATAATAAATATAAATAAGTATATAATCTAATATATAATATAAATAAAATGTTATATATTTATATAGCTATTACATACATTTATATTATATATATATATATATAGCTTCCGTTATATATTAAATATATGCATATATAATAAACATATATAAGTAAGATAACTATAAATATTTGTTGTGTTTCAGCCATGAACATCTCAAGATTGTTACTCTAGTATCACCTTGTCTATTCTCACTGAATGTACTTTCTTAACCCTATATTTCCTTCTAGCTGTCACTCCCTTTACCATTTTCTGCAACTTTTAATAGAAAATCTCTTTGAAACCATTGTGTGCAGTGGAATTTCATACTTTCTTAGCTCTCATTCTCTACTTAGACTGAGTATTTGAAAATAGCTGATTCAAGTATTCTTCTCACTCAACCGAATGTATGATTTTCAAGTGACTTCTCTTGTCAAATTCGGTCGTCAGTTCTCAGGTCTCACTTTACTCAAACACTTGGTAGCATTTGAAAAATCTAACACTCCTTCCATTACTTGTTCATTTTCTTCAAACCCGTAGGCTCCTACCTTTCCATGTCCGTTGGGGGCTCCACTCTTCTTCTTAGTCATATTAGAGTGATGTGGAGCCTTTGTTCTTTTCTAGCTGTGTTTCCTCTCTTAATGGCCTCATTTATTTAACTTCTGTTTGTAAATTACATGTTGCCTGCCTGTTATAGGTACTGGGTATACAACAGTGATTAAAACAGACAGAAATCTCTGTCCTCATAGAGCTGCCATTTTAATGGGGGAGACAGAAAAGATAAACAAGATCGAACAAAAGCAAATAAAAGAAGTATAGACTCATTTGGTGTTAAGTGAATTTCTGAAATTGGATTTCTACATTTGACTGGACATTTAAATTATCAAAATGAGATTCTTCTTGGCACTGAAATTTAGTGGAGGACTGAATTTAATAGTGCCTGAAAAAAATAGTGGGATATGTGTGATATTTCAACCAGGGTTAGGGGAAGAAGCAGAGCAGGTACTAAAGCTTTCGGCAAAAGCAAAACCAAATTCTTTTCTGCCCCTTGCTTGAACCTCTTGATTTCAGTGCTTTCAATGACTATAATTGTAATAAATATTGCTATAATAATAGTATTTTTAATTGGTTTTGTAGTTATATTATTTTGTTGTTTTTGGTGTGGTGTTGTGTTGCTTATCGAGTGATTCTCTAAAATAACCAATCAAATCATGCCACTCTTCTGCCCTAGTTGCTTCCCATTGCACTTAGACTAAAATCCAGTTCCTTCTTGCAGCCTACACAAGCCTATGTGATCTGGACCCCTGACTGACTCTTCAGCCTGTCACCTACCATTCTTTTCCTTGGTCATTGTGATGCAGACAAACCAACTTTTTTACTATTCCTGAAACATTCCCGATGTGGTCTAGCCAAACATGGCTCTGGGCCTTGGGGATTTGAAATTCTGCCTGGAACATTCTTCCTACAGATATATGTATGGTTCATATACTCAGGTTCCTTTTCAATTGTCCACTTCTCCAATAAGCTCTTTATCACATCGCTTCACCTGCTTTAGTGTTATTTCCACTCTGATGCATATTGTTGGGGTCCTTTCTGGAAATAGTGTATGGTCACTTTTATATCAATGATAACATTCAAGGGTAAGAGTTAAAGACATGAACTTGAGGAATCTGATACAAATGGTAGAGGTATTTCCATGAAGGAAAGACAAAAGCTTATTATACACTATCAACTATTGCTTGGAACCCTCTCTCAGCTTTGCCATCAGGAAGATGGAAGGCCTTCATAGCTCACTGGAGAGAAAGGGACACATTCTTCACTGTCTGACCTCTGGCAGGGCAGCAGATGTGATTCACCCAATGAAGTTACACAGAAATCTCACTTATCTTAAGAGGAGGCCTAGAAAGATGTCTTTTATTTCTGTCTGCACACATTTTTCTGGGTTCTGCATCATCCTGATCTGATAGTGCCTGAACAAAAGCATAAGTGGAATCTCCCAGTACATTAAAGCTCATATTTTTCTTATTCTGCTCATGATGTCCCATAGTAATTTGTGACTAGGAAAATGATCATGATGTCAAAGCAAATAAAGGATGGCCAACATTATAAACAAAGCCCAAGCACAAATGGAGTCCTGAATGGAGAGACCCTGCTGTTTCTAGCATTTTGTTTAATAATGAAGGAAGCAAGTGAAGGAAATAAAATTGTCCATAAACTGGATCAGTAAAATTACTCCTAACAGATTGTCTTTTGGAAAAAAAAAAATGTTTCTAAATGCCCTATTTAATTTTTGAGGCAACATTTAAATCCTTTACTTTTGGAGGGGGGAAAAAGATAGTAAATGGCCATACCCAAGGACAAAGTGAAGAATTATTTTAGTAAACTCTAAATTCACATCTCACAGCTGCAGCTTAAGAGCTCAAAACTTAATTTCTCATGACAGACTTTTCCAGCGAAATTTATTTGGGACATGTACATTATTCATGCTATACTACAAATTGTGAATTCAGAGAAGGTGGGTGTGGAGGTATGAAAGCAATTTCAGACTCTGACTGCAATAATAAATCTACTTCCAGAATTAACAACAACAACAAAAGCAAACAGAAAAAAACACACCCACCATTGTTTAAAATGAAAGTAAGAATGTATTCAAAGTCAGCAAAATTTTTGTTATTCATTAAATGTTGAATGAGTATCTACTGAACGATAGACACCGCTTAAAGTTTTACAGAATTGTCATAATTGTTATATAACACCTTTGAGAATAGTTGTGCCACCCTCAATTTACAGAGATGGAAGAAGTACAAGGTAATAAAGTTCAGTTTACTAAAATATGAGAGTGTATTTCTATTAATGTAAATGGAAAGCCAGAAAAATAAAGCAACTCAAGATAAATTTATATAGTGCATCTTTCCATTTACGTCCCATGCATTCTAGTTTTCAATTAATTATTATATTTATAGTTAATTATATTTATAGTTAATGTCCCATGCACGCTAGTTTTCTATTAACTATTGTATTTATAGTTAATGTTTATAACAAGGTAGCAATTATAGCTTTCATATCAAATAACTGATCATTCAATGTTAAAATGTCCATATCCAAATATTTATTCCTTATTTCATATTCCTTATTCTTGTGCTTATTCTTTTTAAGGACAATACCAGTTTTTGAGCTTCCTACTTTAATCTCATGAGGAAGTTGACTAAATGGATTGGCCAGATCTCATTATCTGCTTTGACTTTAGTTTCCTTAGTTATAGAGTTAGAGTAATGGACAGGAAGATCTCTAAATTTAACAATCCATAATCTATAATTTTGCATTTATATTTTTCTTTTGTTTATTTCTTGGATTATAATTCCAAAGTAAATGTGTCAATCAAAAGAAATGAGAGATGGCTTTTGTGAGTTTCTATTATATCTGTTATTTGGTTCTGATTTCAAATGTAATAATATGAGTCCATTCATTGTTCAGCTTTACTGATCTCAAATGGCCGCTTTTCACCTTTTGGCATTTATTCATTTAACAAATAAGAATTTACATCTGTTATGTTCTGAGAATACTACTAAGTGTGTCTTATACAATGGTGAGAAAGGCAGCCCTGTCTCTGAAAAGACATTTTTCCAGGGGTCGTGGACAAATAAATAGGCAATTCCTAGGAAAACAGTTATTCCAAGGATAACTGTTTAAGGAAATGTGGGAATGCATTTCCATTTTTCAAAGCTTTCTGAAGGACAGGGACCATAAGTAGAAGTTGTAATGACAATTAAGAGTTGGAGAGGGTAGAACATTCCGAAACAAGAGTATGGTACCCACACTTACTAGCTGTGCAATCTTGGAAAAGTTGTTGAGCTCTCTGTTCCTAAATTTAAGAACTAAACCTAATAGGGTGGTTATGAGGAGTAAACAAAAGTATCGATAAGGGAATTAAAATGTCAAACACTTAAAATATTGGTTTTACTAGATAATATTAGTTTTGTAAGAGAAAAGAACATGAGCAAAGGTTTGGAATCAAAGGAAGGAGCATAATTAATTTCATCCGACTATATGATATTAGTTGTAATCTGTGGGCTATGAAATGATGTTGTGTAGATTAGTAGGTAGCAACCCAAGAAGGGCCTTATGCTATCCTAAAGGATTTGCAACTTTATCCAGGTTGCATCAGAAGACCAATGGAGGCCTATAGATAAGAATGTGACATCTCAGGCCTGCCTTATAGAAAGATCCCTGTGGTCATTGTGGGTGATATCAATTAGAAGCCAAATAGAATGTGCCAGAAGGAAAGAGGCCGATAGGAAGGCTATTGTAGTTATCCAAGTGAGAGTTGATGACGACCCAGATTGAGCTAGTGTGCCTTGAGTATTTTGAGAGATATTAAAGATGAAGAAGTAATTGCAGATTTGGTTACTAATTAGATGTGGAAGATAATGGTGAGGAAGAAATCAGGGATGGCATCCAGGACTCTGAATTAAGGAAATACTTGAGTGGTAGTTATTAATCATCGAGAAGGAGAAGGCTGGGAGAGAAGAAGATAATGGGAGTTAGTGTGGGGCATATTGATTTTGAAACTTCACAACAGCCAAGTGGTGACTTGTAGTACGATCTCCGAGGCACTGGAAACAATTCATATCAGCTTGCAAAAGCCAATTGTTAATATTCAGGAAATTTGAGCTAGTTGTTAAACCCTAGGTAGCTTAAAATTTGCAATAAAGGAGGTACTTATTCCACAGAAACCAGCAAATGCTACACATTATGCCTTTCTCCCTACAGAGAGCAAGTTGATCAATTCAGCACTGCACAGATTAATCTCAAGCGAGAGCTCTGGCCTGAGGACATGAACTAGTTACATTGGGCTATAAAATTACAGTCCGGCAATTGAATACAATAATTCCAGAAGAACAAGCCACATGATAAGAAAAGAAAGCCAAGGACGATGATGTGAATACTACACCAACAGAAAGGGATCATGAGAAGGAATCAAAGAAGGAAGAACAGAAGGCATTAGAAACTATCAGGAACTCTGGGGACACAAAGCTAAGGAAAGAAAGCATTCAAGATTCAGGGAGTAGAAGAGAAATCAAAATATGCGTCCTCTTGGAAAGACTTTTTGCAAGGATTTATTTTGGATTGAAGCTGAAGACATGGAATGTATAACAACATAAATACAAATAGAAAACAAAAATTTGTCAACAAACAGAAATAGATTTCTCAGGCATACTTAAGATAAGCAGAGGTCTTTCCTCCCTAAAAGAACATATGAAAGTTACTGATGTTTATTTGATAATATTATGGTGTTGGTACTTGAAGCTATTAGAATCAATCCATCACAGTCAGACTGATTCAATATTAGTGGTAATGTCAAAGAACAAGCCTTTTGCTGCTCTTGCAGGTATCTCTCAGAAAGGAGCCATATCCTTACTAGGGCACAGGGATATATCAGGTAAACATAGTTTCTTCAAATTTACAATATAAAATACATTTTTCCCCCTTATACAGACCTCATAAAAAAAGACTAAAAGCACAACTAACCATTTGTTGAAAAGTCAGTTTACCTCCAAATTTAGGAGTTTCCTTGACCAAGAAGAATTCTGATTTATTTAAGAATGTTTTTGATTGCAATTACCAGATACATTTACATTTATTTGAAAGCAGGGACTTTTTCCTTAAACAGAAAGATATCTGAAGGCAGATGTCTGCCGATATTGATTCTGGGACTCCATTTCCCTTTGCCTCATGGTCACCAAGTGGGTTGATGCACTGCAACCGTCTGAGAGTCCAGGCAAGAAAGAAAGAGGTGGGGTAGGGCGACTGCATATTTCTGATTATGGTTTCTTGGACACAGCTATCACTTAGCCACTCTTCGCTACAAGATTTAGCTTTGTAGCCTTCATATTACAAATATTCAGATAGAAACCGAGTTGTTTGATGGAATTATATGAGCCAACATACAATTTCTGCCTCCACTTTCTTTCTTCAAAAGTAAGAATACCATAAGTTGGAGACAGTGATGGTGAATAGAGAAATAAATAAAAAGACAGTAAGAAGCTCATGGCCCTAGACATAACAGAGCTTTCAGCTAGCTCAGAAAGCTATTAGAGATACGCATTTCCATGTGGAATGTGCTTTGTACTACTGGGTCAAGGAAGAATTAGTGAGGGTGTGTGTGAGGGATACCTTTGGCCTTTGTGAGTGATATTAAGCCCTTTGAAAACCCTAGTGTTTGTTGTATGTTTGAATTATTCAGTGCTACTAAGCACCACTCCAAATGGATAGCAGCAGGAACTTAGCACTATTCAGGGGAAACCTGCAGGTGTGATATAATGGGAATCACAAGAGAATTTAAGGAACGAAAACCTGGTTCTTGCAAAACTTAAATCACCAGGCTTCTTTCACATTGTTACTCCCTTTCAGTTGCAACCAGAGAGAAGCTGCTTCAGAAACTGACAATATCTGCTACTTACTACAAACACAGCCATTTGTTTGGCTAAGTAAATGTGTGACCACAGGGAAATCACTTTGTCACATTTGCTGACATTGCTATGGTGTTTCAGTAATAAACCTGGGAAACAACTTATGATACAGATGGTGGAAGCAGGATTATGCCACAGTGGGCTTTTGGAAATGAATTACCCAACCGACTAGTTTGGGTTCTAAAATGATTCTGACTTACTCGTGATAATTGACTAGAACTTAATGAGAGCATTTTTCCGTTATACTTAGTATGGCAGAGACTCTAAATATTTCTCATGTAATTTAGGGTTCAACATAATTGCAGCACTTGTTGTATCTCTTAGAGGATTTTATAATGATAATGGCCTCACTATTTTGTGACACAACTTGGTGAAACCTGCTTTTCTGGAACCTGGGTATAGCAATTTATGTACCTTATCAAATTATAGCCATTTATTTACCAGCATTTAATTTTCTATTCATTTAGTTCATGAAAGGTACTTTATACCACATAATTTCTTATATTTACAGTATCTCCCTGGATATCCATATGGGATGAAATCACATTAAATTGATGTATTAAGGTGATATGCAAATAAAAATGAATCTCCTCTTTAATTTTTTCTGATACAGACACTCGAGAAGCATACTTTTTTCCAATGATTTAGAAATGTACTCCAAACTATTATTTATATAACAAATATAAAGCATGTGAATGTGATAGTGAATAATGTTGAATGTTAATGTCTTATCAATATTTTTAATATAATTCTATGGTTGTTATCAATATTTAAAAAATATTTCACTCTTTTGTAAGTGTGAGAGAGGGAAAGAGAAAGAGAGAGAATCTGAACCGAATTTACATTATTCTGGGTATATGGCAATGAAAATGAAACCTCTCTCTACCCTCCCTAGCCTATAATTTTGAAAAAATTATATTTCTCAGAGTTCAAAAGCCATCCACACTTGTTTACAAAGTATGCTTTTATATGTATCATCACATTACTTTCATCTTTATAACAGGGATGCATACTATGTTTATTTTGAGAAAAAGAAACCTAACTTGATCAATAAAATCTGCCTGAAGAAAGACACAAGGGAGAAAAAGTGAGTCATAGAGAAATGATACTGGGTTGGAAAAAAATTCTGTTCTTGCCACCCAGTAGCACTGTCAGTCTAAAATAGCTGTGTGGATCTCTGTAAATAAAGGGTCACAATAAAGGGTCACGTGAGTCATTGTGGTACAGAAATGTTTCAGAGATATTTCTGAGTCAATAGCAAAACAATAAATTAAAAATAAATAAAAATAAACAACACAATGAGAACAGCCGGTAGAACTTACAGGATACTGGTTATTTGGAAGGGTCTAAGTAAATACTTGTTAAACCCATAGGTTGGGTGATGATTTGGCAGTATGTTCTGCAAGTTCTAGGAATGAAATTATCTAGTCACACAATGTATTTTGCCAAAAAATTTATCATTCAGTTCTTATTACTCTAACTTAAAAATGAAAAAGAAAAAAATGTAGCCTTACCAGCGAACACAAAGGACCAGATTGTCAAATAAGAATCACACAAGCAATAGTCTTACCCAATACCAAACTTTACTATTAATAACTTCAGGGATACATGCAATCACTAGCTAAACAGGGAGAGATTTCAAGCATGGAGGGCGGATCCATATCCTTTCATTCTTCTTTAGCCTCAGACATATAACTCACTCAGAGGGAAGCATTTAGATTATTACATAAGCTATTGTTGTGTAGGTTACATGATATTTTCCCGGTAGCCATGATTCATTGTACCACAGCTCCCAGCTTTATTTACCATAAGCAAACCTAAGTCAGTGACACTCTGCTAAGAACTTTCCATAAAGAAGTATTCTCCTTCATCAAATATCATTACTCTATTTACTAGGCAGTCCAGTTATCTGAATGTTTGTAAGGAGATGAGACTTGACCATTTACCTTGTTTCTTTCCTCAGAAGATGCCCAGTCATTGGGAAAGAAATGGATCATAGACAGACTGCTTTAACTTCTTTTTCTCAATTTAAATAATGTAAACTTTCAGTTT
Source organism: Rhinolophus sinicus (assembly GCF_036562045.2). Classification (NCBI taxonomy): domain Eukaryota; kingdom Metazoa; phylum Chordata; class Mammalia; order Chiroptera; family Rhinolophidae; genus Rhinolophus; species Rhinolophus sinicus. The sequence continues at coordinate 146,857,288 of NC_133756.1, forward strand.
TATCATAAAATTAGTTTGATCCTGTATTTATAACAAAATTTTGGATGTATTTCCTGTTCAATTGTTATTTTAGGATTATTTAAAAAATGCTCTGAGTCTTTTTGAAAAAAAAAATATTAGTACCACACAAATAAATGACACAGGGAAATTCCTGGTTAATCTATATGAAATAAAAAATAATTTGAATATTCTTCATGGATTAAGGGAATGTTATTTTTTATACATATTGAATAATCTAGTACAGAGACATATTACCTAAATATTTACATGTAACTAGGTATATTAAATGAAAACAGTTTCAAGGTGCAGGTGTGAAAGTATTTTTCTGCATTAAGGCTATAAAGAATATATGTTTATAGTAAAAATAATTTTTATTTATTTTATGTTTTGTCATTCTAGTTTAGTATATAGTTATTTGATTCAATTTAGTGTTGAAAAACTTCCCTGAAATGAGTGAATATCAGCATTAGCTAACACATCATTCAAATCTAACTATGCAAACAACAGGGGCTATGCAATTAGATTGATTTGGACACCAGTTCCAGGCCTGCTAATAATTAGCTTTGTGGCTCAAGGAAAATTGTTTCTCCTCTCTGAACTGCAACGTACCATTTTAAAAAACACATTTAATCCCTCATATTTATTCATTCCTTTTTTTTCATGTAACAAATACTTACTGAGCATATGTTTTGTGCTAGACACTAGAGAAAATGCAGAGAATAAGCGAGAGAAATTCCCCCCTTCACAGACATGACGTGTAAGTCATTGTGAAGATGAAATAATATAATGCATATGCCTTCAATAAACATTATTTTCATTTTTTTAAAATTTTCAAAATAATATTGTCTTCATTACCATAAATTGTTAGAAAAATCTATTAAACTTTCATGCCAGGAACTCTAAAGGGTCTGAGTTTATCCTATTCAAATGCCAGCAAGCTAGGCTGTCGTAGGTTCATAGTTACTGGCAGAAAGACCTGTGGCCCCTGGATCAGAGACAAAAGACAGTTTATTACTCACAGCAATAGGCTCATCTTGCTTCTTGTTCCTCAATTCTTAATTTCCACAGGGCATTGAGATGAAAGCAAAATCTTGCCTGCACATGCAGTGGAGGTTCACTATTGGAGAAGAACCCTGATATTAAAAGCCCCAATCTTCAATAGGCGTTGCTGGCAAATCTGCGGGGAGAGAAGAGACTATCTTTGTCACTTGAATGCAAGCAAATCCATTCTGCAGAGGAAAGGGAGATGTCTCCATCTTTACATGGGGCATTGTCTCCAAGGAAGGGAGACATTTCTGTTCTGCAATTTAAATAAAGGTGATCCAGAGGGAATCCCTGTTTTCCCAAAGTGATTTGTTGATACAATTATCTTTGAAAAGATAGCCTGAAACAAATTGGCTGCTAATACCTAGGTATGTAGAAACATGAGGGATTTATGAAAAATTATCTTCCAACACCATGTGTCCAAATACGTTATCCATTGAGTATAGCTCCTTTTATTTAATTTTTAAACACAATTTTTTATTTATTAACTGATATTTAATTGTATAAGAATGAACACGTAGTTGTCGTGTTTTAGCTCATAGATGAGACTTTCACCTTCTCTTTATATGGGGAAACTTCCTGAGAAAGGAGCTGCTGCATCTTCACTGCACCGAAAATTAACCAGTGTCATTGTTTTGTGCATGACAACTATAGGATCTTATTTTACTGGGGTGTAAGTTTGTGGTTTTCTTAGAGCAAGAACTTGGCTTCTATCTCTTTGATCTATGCTCTGTACAACAGGTTCTCTCCCTTTTGAGTTATCCTTGAACTTCCTGTTTCTTTGTATTAGGGAGACCAGTCAGCACATCCCCACAGAGGGAAACTACATATACTTTCATTATCTATAGGCTCTTCTGCCTACGACTGAATGGGCAAGTCAGGTGAGCCTTGAACTGTAGGTTGTTTTCAGTTTCAGTGTAAGGAAATAGATTCTACTTTAACCTAACCCTAATCTGTGTTTTGTGAATGGATTTTTACTAAAACATACATTTTAACTTCTAAAGGTAGAAGGAAAATCATTTTTTCTGCTTCCACATTTTCAGTATATCAATAGCAAGAAATTCCCAGGGTTAAAGCTAGGATAATTAGTAACCACGAAGGATTACAAAAGAGTACAATAGAGCCTAAGTAAGAACGCTTAAAGGTATTGGCCTCAGATTTGTTGAGTTCATAACCCTTGTTTCCTCTTTCAGTCATTGTTGCAAGCAATGATTTCATCAACTTATATATAGCTTCAAAATAAATACTTTCTTTCCACACTAAGGTGGGATCATTTATCAACTCCAAGAACACTGTCAAGAGAAAATAAGGAAATATAGCTGTAGTGATACTATTGATATCCTAGATGATGGCCCAAGATGTAGAACATAAGTTACGATGGAAAAAAAGGAACATGACTACAAAGACTCCCCCAATTTATGATATCTCAGTCACAGATGCCTTGAGAAATGACAGATAGTCGTTTGGGAAAACTATCAGACTACAGAAAAACTAAATAACAATGACAAAGAATTACAAGCTTCTCCTAAATACAAAAGGTGCAGAGAGTATCTAGAACACTTACATAGCAGGGAAATATGTATATTTATGCAATGCACCTGAAGACTTGTGATTTGCATATTATGTTTGTCTGATTTATTAATCCTAATGGGTGTTTATTAAGCACTTAGTGATAAAAAAACATTATTTGAGGTAAGAAGAGTACAAAGTATTATTATGCAAATATATACGACAAGGTGTACGAATTTTAGTTCTTACTGATTTTACTTCTGCAGTATTTCTTCTTGACGGTATCCTGTCTTTTCCATTTCCAGTGCTAGAAACCATTAGTCTTTTGGCCTCCATTTCAACTTAACTTCCAAAATGCTCCGAAAGTAATTTTCTCAAGCTGAGCATGGCATTCAAGGCCATCTATTAGTTCATCCCAATCTATCTTTTTAGTCTTATTTTTCAATACACATTCCATGTATCATACCTCAGTCACATCAAGGTTGTAATCTATCGGTTGAAATCTACTCATATTTCAAGGCCCAGAACATCTGTCACCTTTCCCATATATTTTTTTCTGAATATCTTCCCAATATTCATCTCTTCTTTCTTTAAGGCCTTCAAAACTTTATTTGTTTCTCTTTGTAGATAATAATTTGTATGATTATTGCCCACATTCAGTTAATCTTTTATTCTGCTACTATATTTAAGTCCTAGGAGGTCAGGAATAAACATGTTTGTTTACTTTATTAAACCTAGAACAACACTGTGTACAAAAATGTTCTGTTAAATTCCTTGTCAACAATTTAATTATCTAGATGCTAAGTATTTATTATGTAGAGTAATTACAACAATGGCATTTCTGGCTTCTAAAAGATAACTTGGTGCTAGACAGCTATGCCAGGAAGATCTGGAGAGAAAGTGTTATGGCTTCAATTTTGAAGGGTAGTATATTTGTAGTTTTCTGTTTCTATTCTTGAGTCCTTCCAATGGCATAAATCTGCTAATTCTGAATTGCTTATTGTAAGCAAATCTAAAAAAAATGGCTCTTCAAATTTATTTAAATGCGTAATCAGGAATTACAGCACATTCTAAAACAAATAAAATTTTTACTTTATATGTAAATTACAACTTGATTAGCAAGAATCTGCACAAATACGCATGAAAATGCTGAGCTTCATATGGTGTATATGAAGGGCATTTGATATTCCCAGTTCAGAGTAATATAGGAGTATCTGAAACAACTCTTCTCTATTGCCATGTATTTTCTACGAGACATTCCAGAGGACCTGGCATTTATCCTTTTATGACAAAAAAAACAAATCCAGCCCCTCCAGTAATATCATATTTTGAAGGGATAAGCTAGGCTCAGGTGAACTTAAATATCAATGAGAATATAATAATACTATGAAAGTCATAACTGAGAAAATATTCATTTCAGCAGTCTCAGATAACTATTTTCTGTGTTCTGTTTTTATTTGTTAATATCTGACCATAAACTGCCAAAGCTAAAAAGGGGCTCTAGAAATGATCTAGTACAAACTTGTCATTTTGCAGTAAAGAAAACTTGTGATTCAGTGAGTTAGAGTGATTTACTGAAGGTCACACCAATAATTAATGATGAAATAATATTAAACCTTAGTTCTCCTGACTCTTAGTTCAATGTGTATTTTGTTTTCCACAAATACTAAATTTTATTACTTTCCCCACAGTATTGTACATGCTAGACAGACCATAAATACTTGTTATATTAAATTTTTGTAACATTAAATTGTTTGCTTTTGTTCATTTATTCTCTTCAATCACTTGTTCACTTAAATATCAGCTTTGTGCTTCTAATCCATGTAAATATTTGTCATTCAGTCCCAATATCCATCACCTACTTGCATTCACAGAAGAGGTAAGAGTAAATATCCATTAATTTTTTTTAAATGTCATTGAGAAACACAAAGAATAAAAAGGCATTAGGGATATTCCTTGATAAACTCATTTACTGAGATACAGATCAGAGAATTGTGGATGAGACTACAAGATCAAGAGAAATTGAGTTGTGCTGTAATAGAAATAGATGGCTCCTGAATCTGAAAGATTGATAGCAAGAAAATCTTGCTAAGGAAAGAAAACATATGAAAACGAACAACCTTAAAACCGGTAACTGGCACACGCAATGTTGTTCTAAGATAATATGTCAATCTAACAACAGACTGTGATAGCCTTCAATATCGCTAGGTTCTTAAAGGGAAATTTAGGGAATTCTGAATTTTTTCCCACAAGAAAAGCCACCTGTCTGAGTTCATGATCATTTTCCATTTGTAAGAGTACAAATTATTTTATGAGACATGAGCAGATGTTCAGTCATCAAGGCAAAAATCTGTTCCACTAAAGGAAAGCTTTTAGAATTCTCAGAAAATAATTTCCTAGCATAATCAAATCTGGTTATCATTTCATAGGCTCAATTCTATATAACAGTGAGAGTCATAAAGAATCTACATCATGAAACCACATATAGCATAAACATATGTAGTGTGTTGAATGTTGTTCCCCAAAGTGATATAGCCAAGTCCTAACCCCCATTACCTGTGAATGTGACCTTAATTGAAAATAGAGACTTGTAGATGAATTAAGTCAAGGATCTTGAAATCATATCATCCTAGATGTTGAGTTTGCCCTCCATAGAATTACCAGTGCCCTTATAAGGGAAAGGAGAGTGAGAATTGAGACACAGAGACACAAATGAGGGAAAGCCATGTGAAGATAGAGGAAGTTATGGAGGTATGGAGGTGCAAGCTAAGGAATGCCAAGGATTGCTAGGAGAGAGGCATGGAACAGTTTCTCCTTCAGAACTTCCAGAAGGAACCACCCCTCCTAACACCTTGATTTTGGACTTCTGACCCTCACATCTGTCGGAGAATAAATTTCTGTGTTTTTAAGCCATTTTGATTGTAATTTGGTAGAGCAGTGCTGGGAAACATAATCTCATTTTTAAGATAACTGATAGTTGTTTTGAAAAAAAAAAGAAAATGAAAGTTTAATCTTTTCAAAATATTTATACATGCTAATTTCTGAGTAACTCATTCTAACCAGTGTGTGGGAAGTTGTAGTATTAAGTAGTGGTGTATATCAGGAATGCTTTCTGGTAACCATTTTAATGGACACAATTCACATCATGGTTCCAAATAATGTCCTTACCAACACCCAAGTCTACAGATTATAATATTCTATATTTTGAGTTTATGTCTTTTTGTTCTTGTTGCTTTTGTTTTCATTCTTAAGAGAAAAGATTGGTAAAACTGCTAACTAACCACAAATAGAGACTCCCAGGTTCAGCAAGAGTGAAAAGCTCTAACTATTGTATTAATATGGACGTGATCCTCTTCTTTGGCAAGGAACAAAGAATCATTGATATCTGACACTTGCCTTTGTATGGTCAGAACAATGAATGACAGTGTCACCAAGATAAAAGGGAAGGGCCAAGCCTGGAACGTCCTGACCAAAGTTTTGAACACTGGATCTCTATCGTGGCTAGTTTGGAGGACAACACAACAAAAGGTTGTACATTAATGTCATTTATGCTGTCTGTCAGGTTCCTATCAAGAAATACATGGGAGAAATGATAATTTAATGTGGAAGAGGTGTAGGCAGGGTGAAGCAAACAAACTTAGATGGTGAGGTACATAGAGGCAAGCTCTAACAATCAACCATAGCCACTTTTAAAGCTGAAGGGAGCAGGGAAGCAAGAATTACCAAAGGGCAGTGAGAGCTGGCACCAAGGAGGAGAGACTGCTTCTAATCCCTGCAAATATTTGTCTCTGGGGGAGATACAGATATGGAGGAACACCAGCTAAAGTATGGTGGAAATGGGCAAGAGGTATTCTGTTTTCTCCTCAGGTCACATGATCTCCTCCCAGAGCCTCCCAGTGTCTGTACTCTTAGTAGACATGAAGCAAGAGAGCCTCGGTGATGCAATCTATGTGGGTCAGATTCCCAGAATATGAAGCAGTGCAGAAAAGGCCCAGGAATTGACCTGAGGAGTGGCAAATGGAGAATTACCAACACATTTTTCTTTCCTCCAGTATTTGTCATATAAAGACTATGAAGAGGTTGGGAAGCAATGTAAAGGTCATCTAGTTTAAACCCCTTGTATTTAATAGTAAGCACTGGTTAGGTGAATATGAAACTTAGAGCACTGTACTTAAATGAATTGCTTATTACCCATAGTCAACTAGCGGTTATAAAGTAAGGAAATGTTACCTGTAGATTACTGTATCTTTTCCAGGCCATTCCCACACATCATATTATTTAATTCTGATATAGGTTATTCAGTATTTTCACAGATCCCATATTCAGATGTCCAAAAATGTAATTGCCTTTACTATTCTAAAACTTCAACATTAAGGTCTCATTCTAGATACCTAAATTATAATCATTTCAGGCTTAAACTCATTATACAAACTTAGCAGATATTCTCCCCATATCATTATCATCTCTATCATGTGTAAGTGGTGAATATACATAACGTAAAACTTATCACTTTAAGCACTTCAAAGTGTACAATTATTTGGTATTTAGTATATTCACAGTATTGTATACCTATCAACACTATCTAGTTCCAGAATATTTTCATTACCCCAATTCCAACCAGCTCATGTTCACTGTAGTATGAATAGTACCTCTGCATCAGAAGCTCAGGAAATATTCAATATGCACATGAAGTTTCTTAATCAGTGGCAGATTGGAGCTATAAATTAATGTCTATCTAATTCAGAAACCCACTACTTACCTCCCCAAAATGGCCCTAGCTCTCAAGGGTACCTCTACTTGTCTTAATTAACATGTCACTTTTGAATTGATAAATGTTAGATTACTGGGTTTCGATACACACACACACACACACACACACACACACACACACCTTTGATGCGACATAGAAAAGATTCTGTGGCTTTTTACCTAAAGACAATGCAGTTTGGTAAAGATGAGAGAAATATCTTACACTTATGAATATTCTCATTGTTAACATTCCAGCAACCATTGCAGTAGAATTTTAAGCTACACCAGACAGAGACTTTCGTAGCTGACTTCTTTTGATTCACCAGATCATTGAACATTCTCCCTTCTAAATGAAGTCAGTGCCTAGAAAGCTACATTGAAGTTGCCCCAGACAATTTTGAGTTCACAAAGTGAGTCTGCACTTACCAAGAGTCTCTTGTGTCTGTCTCCAAATGTGTTGTATTTGTTAGTGAATCCATGTGGTGCTTACACTGATTAAATATGAATACAGACAGAAAAAGAGCTGTGGTTTTTATGCAAACTAACTTACATGATTTTGACTTCATGAAGGTAAGCCACTAAAACAAAATTGCTATCAGAATAGATGTGGTAAGTATAATACAAGAGATTGAGAAAAAAAGTCATAAAGTCTACAAACATTTTGTACTGGGATTTGTTTACAAGTTTTTAAAAATTTTCACTTCACTTTAACAGAGCCATACTAGAAATTGTAGAAGATATATTAATGGTGTGGACGCTTTGGCAGGAAAGGTTATATAAATCTCTACTAGCAAATTCATTCAAGGAAGAAGCCCTGGCGTACATCAACTGATTACATAATAAGTATACATTTTTTTCATGTGTTACGGTACAAAAAAGTTTAAGGTATATATATATATATATATATATATATATATATATATATATACACATATATACTTTTTTACGTTTAAGGTATATATATATATATATATAATGTTTAAGGTGTGTGTGTGTGTATATATATATATATATATATATATAATTTTTTATCGTTCTTGATTTCAACTAATTTTTCTAATAACTTACCAACTATTGGTTCTGATCTTATAAGGTGAAAAATCTTCTACTGTACATAGCTGAAAATGCCTAGCCACTGGAAATGCATTTTACTTGGAACAGTGCTGAGCACTTTCTCCATGTTTCTATGGGGCCTGTTCGCTATTTTAATTTATGATGTAGAAGTTCCCAAAGAGGTTATGTTAACACTCAAATTTTATCTGTGATTTGTGATATGACTTCTAAATAATAATATTAATGATAATGATAACAAGCTATTATTATTTATAAAAATAAAACAATTTAAAGCAGTCTGAATATGAAAAAACTTAAGTAATTACAGGAAAGAAGTGTGATACAATCCATTCAGCTTGCAAAAATGGTTTCAGCCAACCTTGTAGAGGGCAGTGAAGGTGTTTTCAGTCTCTGCAGTCAAAGATTGTTCTGTGATATATGTGTATGGGTTTGATCCCAGGATTCTAGTTCAAATAATTTGGTCCTTTTGTTCCTCTTTGGGTATCTCCCTTTCAAATTTCCAAAGAAGAGAAGATTTAGTTGGTTGGTTACGCTGTCTCCTCCCTCCCCCTTCCCTCCTTCCCGCCTTCCTTCTTTCCTTCCTTCCTTCCTTCCTTCCTTCCTTCCTTCCTTCCTTCCTTCCTTCCTTCCTTCCTTCCTTCCTTCCTCCCTTCCTTCCTTCCTTCCTAATTTCAACAAATATTTTTGATGCACCTACTATGTTCAAGCTACTTTCCAGGTTCTGTTGAATCAAACAGTCTGACTCTAGCTTCTGAAATTTTATATCTTGGTAAGGAAACAGAGACAGTAAGTACATAAATAATTATACAGATATTAATGAACTATAATCACAGTAATTGATATGAGGGAGAAGTGCATAGTATTATAAAATGAATAAGAGAAACCTAATTAAACTTCTCTTTGGCAGTAGGGAGGACTTCATTGGTGAAAGTGACATAAAAGTGAAACCTGAGAGATGATTTAAGTGAGCCAGGAGAAAAGGAGGAGTGGGGAGGGTGTTCAGGGCGGATGTAATAGTTTTCGTAAGGGTCTTTGTGGAGTGTAGTTTGGCTGGGGAAGAAATCAAGGATCAGAATTCTTGTAATTTTAGATAAGGGCATTGCAAAATGAGGCCTAGGAGAAAGCTCCATTTCACTGCATTAGCTAAAAATGCAGATCACTGAGACCCACTCATGACCTCCTAATTGAGACCATCTGGAAACAGAATATGGTAACCTCCTTTCAAGCAAATACCCCAGTAGTTCTTATGGACTAGACAAGTAGTTTGGGATTTGCTGAATTAGACCAATTTACTTTCCAAATTTATTACTATATCAAGTTGTAGAAATGACCACACAATATTAAGCTTTATAATCAGATTCAATTCTGGAACCATTTAACCCTTTCCCTTTCTTTCTTTTATTCTCTTTTTCTTTTTTCTTTTCCTCCAAGACAATAATAAAGAATGATATCTAAGGAAGGTAGTGGAAAGTCTCTGTTTACTTTTTAACGGCTGTATTATTTCTCCTCATAAACTATCAAAGGACAAGGTAGGAGCATCTCTTTCTCTCATGTTACACATCAGAAGTGGCGGTGCAGAGAGCTTAATTAACTTTCTGGGAATCGGAGTTTGACGAAAGTAGTGCAAAGGTCTTCTGACTCCTGTGTCCACTCTCTGGACACCTAAATCCCCCATGTGCCTTTATCTCATCTGGGAGTTATTAATATTTGTGGTTTTTTGTTTTTTGTTTTTTGTTTTTTTTTACCCAAGTGGCACTTTTCACAGGAAATAGGTCTATACTTAAAGAAAAAAGAAAACAATAGGAAATGCTAAATGTTGAACTTTTCACAGGTGATGTTTTCTGAAATTGATGTCAAGAGTAAAATAGCTTTTGGCAGCTACAACTGTTGGGATGTCATTTTAACAACTATTGCCTATGAGTTCTTTGTGGATTAAAGGTTTCACATAAATTGGGGAAATTTGGCTGCCTGCTCTCCCTTCTGACCTCCCCCTGGCATTATTTTTACATAGCTACATAAAACAGTTGGTCCCCAGATCTGCCAAGCTCTTTTTCACCTAAAAATGTTATAATTATAATGATCAAAGAAGAAAGGCTTCAAATAGAGGAGGCATAAGGCTCCTGTTCATGAGGGCTGTTCTCACTTATTAACAAGCATTGCAATTACAGCAATCACCCAACTGAGCATGGGTGAGTTTAATCAATTGTGAGCTGGGACTAACCTTATCTCTAGAGATTGTTCAAACATATCAGGCTCAGCTGTATGTGGGGATAGGGCATGGTGAAGTTTTGCCCAGAGATTTGCTAATGAATTTCAAAATCAGCAGCTAGATGATATGATGGTGTTATGGACTGCATGCTTGTGCCCCCTCCCCCATTGGTGTGTTGAAATCCTAACCCCCAATGTGATAATACAGGCATACCTCGGAGATATTGCAGGTTTAGTTCTAGACCACTGCACTAGTAAAATGAGTACCACAATAAATCAAGTCGTAATCTTTTTGCTGGTGGAGGGTCTTGCCTTTCAGTTGGTAAAAGATGTCACATCTGTGACACACAATAAAGGAAGCTCAATGAAAACAAGGTTGCCTATATTAGGAGGTAATTAGGTAATGAGGGTGGAGCCCTGATGAATGGAATTGGTGCCCTGAGTAGAAGAGACGCCAGAGAGCGTGCTTCCTTTCTATTCTCTCCACCATGTGAGGACACAATGTGTCGTGGGGTGACAGGTAGGGTCTCTGCTCCCGCTCCCCACACAAGAACACAGGATATGGCTAGGCCAAAAAGGAACACCCACGGAGCCATAGATACGGGAGTCATGCCACTATATTCTCGCTGGTGGCTGGGTTGGAGACACAGGAAGCAGGAGCCGCACAATTCTCAGCCCTCACTGCGCCTCTTGCAGGCTCAGCCACCATCTTCTTGCTAGCCACCATTTTTTCTGCTAGCCTAGACACAGCAGTTATATTAGTGGCCAGTGGCTCACTGGTTACAGCTGATGGCCAACTAGCCACAGCTGATGGCCATCCAATCACAGTTGATGGCCATTTACTACCTGAGCCAGCAGCTTTCTATGTGAGGCCGAGAGCCTGGAAACTGCTTTCTGGGGCTCTGTCCCCACACAATGATAAGATGACCATCTGTAAACCAGGAAGAGGGCCTGCACCGGACACCGGATCTGAAAGCACCTAGATCTTGACTTCTCAGCCTCCAGAACTGTGAGAAATAAATGTTGTTAAGTGACCCAGTCAATGCTAATTTGTTATAGCAGCCTGAGCTGACCAAGACAGATGGAGCTGACTAAGACAGAAGGAACTCACTTTAGGGAAGGGGAATAATTAACAAATAACTACACTGACGTTTAACAGAGAAACCTCATATGACAGACAAACTCTTGGTGATCCCCAGGATCCCCATCTTCTGGTATTCATGCCCTGTGTATTTGCATCCTATTGAGTGTATGTTGGACCCATGACCCTCTTCTAAGCATACAGCAAAGGTGATGGGATGCATGTATGTGATTACATCACATAAAACTGAAATGCTCCTCTTGAAAAGAGAACTTCCCTCCCTTGCTGGCTTTGCAAAAGCAAGCTTCCATGTTGTGGGCTGCCATATGGAGAAGGCCAGATGGCCAGGATCTGAGGGCTACCTTCAACCTACAGTCAGTAAGAAAAGGAAGCCCTCCATCCAGCAACTTGCAAGGACCTGAATTCTGCCAGCAATCGAGTGAATTAGTAGGTTCATCTCCAGTGGAGGCTCAGATGAAACCTTAGCCACGGCCAACAGCTTGATTGTAACCCTAGGAGACCCTAAGCTGAGGACTCAGGTAAATCATTTATGGACTTCTAATCCCTGTGAAATGACAATTATGTGTTGTTTTAAGCAACTTAGTTTGTGGCAATTTTGCTATGCAGCAATATATAACTGATGCACCTTAGCAAACTGTTAATTGGTGTACAAAAATGATTCCTTAACAGAGGTCTCGGCAAGGAGTCCGTTCTCTGCAATGGGATAGCTGAGTCCCAAGACGGATAATCAAGCATTAAGAGAGAGGATCGTTAAACATATTTGAGGGTCAACTTCCTCTTTTCAATATGTGGGAGGTTTGAATAGTTACTACTAAACCAAAGGGGTTACCATCTATTTTTCAAAAATCTTTGTCACTGTCCTATTAAATGGGTTCCTTCTAGAAAAAAAAAAAAAATGTTCATAACCTGGCCTCTGCTTGTCTCATAGTCTAATTACTGAAATTTTTCTTTTTAAATTACTACAAACCAAACTCTTTTACCTCCACTCCTCTACTCATGTGTTCATGGTCATCGGCTAATCTATGAGCTACTCACCCTCCCTCCTCATTTGATCTTCCACCAGCTATTTATCGTCTTAATTTTCTCTTTAACTTTTTGTTTTCCCTCTTATTCATTCTTTAGGTCTCAGCTTAAACATCCCTTATTCTAAGGAGCTTTCTCCCTAACTCGAGCTTTGGTTTCTTCACTGCACTGCAGTAAGCATTTAACCTGCCAGAGTATGCTTGTGAAATCTCCTTTTCATTATCCTGTCTCCTTCACTAGAGTGCAAGTTGAATACAGAAGGTAGTGTCTTAGTCACCTATTTATCTCCTCTTGTTTAGCCTCTGGCTGGGTGCAAAAGTGCATGCTCACTAATTTTATTTTAAATAATGTCATAGTGAAAAGAGCAGACGCATTGGAGTCAGATAAATATATATTCAAATTTCAGTTCACTGCGTGACCTTGAGTAAATGACTGAATCTGTATTAGCCTTGATTTCCTCAGCTGGCAAAATGAAGATAAACAGCTGCTGTTACTTCAGTGAGTCACTCAAATAATCATTTTTCCAGTAAATACTTATGTAGCTTTTATATTGTGTCAAACATGGCTCTAGGGTTGGGGATATAGGAATATGAAGAAGAATCAAAATCACTGCCTCCAGAAACATTAAAAATTTTAGAAACAGGATAGATGAAACATACAGTATGTTAGGTAGTGATAAGGGCTAAGGAGAAAAATTAATTACAGGAGAGGAATAGGAAGAATTGGGTCGATTACAATCTTAGATAAGGTAGCAAGGGAAGACCTCACTTAGAATGTGACATTTGTGTAAAAGCATGAAGGAAGTGCTACAGTAAGATACGCCAATAACTAGGGGAATATCATTCCTGACAGAGAGGGTAGGATAGTAGAGACTAATTTGCTGCCATAATCTACTGCACAGTACCTGGCACATACGAGGTCGGACAATGAAGTTCTCGAACTCATCCTAGAAAAGTGCTATTAATACATATTTCATTGCTGAATATCACTAGGGTCAACTTCTAAGTGCTCCTCTTGGGAAGCTATGCACTGATGCCAGCACCTAGTCCACCCTTCAAAGCAATTTTGGAACTCTTTCTCTCGCATGGCCATCAGAGCTGTCGTCATATTACCCTTGATGTCCTCAAAGTCATCAAAATGTCTTCCTTTCAATAGTTCCTTTATCTTTGAGTAAAGAAAGAAGTCATTGGGGGCCAGATTAGGTGAGTAGGGAAGGTGTTCCAATACAGTTATTTGTTTACTGGCTAAAAACTCCCTCACAGACAGTGCTGTGTGAGCTGGTGCCTTATTGTGATGTAAAAGCCATGAATTGTTGGTGAAAAGTTCAGGTCTTTTTCATCTTAACTTATTCACACAGGCTTTTCAGCACTTACAAATGGTAAACTTGGTTAACTCTTCATCCATTTGATACAAACTCATAATGAATAATTTCTCTGATATCAATGAAGGTTAGCAACATCCCTATAACAAGTTCACAAACTTAATTGTCAGACCTCATAGAAGTTCTCAGAAAATGTTTATAATTGCTTCATACCTATTTTTTCCTCCACATTGGCATTTTTTCCATTCATTCTACATACTTGTTAATTTCAGGGTTCACTATTTGTCCTTGAAAAATACCTAAATCTCATAGGCTACTATCAGACTTGATCTATGACATATGCTGTGAACAAGTCTATCTCTTTTGACTTCTCCAAATGAAAAGAGGGAAATTGACTCGAGGTGGCAGGTAGGCACTCATGCTGTTTTATTTTTCCAGGTAGAATGACAGAACGTCAGTGTCATCAGGCATTTCCATAAGGAAATCTTGAAGATGCTGAAACTCTTCATTGTGAGGGTGCATGATGACCACTCATGGAGGCAGTCCATCTGCAGCATTTTGAAGCACAGCTCACAAAAGATTTACTCTTCAATCTTTTATCATTTAACCTAATTTTGACTCTGAGTCTCATACCCATGAATATGTAGAGAATTCAACCTTAGGCATTCTTGGAGCTCCAGCCTTGGAGAAGCCCATTTATTGCCCCAGTTCACATGGGTCTTTAGATCTACTGGATCTACTGCTTCTGTGTCACTCACGGGGCACAGTGAGGCTGGAAATCTCAGTGCCCAGGATTTGGTCTCCCAGAGTCAAATCACACAACCCTCCAGACGAAGGTTGGGTCTCCTTGCGGCCGCTGCCCTGGAATGCTGTTTATCAGTGTTCCACTCTCTGCTTCCCTGCATGTCTGTGTTTTTCCTTAAACATCTCAGTGCATGTTCTTCATAATGGGCTTGGCTTTTAGAAACAACAGCCAGGGAGGAATATGTCTTGTACTTAATGTGACTTTTCCTACCATTCACATATCTCATACTCTGAAGCAAGTTAGTAAGTAGATAACAAACTACTTGAAGAGGAAAGGGAAGTGGTGAGATATGAGGAGAAATATATAAATCAATATTCCAAATTTGTCAAACCAAATCTGGATTATAATATCTCCAGGAGTATTTATATTTAATGGAAATCAGTCTAAATCGAAATTCATATGTGCTATCAGTGATAAGTTGCATCAGTGCTTTCCCCTTCATCGCAGTATGATTTATTTTGTGTGTGTGTGCAGCAATGCACTTCATAACTATTCTTAGAAATGCCTGCAGAAAACTCCTTATTCATTTAAATATTATATTGAATATCAAATAATAAATGCACGGGCAAACAAAATTATCTCTGTGCATCATCAACTTCAATTCCTTTTGGATCGATAAATCACAGTTTGAAAAAATATGAAATAATTACGATCTATTCATCTTCTTTTATAGTAAGTTGTGTTTTGGGTTTCCGCTAGGAACTCGAGCAGAACACGGTTTACAGTCTGACCCTAAATCAAAAGTTAATAGATGACTCTCTGAGACTGTAGCTAGCAAATACTTTTGAAGCTGGGTGCAGTGATATTTGCCTACATCCACTGATGGGACTTTAGCCTACACAACAAAGGCACTTCCCAAATGTGGTTGGTCTAATATGCTTAAAAATCACAATAGCTCTAGTAAATTCAGAGAAGGTGGGGGAGGTAAGAAAGGATATTACAAGTTATTTTGTTTTTCAAGTTTTGTTAGATCTCATCAGCTTTGTGCTGGGCAGGTGGTGGTGGTGAATAGATCTTTTGTTTTCTAGTGTTTGAGTACGTACTTACTGCATAAGGTTAAGTACTAGTATTAATATTACTATGATTTCACAGTAATTACTAGTAATATTCTAGACTTTCATATATGTACTTTGTTTAACACTTACATTAATAAAGCAACCTATTGTTCCTTTTTTTTTTTTTTTTCTGACAAGTGAACTGATGTTCAGACAGCTAAAATAACTCGGATATTTTACACAACAAAGACACAGCATAGCACAAAGTCATGGAACTGGAATTTGAATACTTCTTTCTTGGACTTCAACTTTGTATTCTAAGCCTGTAAGCTGTAATGATTCTCTATAAGCAGAGTGCTTTCTGACAGGTGATGGAAGACTAGTGAAAATATCCATACATAGAGGTCAAATTTCTTATGATATACAGAAAATGTGATATACTCATTTTTTTCCCCTTGAGAAATATACATTTTTTTTTTAGACATTCTATATGATTACCTGTTACAGTAAAAACTAATTATTGTAGGTAGGGACTCTTTCAAAGTAGCCTGGTGATTAGATTCATAAGCTTTCTGAGTAGAAAGATGCCACTCCAGAATGGCAATATTTCAAAAGTCATATAAATGGATTAATTTAGTAAGCATTTATTGAAACGAAATCCCAGATACTATGCTGTGTCATGAATACAAAAAAGAACAGCATGCTCCTTAGTCTTCATATGCTTTCTATCTAGTGAGAAAATGTGTATGGATGTAGAAAATAGTAAAATTCCTGATACAGAATAGACTTTCATTCAATGATACGTATTGAATTTAAATGCCTTAATACATTCATGGTAGTACATATGGGTGAGTGATTAATTCTGCCTAGGTAGGATGATGTGGGAGATTTAGGATTCCCTAAAAAAGGTGATATTTGATCTACAGTTGGAAAGGTAAGACAATATTCACTAGAAAAGGACTAATGGGAGAGGCATTCCAGAAAGATAGAAGGGTGTTTCGAAGATACAGTACATGATTTATTCAGGGGCATCCTATGGTAACGCTGCTTATAAAAAGTGGAAGCATGAGAAATGACAGTGGGAAGTTTGATGGGAAAAGATGTTGAACTTGTTTTTTCGTTTGTTTGTTTGTTTTAAACCTCAACTTCCTTCAACGTTATAAATTCTCTGGTATGACATTCTGTTAACTTATCAGAATCTCACCCAGATAACATACAACTATTTTATTAAGTTGGTTTATTCCAGCAACTTGGATTACCCAAAGATAAGGATCTTCTGATTTGCTTCAAATATAACCTGCAGAGTTTTCAAATACTTTAAATGTATGATTTTACTACACTTACAATGTCCTTATTATAATTGTTTGCATCTCAATTTGGTACTTTCTATTGACACCTATGGCTATATCAAAATTATCAGCATGCCAATTTGAAACACAGAATGGAAGTTCAGTAAATATGGATAAAAAAGAAGGTAAGCAAGGTGGTAAGGTTCTTTGTAATAACCTTCTACAAGAAGGTGCATTTAAATCAGTTAATTTCATGGCATTCATAAAATGTTTGCAAAGGAAAATGAATTCTCTGGAGGGATACAGCTGGACTCATTTTTTAAACTTTAATATTTTTCATTTTTCTTTGTAACTAGTTCTGACAATTCAGGAATAGTTCTATACACTTTCTCCTACTCTCTAACCATCTTTTAACCATATTAAAATGCATTGCCTCTTAACACTATTTAGGATTGGTGGGGGGAAAACATGAACAGAAAAGAAAATGAGTTCAACTCTCTTTTTCAAACTTAAACTTTTCTACTTAATCTTAAAACAGAAAAGGATTTTCTAATTACATGTGTGCAAGCGAGCAGTAGTTTGTTTTTCACTCCTAGCAGATCAGGTTGTACATATTCTTTGTGGAAAAATGGAAAAAGAAATATCAACATGTAGATAAATAGTTATATTGGATACATTACAGCAAAATAATCTCTGATCGGAAATAACGTATCCTTTACAAAGAGTGCATGGAACACTACTATTAGTTTTAATGTGATATTCTGAAAACAGATATCTTTAAAAAATATATTTAAATAAGTTATATTTACAGTATATCATATTATATTATATTATATTATATTATATTATATTATATTATATATATTTAATGTACCACTTACCATGTAACATTTTTTTTCTTATTTAAAAGAACATCATTGTGATATAATAATATACATGTTAAATGTATATTGATACATTTTGACATATAAATACACCTGTAAAATGTGTGCGCCTTTGTTATTCCTCCAATCTGTTCATCCTTGTCTTCCCAATTGCCAGTAATCTGTTTACTGTCACTGTAGATGAGTTTGTAGTTTTTAGAACTTTATATAAATATAATATTAAACAATGTAATCTTTTACTTTTTGGAGAGGTGTCTGGCTTCTTTCCCTCAACAAAATTGTTTATACACACATTCATCTAAGGCAGGGGTGTCCAAACTGCGGCCCGCGGGCCAACTGCGGTCCATGATCCATTGTTAAGTGGCCCGCAGCAAATTCCAAAAATATATTTAGTTTACTTAAATAAACCAGGTGAGGCAATACGTACTTCACCTCGAGTGAGTGGCCCGGCTGTTTGTGTATTTTACCGCATATGGCCCTTGGTGAAAAACGTTGAAAAAAGTTTGGACACACCTGATCTAAGGCATTGCATGTATCAATGGCTTATTCCATTTTGTTGCTGACTAGTATGCTATTGTGTAGGCATACTGAAATTTGTTTGTCCATTTACCTGTTAATGGGTTTGTATTAGATTATTAGAGTGGTCAAAACAAAATACTGAAGACTGGGTATATGAAACTATGGAATCTTATTTTTTCACTGTTCTGGATGCTAGAAGTTAGAGATCAAGGTATCACCAGAGTTCTTTTTTCTTCCAAGGGTTCTCTCCTTGGCTTGCATACGGCCATTTTCTCCTTGTGTCTTCACATGGCTTCTCCTTTGTTTTAGTCTGTATCATAATCATCTCTTCTAATACGAACACCAGTCATACTCGATTAAAACCCACCCCAGTGACCTCCACTTAACTTTATTACCTCTTTAAAGACCCTATCTCGAAAAGCAATCACATTTTAAGGTACTGGCAGTTAAGACTTCCACATAGGAATTTTGGAGGGACTCAGCCTATCATAGGTTTCTCTCTACTTTTTTGGCTATAAACATATGTACATATGCCTTCATTTCTCTCAGGTAAATATCTGGAAATGTAATGTCTGGGTCCTATGGTAAGTGAAAATTTTAAAAATAGCTAACAAATTTCCATTTGTATGATTTTACAGTCCCACAATCAGTGTATGAAAGTTCCTGTTTTAGTATATCCTCATCACTTGGTGTTACTAGCCTCGTTAATTCTTAATTGCAAACAGTCTCATTGTGGTTTTAATTTGCATTTCCCTAATGGGTAATGAAGTTGAACTTCATTTTCTGTTGTTATTCATCATTCATATATCATAATTGGTAAAGTATTCAAACTGTATGCCCCTTTTAAACTGGGTTGTGTGTTGTCTTATTTTTGAGTTGTTAGGGTTCTTTATATATTTTGGATGTAAATATTATATGATCAAATATGTTCTCTCTGTGACATGTCGTTTTTTTAAATGATGCCTTTCTAATTGCTGAAGTTCTTAGTTTTGTTAAAGTCCAGTTTAATAATATTTTTTTTCCTTTTACACCTTGTGATTTTGGAGTTGTAGTTAAGAAATCTTTGCTGAATTCAAGTTCACAAGATTGTCTATTACCTCTTTTTCTAGAAGTTTCATAGTTTTGATTTTTGTTTCAATTAAAGTTTATTGTACACCTGAAATCTATGTTACTTTATTAACATAGTTTTGACTTTTTAGTTTAGGTCTAAGATCTATTTTGAGAATTATTTATGACACTTTATTGTGTATATCAATATCCAGTTGTTACAGTGCTATTTAGTTGTACCATTATGTTTTTTCCACTGAATTGCCTTTATAACTTTGTCAAAAATTAGTGGACCATGCATGTGTGTCTGAACTCTATATTTTGTTTCATTGATCTGTGGGTCTATCATGAAGCCACAACTACACTGTCTTAGTTATTGTCATTTAATAATACTAATAATAACTACCTCGAAGACAGGTGGGGTTAGTCTTTCAGCTTTGTTCTTATTCTTTCAGAGATATTTTGGCTTTTCTAAGTCATTACCATTCCATGTGAGTTTGAGGATTAACTGACCAATATCTACAAAAATTTTCTGCTGGGGTTTTGGGAATTTATTGATTTTATTGATCACTTCTGAGATAATTGATATTTTAACAATACTGAGTCTTTGAACTATGGACAGGGCATAACTTTCCAATAATGTAGCACTTCTTTATTTTTGCTCAACAATCTCTTAGAGTATTCAGACAACAGGCTTTGCAAATCTTTGCCAGATCTATACCTAACATTTCATATTCTTTGGTATCATTGTGAATGGTATTAATTTTATTTTTAATTTTGTTTGTATGTTGATTTGTACCCTGCAAACTTATAAATAACATATGAGCTCTAGCAGCATTTTTGTAGAATACATTGAATTTTGTACACTGATGAAAATGTTATATGTAAATAAATTTTTTATTTATTTCTCTGTAACTAGGATGTCTTTTCCCTGCTTCATTGATGTCTGTAGAATCTGTTGTGATGTCATCTCTGTCAATCCTGATATTAATATATATGTACATTTATAATTTATATGTTATATATGTGTGTGTGTGTGTATGTATATATATATATATATATATATATATATATATACATATATAGTATGATCAAACAATATGGTAATGTTTAAATTAAAAAAATCATTACAGTAAAAGACACTTTACCATTAATCCCCCTCAAAATATTCCCTCTTGCTTCAGACAAACTTATCTTATCGTTCTTGCCACTTTCTGAAGCAGTTCTTGAAGTCCTATTTTGTGAGTATCTTTAGTTGCACTGTTGTGGCTGCCTTGATGTCCTGAATTAAAACCAGAAGTCACGGAGTGCCAGATCCGGTGAATGAGGGGGATGAGGACACACTGTAATATTTTTATTTGACAGAAATTGCCATATACCAGAAGCAATGTGTGACATGGAGTGTGGTCATGATGGAGGATGATTTACGGCACACTTTAAAACACATCTTCTCTCAGCCGTAGCTCATATCCTACTGACTGTACCAAACAAGTTGATATTTGTCACACATTGTTACTAAGTTTCAAAACATTGCTTCCCATAATGAAGATCCCTGCCTTTCCATTGGATGGCACTTGGGAGCAGCATTCACTGTATCTTTTGATCACAACGGAAAGGTCCCATGTCACACATCGCTTCTTGTATGGAAATTTCTGTCAAATAAAAATATCATGGTGTGTCTTCATCTACCTTATTCAACATATCTGGCACCGTGTGACTTCTGGCTCTTCCCCAAAGTCAAAATGACCATGAAAGGTAAACATTTTGAATCGATTCAGGACATCGAGGCAGCCATGACAGCACAACTGAAAACACTCACGAAAGAAGACTTCCAGAACTGCTTTAGAAAGTGGATAAAAAAATGGGATAAGTGTGTTTGAAGCAAGGGGGTGGGGGGCTATTTTGAGGGAAGTTAATGGTAATGTGTCTTTTACTATAATAATTTTTGTTTTTTATTTAAACATTACTCTATTGTTTGATCACACCATATATATATATATATATATATACACACACACATATTTTATTTTCTCTTTTTTCCTGATTAGTCTGGGTAAAGGTTTGTCAATTTGCATAATATTCTTGACAAAGTAGCTTTGGTTTCATTGATATTTGTCTATGTAATTGTTTCCAACTCCAGTCTATATTATTTTGTTTATTCTGACTCCTTTCATTTTTTAATAGACTTCATTTTTTTAGAGAGGTTTTACATTCACAGCAAAACTGAGCAGAAATTATAGAGGTCTCATAGATCCCATTCCCCCACACATGTATAGCCTGCTATTAACCTGTGGCTTAGGAGTCGTACATTAATTACAATTGGTGGACTTACAAGGACTCATTACAGTGTTTCCCCAAAAATAAGACCTAGCAGGACAGTCAGCTCTAATGCATCTTTTGGAGCAAAATTTTATATAAGACCCAGTCTTATTTTAATATAATATAGGACTGGGACTAATATAATATAATATAATATAATATAATATAATATAATATAATATAATACTGGGTCTTATTTTCAGGGAAACACGGTATTATCACCGAAAGGCCACTGTTTCCATTGGAGTTCACTGTTCATATTCTGCATTCCATGGATTTTGACAAATGTATTATGGTATGTATCTATTGTTATAGTATCATAAAAATAGTTTCATTGTCTTAAAAATCTTCTGTGCTCCACCTATTCATCCCTCCTTCTTTACAACCCCTGATTATCTCTGGTCTTTTTACTGTCTCCATAGTTTTGCCTTTTGAAGAATATCATATAGTTGGAATCATATACTACATAGTCTCTTCAGATTGGCTTCTTTCACTTAGTAACATGTATGTAAGTTTCCTCCATGTGCTTTTATGGTTTGATTGCTTATTTCTTTTTAGCACTGAATAATGTCCCAGTCTCTAAATATACCAGAGTTAATTCATTCATTTACTGAAGGAGAGCTTGGTTGGTTACAAGTTTTGGCAATTATGCATAAAGCTTTTATGAACATTTGTGTGCAGCTATTTGTGTGGACATAAGTTTTCAGTTCATCTGGGTATATACCAAGGAGCACAATTGCTGAATTATATGGTAAAGCCACGTTACTTTTGTAAGAAGCTGCTAAACAGTCTTACAAAGTAGCTGTACCATTTTGCATTCCCACTAGCAATGAATGAGGGTTCCTATTTCTCTACATACTCGTCCTTACCAGCATATGTTGTTAATATTCTGAATTTTGGCCATTCTAACAGATGCGTAATGGTATCACATTGTCACATTGTTTGAATTTTCAATTTTCTAATGACATATGATGTTGAACATCTTTTCATATGATTATTTGCCATCTTTATGTCCTTTTTGGTGAGGTACATGTTCAAATTTTTGGCCCATTTTTTAATTGGATTCTTTTCTTATTGTTGAGTTTCAATACTTCTTTGTATATTTTGTATAACAGTTCTTTATCAGGGGTGTCTTTGGCAAATATGGTCTCCCAGTCTATGGATTTTCTTTTCATTATCTTGATATTGTCTTTCCTAGAGAATAAAATTTGAGTTTATTGAAGTTCATCTTATTAATTGTTTCTTTCATGAATTATGCCTTTGGTGTTGTATCTAAAAAAGCCTTCACCATACCCAAGGTCATTTAGAGTTCGTCCTTATGTTATCTTCTAAGTGTTTTATAGTTTTTCATTTTACATTCAGGTTTATGATCCATTTTCAGTTCATTTTTGTGAAGGATGTAAGGTCTGTGTCTGGATCTTTATTTACTTATTTTTTGCATGTAGATATTCCTTATTGTCTAACACCATTTGTTGAAAAGACTACCTTTTCTCTATTGTATTGACTGTACTCCTTTGTCAAGGATCAGTTGACTATACATATAATGTGTGTCCATTTCTGGACTCTCTATTTTGTTCCATTGACATATTTGTCTATTAATTTGCCAGATCCACAGTCTTGCTTATTCTAGCTTTATAGTAATTCATTGTCTTTCATCTTTGTTCTTTTTGGATTCAATATTGAAAGGAACGTCATTGATTTGAGACATTTTCCACTACAAAAATTTATTGTTGTAACTTCCCCTCTAAACAATTCTTAGTGTATCCAACACATTTTCATATGTTAAATTTTTATTTCCACTAGTTGAAAATACTTTCTCATATCTGTTTCAGTTACTTCATTGACTTAGTGGTTAAGGACTGTATTAATTAGTTTCCAAATATTTAGGGTTTTCAAGATTTTTTTCTGAGTTTTTATTGATTTATGAATACCAATTGATCTTCCTTATTTCTCATTATGTTGCTTGTCGTGAAATCTTCTTTGTCTGATATTAATATTCCCACTCAGTTTCTCAGATTGTTTCTATTGGTTTTATTTATTTATTTATTTTTAAATTATGCATTTTTTAAATTAGTTTCATGTGTACAAAACAATGTAATAGTTAGACATTTATCATTTATATCCCTCACAGAGTGATAACCTCCCTACCCCAATCTACTACCCCTCTGACATCACATACAGCTGTTACATTCACACTATCTCTATTCCTAATGCTATATTCCACTTCTTGTAACTATATATATATATATAGATATAAAATTGTAGGTGACATTCATTATTGTTCAGTTTCAGCTTCAGTTATACAGTGCAGTGATCAGGCATCTACATCTTCCCTGAAGTGGTCTCCCTAATAAGACAAGTGTCCATCGGATACCCTACAAAATCTTTACAACATTGTTGATTATATTCCCCAACCTGACTTTCATATTCCCGTGACAATGTTGTGGTTACCGATTGTGCTTTCTAATCCCCTCACCTTCCCCTTATCCTCAACCCCCCTCCCATCTAACAACCCTCAATTTTTCCTCTGTCTCTGAGACTATTTCTGATTAGTTCATTCATTCTTTTCTTTAGATTCCACATATAAGTGAGATCATATGGCATTTATCTTTCTCTGTCTGACTTATTTCACTTAACATAATGTTCTCTAGGTCCATCCGTATTGTTGCAAGTGGTAATATTTCATTCTTCTTTATGGCTGTGTAATACTCCATTGTATAAATATACCACAGTTTCGTTATCCAGTCGTCTACCGATGGGCATTTCCGTTGTTTCCATGTCTTAGCTACTGTGTATAGTGCTGCAATAAACATAGGGGTGCACAAATGTTTTTCGAATTAGAGTTTTGGATTTCTCCGGATACCTAGGCGTGGAATTGCTGGGTCATAAGGTAGTTCCATTTTCAGCTTTTCGAGATATCTCCATACTGATTTCCATAGTGGCTGCACCAATCTGCAATCCCACCAACAGTGCACAGGGTTCCCTTTTCTCCACATCCGCACCAGCACTTGTTGTTTGTTGATTTATTGATGATAGCTGTTTTGACTGGGGTGAGATGGTATCTCATTGTGGTTTTTATTTGCATTTCTCTAATGATTAGAGAAGTTGAACATTTTTTCATATGTCTGTTTGCCATTTGTATGTCCTCTTTAGATAAATGTCTCTTCCTGTCCTCTGCCCATTTTTTAATTGGGTTGTTTGTTTTTTTGGAGTTGAGTTGAGTGAGTTTTTAATAAATTTTGGATATTAACCCCTTATCAAATATATCATTGACAAATATCTTCTCCCATTCAGTAGAATCCCTTTTTGTTTTATTGATGGTGTCCTTTGCTGTGAAAAGGTTTTTAGTTTGATGTAATCCCACGTGTTTATTTTTGCTTGTACTGCCCTTGCCCGAGGGGATATATCAGTAAAAATCTTACTCCGGGTAATGTCTGTAAACTTTCTTCCTATATTTTCTTCTAGGAGTTTTATGGTTTCAGATCTTACATTTAAGTCTTTAATCCATTTTGAATTTATTCTTGTATATGGTGTAAGGAGGTGGCTCAGCTTCATTTTTTTTCATGTGTCTGTCCAGGTTTCCCAGCACCATTTATTGAATAGACTGTCTTTGCCCCGCCGTAAATCCTTGCTTCCATTGTCATAGATTAAATGACCATATAGGCATGGATTTATTTCTGGGCTCTTTATTCTGTTCCATTGATCTATGTGTCTGTTTTTATGCCAGTACCATGCTATTGTGATTACTGTAGTCTTTTAGTATAATTTGATGTCCGGTATCGTGATACCTCCTACTATGTTCTTATTTCTCAAGATTGCTGAGGCTGTTCGGGGTCTTTTATGGTTCCATGTAAATTTTAGGATTATATGTTCTATTTCTGTAAAAAATGTCCTTAGTAGTTTGATAGGAATTGTGTTGAATCTGTATATATTGCCTTAGGCAGTATCGGCATTTTAACAATACTAATTCTTCCTATCCATAAGCATGGTATGTGTTTCCATCTATTTGTATCTTCTTTAATTTCTCTCTTCAGTGCCTTATAATTTTCTGAGTACAGATCTTTTACTGCATTGGTTAAATTTATTCCTAGGTGTTTTATAGTCTTTGAAGCAATTGTAAATGGTACTTTTTTCTTAATTTCTCCTTCTGACATTTTATTATTGGTATGTACAAATGCAACTGATTTTTGAATAATAATTTTGTATCCTGCTACTTTACTAAATTCATTTATCAGTTTTAATAGTTTTTTGGTGGAGTCTTTAGGGTTCTCTATATGTAGTATTATGTCTTCTGCATATAATGACAATTTTAGTTCTTCCCTACTAATTTGGATGCCTTTTATTTATTTTTTTCTTTCTGATTGCTGTGGCTAGAACTTCCAGAACTATGTTGAATAGAAGTGGAGAAGGTGGGCAGCCTTGCCTTGTTCCTGATCTCAAGGGGAAAAGTTTTAGCTTTTCCCCATTGAGTATGATGTTAGCTGTGGGTTTATCACATATGGCCTTTATTATGTTGAGATATAGTCCCTCTATTCCCACTTTCTTAAGAGTTTTTATCATAAATGGCTGCTGGTTTTGTCAAATGCTTTTTCTGCATCTATTGATATGATCACATGATTTTATTTTTTATTTTGTTAATGCGGTGTATCACATTAATTGATTTGCGGATGTTGAACCACACTTGCATACCAGGAATGAATCCCAGTTGATCATGGTGTATGATCTTTTCAATGTATTGCTGAATTCTGTTCGCTAATTTTTTGTTGAGGATTTTTGCATGTATGTTCATTATGGATATCAGCCTGTAGTTTTCTATTTTTGTAATGTCTTTGTCTGATTTTGGGATCAGGGTGATAGTGACTTTGAAAAAATTGTTTGGGAGCCTTCCCTCCTTCTGGATTTTTTGGAATAGTTTGAGGAGAATAGGTGATATTCTTTTTTGAATGTTTTGTAAAATTCACCTGTAAAGCCATCTGGTCCAGGGCTTTTGTTTGTTGGGAGCCTGTTGATTACTGACTCAATTTCCCTGGTAGTAATCAGGCTA